>NC_072377.2:92728333-93041666 GCF_028885625.2 Pongo pygmaeus
CAAGTCTCATCTTGAATTGTTCTCATAATCTCCACTTGTCATGGGAGGGACCAGGTGGAGATAACTGAATCATGGGGAAGGTTTCTCCCATACTGTTCTCCTGATAGTAAGTGAGTTCTCATGAGATCTGATGGTTTTATAAGTGGCTTCCCCATTCACTTGGCACTCATTCTCTTTCCTGCTGCCCTGTGAAGAGGTGCCTTCTGCCATGATTGTAAGTTTCCTGAGACTTCTACAGCCTTGTGGAACTGTGAGTCAATTAAACTTTTCTTTATAAATTACCCAGTCTCAGGTATTTCTTCATAGCGGTGTGAGAACAGACTAATACAGTAAATTGGTACTGCAGAGAGTGGGGCACTGCTGTAAAGATGCCTGAAAATGTGAAAGCAACTTTGGAACTGGGTAACAGGCAGAGGTTGGAACAGTTTGGAGGGCTCTGAAGAAGACAGATTCGGGAAAATTTGAAACTTCCTAGAGACTTGTTGAATGGCTTTGACCAAAATACTGATAGTGATATGGACAATGAAGTCCAGGCTGAGGTGGTCTCAGATGGAGATGAGAAACTTGTTGGGAACTGGTGTAAAGGTAACTCCTGCCATGTTTTAGCAAAGAGACTGGAGGCATTTTGCCCCTGACCTACAGATGTGTGGAACTTTGAACTTGAGAGAGATGATTTAGGTTATTTGGTGGAATAAGTTTCTAAGCAGCAAAGTGTTCAAGAGGTGACTTGGGTGCTCTTAAAATCATTTGAGTTTTATGCATTCACAAAGATGTGGTTTGAAATTGGAACTTATGTTTAAAAGGGAAACAGCATAAAAGTTCAGAAAATTTGCAGCCTGACAATGAGATGGAAAAGAAAAACCCATTTTTTGAGGAGAAATTCAAGCCAGCTGCAGAAATTTGCATCAGTAACAAGAAGCCAAATGTTAATCACCAAGACAATGGGAAAAATGTCTCCAGGGCATGTCAGAGACCTTCATGGCAGCCCTTCCTATCACAGGCCCAGAGGCCTAGGAGGAAAAAAAGGTTTTGTGCACCAGGCCCAAGACCTTGCTGCTTTGTGCAGTCTTGGGACTTGGTGCCCTGTGTCCCAGCTGTGGCTAAAACAGCCTGAGGGTACAGCTCAGGCTGTTGCTTCAGAGGGTTCAAGCTCCAAGCCTGGTGGCTTACACGTGGTGTTGGGCTTATGAGTACACAGATGTCAGGAAGTGAGGTTTGGGAATCTCTACCCAGATTTCAGAGGATGTATAGAAATGCCTGGAAGTCTAGGCAGAAGTTTGTTTCAGGGGTGGAACCCTCATGGAGCTGCTAGGGCAATGCAGAAGGGAAATATGTGGTTGGAGCCCTGGCACAGAATTTCCACTGGGGCACTGCCTAGTGGAGCTGTGAGAAGAGGGCCATCATCCTCCAGATCCCAGAATGGTAGATCCACCGACAGCTTGCACCGTGCACCTGTAAAAGCCACAGACACTCAATGCCAGCCCGAGATAGCAGCCAGGATTGGGGGGCTGGGGGGCTATACCCTGCAAAGCCACAGGGGCAGAGCTGTCCAAGGCCATGGGAGCCCACCTTTTGCATCAGCATTACCTTGATGTGAGACATGGAGTCAAAGGTGATCGTTTTGGAACTTTAAGGCTTAATGACTGTCCCACTGGATTTTGGACTTGCTTGGGGCCTGTAGCCCCTTTGTTTTGGCCAATTTCTCCCAGTTTGAATGGGTGTATTTTCCCAATGCCTATACTCCCATTGTATCTAGGAAGTAACTAACATGCTTTTGATTTTGATAGGTGGAACTAACTAACATGCTTTTGATAGGTGGAAGGGACTTGCCTAGTCACAGATGAGACTTTGGACTTCGACTTTTGGGTTAATACTAGAATGAGCTAAGACTTTGGGGGACTGTTGGAAAGGCATAATTGCATTTTGAAATGTGAGAATATGAGATTTGGGAGGGGCCAGGGGAGAAATGATATGGTTTGGCCATGTCCCCACCCAAGTCTTATCTCGAATTATAGGTCCCATAATCCCCACATGTAATGGGAGAGACCAAGTGGAGATAATTAAATCATGGGGGTAGTTCCCCCATACCGTTCTCCTGATAGTGAGTTCTCATGAGATCTGATGTTTTCATAAGGGGCTTACTCCTTCGCTCAAAACTTATTCTCTCTCCTGCCACCCTGTGAAGTGGTGCCTTCTGCCACAATTGTAAGTTTCCTGAGGCCTCCCCAGTCATGTGAAACTGTGAGTTAATTAAATCTCTTTTCTTTACAAATTATCCAGTCTTGGGTATTTCTTCATAGCAGCGTAAGAACAAACTAATACACTTCCTTTCTTCAGATTTCCTGTAAAGTAGCTGAATGTGTGCTTAAATTATGGTCCAAGTCTAGAGGATGCAGAGAAAAATCTCAAAGCACGATTTTAAAAACAATGAAATTAATAAAACAGCAACAACAAAAACTCTGTGAAGTAAATACATGCAGTATTGTTTTTAGACTCATAAGAATATTCAGCAAAGTATTTTCTTCCTATTAATTTAATTTTGACAAATTGAGGCAATTCTTGATAATGAAATTCAACTTGTGAATATGTACTTCAAATCAACTCAATGCATACATCTTTCCTCCTTGCAAAAACAGGATCTTCCTCAATCTTCCCTCCACGCTCCTACATATGCCTATCACCTCAAGACCAACCTCTCAAGCCTCACCAATCTTTTTTCCTGTCCCTCATATAGGAATTCATGTGTAATATTCACATACAATATATTCAAGGTACTTTTCCAGTCATTTCAGGGGACCCTTAAAGAAGCAAGACTCCATAGAGATTGGAATAAAGGGAGCGACAGAATTTATTTGCTCATTAATTTAGCAAGTTAATCATGGGCCTTGGCTGCATTTATAGTTGGTGACCATAGGCAACAAAACTTAAAGCCCACCTGGGATGTCAGTAGGAGGCAGCCCAGTAAGAGTTAACTAGAAGACAAAGAAGGGAGCAAAGTGCATTTGATAAGGGTATGGATTCTGGGACCCACCCACCTGTGTCCTTATCCTCGTTGGGTGCAGTCCTTCTCTGGCCCTCACTTACATGCACACATCCTTGTCAGTTTCCTAATCCTGGATCAGTTAGTTACTCCTTGGAGAAATCTCTTTCTCATGTGTTCCGCATGTCAGCTAAAGACAACTAATAAACATTTAGAGTGATGCTTATTATACATCTGCATTAAGGAATTAAAAAAGCTATTTTTTAAAAAAATATAAATTAAGAATACTTGAATCTTTAAGCAGTAATCCTCAAACTTCACATTCTAATTATTTAAATATCATGTTCAAAGTTCTCCCCAGGAATGTAGTAGTGAGACGTGTATTTTGAAGGAGCACTGCAAACCATTCTGAGGCCTATGTATGGTGGATTACATTTTGCACATCTCGAAATTGTTTTCATTATTTCCACAAAAATTCTGCCTGTCTCATCAGAGGGCTTTGATTAAGCATTACTGGTTATGGCAAACTTGAACTATATAATTGTTATTTGTATTACAATACCCATATGGTTTCTTACTATTTTTAAAATTTTTATTAAAAGTGTACGCTAGGTATTTGTGGGTTCATGTGTGAAACAAGCATTTAAAAAACTCTTTCCATGAAAAAATAAATTCTGGATTTTCCAACATTAACTTTAAAACAGAATTTTGGGATGCAAATTATTCATAAGCTGCATCATAAGTGTGATGATATTCCTGGGAACATGATGGTATGTTAGAGTCTGTACTCAAAAGCAAGACACCCAGTGACAAGGCACATTCAAGCTCTTCTGTTAAGATCCCGCTCAAGTGTTTTCTCCATTGCGAAGTATTTCCAGAATCCTCATGTAGCACAGATTGGGCTTTTTATTTCCTGTGTTATCAAAAATGTAGAACCAGCATGCAAGGAAAATCAAGGAGAATGCCGTTTCACATATGAAAGTTCCTGTATTAATTAACTGAAGACGACAGTGTTCTATAGTAAGAGGAAAGCATTAATGTTTTCAGTATCCTAGTTTAGTTCATACCTCACAGAATGTTATATAACTGCTACAACCTCATCCTAAAAGAAGCCAATAATTTGAAAATTAGATTGATCTAATTAATTGTACACATTGGAAAGTTGTGCTCAATGAGCAAAAACTCTTTGCAGACATGACAGATGTAAAGCTAATGGCTACAAGGCTGCAAAAATATTTGCTCATTTATGAACAAGTCAACAAATTTGAGGTTTTATTTTCTTGTGGGAGTGAATTCAGAAGTGTTCAACAAAAATATATTTTAGTTTATTTTCTTTTTAAACAGAACAAACACATTGGATACTGTAGCAGATACTAATATTTTCTTTAAACAGCTTCATAAAGTCCGATAGGGCAATTCATGATAAAGTTTCTTAAACCATACAGGTCTAATCATTTTATTAAATGCTTTCTCTAAGTAGGAAAGAGTATAAATTTCCTTTAGGTAATGGAAATATGTTACATTTTTATGGCCAATTCAGCATTCTAATAATGACTGGAAATACCTATGAAACCCTATGTTTCACAGGCAGGAAAGGACAACAGTTTCTTTTACATAATGGCAATATGTTCCATTTTTACAGTAGTTCCACATTCTAATAATTATGGAAAGTGCCAAAGAAATGAATGAAGTACCTTCTAATTTTCTCCCACTTCTCTAAGGCTGGTAAGGGGGCAATCCTGCTACTTCTAATGTGGATAGGTGAATAAATGAATGAAACTATTTGTATGTTTTTTGTTTTTTTTTATGGTAAGGTAGGTTTTTGGCAACCTTGTCTCAATTGCCAGGAAGCTGTGCCTGCTGGTCATAATGGTGGATTTGTCCATTCTCTATTTCCCTTAACATTTCCCCCCTCTAAAATCATAAAACAAAATGAAATGTTTTATTTTTAGAAATTGTAATTTTTTTTTCCACTTTAAAAAATGCCATACTCCAGGGCTTACCTTTCAGGCAGTCTTAGGTTATGTCTGTGTGCCAAATGCAGCCCAATGGGGTGGTCAGACTCACTCAGCAGAGCTGCCCCACTCAGCAGAGCCTAGCAGCTATGATCTGGAAGTGTTGGCCCCACCACATGCATGACATTAAGATGATCCACAGCAATCCTGCAAGACTACAGTTTAAGTAGAGCTTCCAATTTGCTGTGGTTGGCATGACCTAATTCTGGCTCGAAAGGTACATTTTCCCCTCTCTGGGTTTCACTGACTACACATTGGAGAAAAAAAAAAAAAATGTTCTTCAAGGGATTCTTACTCTTTCCTTTCTTAAGGAAATTTAGAGAATTTAACAACTGTTGGCCTCTGGCTAATACCCAAACTAAAGTCTTTTTCCAGCTTCGCCTACATCTTGACCCCTCATGCCAAATATTTTAGGGAGTCTATTTATAAAGTTCATCACTTCCCCTGTTACTTCATCTTTAGAAATGCTGATAATTTAGAAGCTGGAAAGATGCGGCTGGTCTCATAGATGAAAAAAAGCAGGATTCTATAGAAAATTTTCCTGTCATAACTTAAGAAATTAATTTATTTTCTTCTCAATTCTACAGCTAGAATGGAAGTAACACCAATGTTCTGTATTTGCTTCACCCTAGTGTTCAAAGATGTTTCAAAGTTGTAGAGATTTTGAGTGTTCCACTAACAGTAGTTCTTAATGCTGACTATACATTTCAATCACTTCAAACACTTTTTAAAAACACTGATACCCAGACCCATCCCAGACCAATGAAATCAGGATTGTTGGACCAGGTTCCCTGGCATTGTTACTTGTTAAAAACTCTCCAGGAGATTCCAATGTGAAGCCAGATCTGAAATGAATCATATTAAAACTCTTAGAAACATAACCACTGCAACACAGGCATGTTGTTGCATTATCTCCCTTGGATGTGGTATGTTCTTGAAATTTACCAGTCTATCCAGTTCTGAGCTAATTCACCTGAGAGAGTTTCTCAGCTATTGCACGAAGTGAGAGAAAAAAAAATTCATCTGGACAACCTGACTCTTAATAGATTTATAAGTTAAAATCACAGAAAGCTTTGCCTTTCTGAGACAACAGTCCTGATAAATATGCCCCTTTTCTGCAGAACCAGAATTAGGAACTTTCAAGGGCTTGAAAAGTAATCATTTTTATCTGGATCATATTGACTCTTTGGAGGGTTTCCAGTTGTATTTAAAAATATAAATTTCACCTTGTGATATTTACTGACTTGCAAATCTCTAATATTTTGCTAATTAAATTCAATGCTGTATACTTAATTTACTCAAGGTGATAATTTTCTAATTGCATGTATAATGTTAATTTATTATCTATTTGAGATCAAATTCACTACATTTTGTGACTTCCAAAAAAGTCAACCCATCAGACCAAAGTTCTCAGTCTTTCATAACTAATTTATTTCTCTACCTCAGTCACTGGGAAATGGTATTAGTAAGCAGTGCAACCCAGTTTTTCCACCTCCCTCCACATGAAACAGGGCTTTTTTCATTAAGTACCTGGTTTGTGAAGGTAACGTTATCTAGCAGCTGCGACCAAAAGGTTTACAGACTTGGAATTTTGTTCCATTATATAACTGAGATCATTATCTAATCCCTGCTCTTTACATAAAACTTTATGTGGTTCATTTTATGGTAAGGCTTCCTATGAAATAATAAAACAGTCTTTTTCTATAGAATTTGTGGAACTAGTATTTTTATTTTCCTGTCATGTCTTGCCTTTTCTGACTTCTGTCATACACACAAACACACACACACAGAGATACATGTGTATGTTTGTTTGGCAACATAGGAGGGACAAGCTCAGTTTCTCGGATTCTACGTGCCTTATAAGATCATGGTTTGCTATGTTTACAGATTTATCACCTTCTATTAGAGTACCCGAAGTTCTTTTAAAATATACGAGATGTTTTCATAATGGTATGACATCCCTCAAGTACTTGTCTTTCTTTAGTTTTACTCTTTTAGAACAAGAAGGAAAAAAAAAAACCCGAGAAATACCCTTTAAAGTTTTTTAAAAATTACTTTGTAAGAGATATAAGTTGAATCTCCACTATATAAAGTATTCTTGGGTAGCTCCCTGTTTCGCCCTTTTCTCTTATTCATAACTTGTCCATATGCCCTGTCAAAACAGTGGGTTGCAGGGGAGGACCTGGATCAGGCCATCCTTCCTTTCAGCTGTGTCTGGGAAACAGGGCAGGAGTGGGCGCTGAGGAGGAGTATGTCCTCCCAGTTACCTTGAGATCTGCAACAATGAGGTTTCTATGGCATACCAGAGAATGGAAAGAAGATTAGGTTGGCACTTCCCTACTTCTGGTACCATCTTCACGGCTTCATTAGGTGCCCCCAATTTCCACAGAATCTAAAGTTCTGGGCAAGGTCTGCACAGTTTTTCTAAATGGGAAAGCAAAGTTGAGAATATGGCAGGCCATATGAAAAACATATGAAATTCTGCTATGCTTTCAGAGGGCAGACTAGCCCCCAAAACTTCTTTTACTGGAGTACTGCCAGGATTTGACTCATCATGTAAGACTCACCTTAGGCATCCCCAACTGAAGATTGACCTAACCAGTCATCTCCCAAAAGAGCTGAACATTCTATCAATTAAGCGTTTACCTCACTTTCAACATATCTGTAGTATAGTGTTTATCACATTACATTTGTAATTGCACTTTGCATATTCAAATCCCTCATCAGACTGAATTCCTCAACAACAGTTTCCATCTCTCACTTTTGTATCCCTAATGAAACACTCCCATGAAACACTTAGTGATAAATTGACTGATTAGTTAATAAATTTATACAGTTGATGTCCAAGGAGAAGCGTTGGGCAAATAGCAGTAGACATTTTACTGGCAGAGCCAAAGGTAGTTTTCAATTTATAGATTTATTTGTTTCTGAAACTGTAAGAATGCATGGATTTGTATGCCCAAGTTCAAGATTCACTATTTTGAAATATACAATACATTATTATTAACTATAGTCAACACACTGTGCAACAGAATACCAGAACTTATTCCTTCTCCTGTCTCACGGAAACTTTGTACCTGTTGACCCATGTCTCATCTCCCCTTTCCCCATCCACTCCTGCCTCCATTTCTGGAAACTGCCTTTCTACTCTCTACTTCTGTAAATTCAGCTTTTAACACTACACATACAAATAAGATCACACAGTGTTTGTCTCTCTGTGCCTGACTTATTTCACTTAATGTAATGTCTTCTAGGTTCATTCATGTTGCAAATGACAGAATTTCCTTTTTTTTTTTTTTTTTGAGAGAGAGTCTCGCTCTGTCTCTCAGGTTGGAATGCAATAGCACCATCTCGGCTCACTGCAGCCTCTGCCTCCCAGGTTCAAGCGATTCTCCTGCCTCAGCCTCCCGAGTAGCAGGGATTACAGGGATGCGCCACCACGCCTGGCTTTATTTTGTATTTTTAGTAGAGACAGGGTTTCACCATGTTGGCTGGGCTGGTCTCAAACTCCTGACCTCAGATGATCTTCCAGCCTTGGCCTCCCCAAGTGCTGGGATTATGGGATTACAGGCCTGAACCAGCATGCCCAGCCATGTTTTCTTTTTTTTTTTTTTTTAAGGCTGAATAGTATTTCACTGTGTATTCAATGTTCTCCACACAAAGAAATGATAAATATTTGAGGTGATAGTTATGTTAATTAGCCATATTTGAACATGCTATAACATATACACGTGTGAAAATATCACATGTACCCTATCAATATATACAGTTATTACATGTTATTTAAAAATAAAAATTCACATTTATCTTCTTTTAACTAGTGGTTCTCAACCCAAGTTTTACATTAAGAGCTCCCAGGCAGCGCTGAGAAACTGCAATACCTGGATGGCAGGCCAATTTAATCTGAATCTGGGAGTGGAACTTGGGCATTGGTGTATGTGTGTATATATATGTATATCTGTAATATGTGTATTTACATATTATAAATATACATAAATATAAATATACATATTATAAATGTACATAAATACATACATTATATATATGTATATTTATATATTTAGAGACCGGGCCGTACTCTGTCACCCAGATTGGGGTGCAGTGGCACTACTATAGCTCAGCGCAGCCTTGAAGTCCTGGCTCAAGAGATCCTCCAGCCTCAGTTTCCCGAGTAGTTAGGACAACAGGCATATGCCACACCATCAAGATTGTTCTTTTAAATTTTTTTTTTTTTTTTTTTTTGAGATGGAGTCTCGCTCTGTCGCCTAGGCTGGAGTGCAATGGCGCAATCTCGGCTCACTGCAACCTCTGTCTCCTGGGTTCAAGCGATTCTCCTGCCTCAGCCTCCTGAGTAGCTGGGATTACAGGTGCCCGGCACCACGCCTAGCAAATTTTTGTATTTTTAGTACAGATGGGGTTTCTCCAGGTTGGCCAGGCTGGCCTCAAACTCCTGACCTCAGATGATCCACCTGCCTCCCAAAGTGCTAGGGTTACAGGCGTGAGCCACCATGTCTGGCCATTTAAAAAAAAATTTGGAGACTGGACCTCACTATGTTGCCCAGGCTGGTCTCAAATTCCTGATCTCAAGTGATTCTGTAGCCTCAGTGTCTCGAGTAGTTAGGATTACAGGCAAGAGCCACTGTGCCCGCCTAACATCAGTATTTTAAAATAATTCTCCTTACAGCCAAGGATTCGGAACCACTTAGCTAACTATTCAAAGGAAATCCAATGTTTTATACCTATGACCTTGTCACTTGGCGTATACCAAAGATGGGTTACAGCCCATAGTTTTCTAACAAATTCTGCTTGTGAGAAACTTAGTTGATTTTAGTCTTTGGATGATTAAATTTTTTAAAAAGGCTTTTGAAGTGCAATATTAGCTACATCACAATCTTCTTCAAGGAATATTACTAATGAGTTTATGCAATTATCTTTCATAGAATTAGCCAACAGCTATAACTTCCTCCTCAGTCTTAGGGTAATCCAGGCCTTTAGAGTGAATAATTATTTCCTGCATATTTACAACTCAAATGGATATCAATATAAATATGGTGTTTTATGGAGTCTTAGAGCATGCTTTACAGTTAGAAGATTCCAAAGAGACAGAATTCAAACAACTTTAGTCAAAATCACATTAGGAAGTAGATATAACTGGCCTCAGTGGTTTTGCTGGAAAGAGAAGAATGAACACTGAGTGTTACCAATGGGACTTAATATTGCATAAAGCACACAAAACTTCCCCGCCAATGGGCATCATAAGTGACAGGAAGGCTGTTTATCACTGTAATCAATTAATTCCAAATAACACATGGAATCCCCAAATCTTCAAGTCACATTTCTTTTTTTTTTCTTTTTTCTTTTGAGATGGAGTCTTGCTCTGTCACCCAGGCTGGAGTGCAGTGGCTCTATCTCGGCTCACTGCAAGCTCCGCCTCCTGGGTTCATGCCATTCTCCTGCCTCAGCCTCCCGAGTAGCTGGGGCTACAGGCGCCCGCAACCACGCCCGGCTAATTTTTTGTATTTTTTAGTAGAGACGGGGTTTCACTGTGTTAGCCAGGATGGTCTCAATCTCCTAACCTGGTGATCCGCCGGCCTCGGCCTCCCAAAGTGCTGGGATTACAGGAGTGAGCCACCGCGCCCGGCCCAAGTCACATTTCTAATAAACGAATTTTTAAATACAGAGAGCATAGATTATTTGCATGCTTGCATGGTAATCCAAACAAGCATTTCATTCTCTTCAACAGTGAAACAAAGCGGAAGCAAATGTAGTTACTAATATGAACTGTGGAAATTTGGCAAGGAATCCATGACATTAAAGATATGGTAGCTATTAATTTTGAAGTCCAAAGCTTGTATATTTGGTAATTCAGAAATATCTGAGTCCCATTTGACCTCTGGCCAGCCTCTCTGTCCTCACTTCTAGTCAACAGTACGGCAATACTTTTATGAAAAAACAAGGAAACTGTTTATTAGAAAAAAGAAAGTTCATATTGTTTCTCATGGTAAAAATTCTAAAAATGATCCTTTTCCTTTTTCAAAAGGTCTTTTACTGAACCCAGAAAAATTCAGTTAAAAGCTAAAAGCTATGCACTTGATGAATAAACTTGATATAATATTTCTTAGTTTTCAAATATAATATGACCTTGTTCTAACTCGTCAGTAGTTATTTCACATCTAACTCTGGTTTTAAGGTTTTGTTGTTTTCCTTTTTTAACTACAAAGAAAAAGTTTAAAGGTGTTCTTGAAGTTGAATTCTCTAGAATATCCATCTGCACTAATTAAATTTACTGAATAACTCCTGAAATCCATTTAATATTCATTTACAGGCTCTGTTATACATCTCACATTTTTAAATTAAAACCATATAAATTACTATGATTCTTGCAAGTGAAGGTTAAAAATTAAAACAGCTCAAGAAATGAATAGCGAAGTGTTCACTAGACAGTGATGACATAAAACGAGATTTTCCCATTTCAATTAAAGCTAATATCGTAGCTGGAAAAATATATTTTCGCAAATAGTAGTAAGACATTGCTTGTGAAAAGATTTATCAAGTAGTTGATAATATATGTTTTTCTCACTTCACATTAACAGTGTGGAAGTATATATCACAGGCCAAGAATTAATTTACTTCTCTTTAAAAACAATACAAACATGTTTACACAAACTTAGTTATATTGTCATTCCAAGGTTACTAAATATTTTTCCCTAAGATGCCAGGCAAAATTAAGACTCAATAATTGACTCTTTCCTTCTTCTTATCTAACAGATAAGATCATGTATGTGAGATTTTGGCTTAATAGGAAGAGAGTGGACTTGAGACTGACTGGGTTGAGATTCTAGGTCTGCCATTAAGTAGGTAACTTTGGACAAGTTACTTTATAAATTTTTACCTCAGTTTCTTCATCTATATAATCGGGATAGTAACTGCACCTACCTCATTAAGTTTTGAGGAATAAATGAATTAATGCATATAAAACTTCAGGCCTATAGAATAGTGCTCCAGTATACGGTATGCTCTCAAAAAAATGTTAGCTGTGGTTTTTATTGTCTTATTATAATTAGTAATTCTTTCAAATTAATAATATAAGCTTTTAAACACATATCATAAAAGTTATTAAAATTATTAGAGATATTTTGAGTAGTGACGCTGAAGAAAGTAAAAGTGGAATTCCTAAGTCATAGTTGAAAGTATCAATTATATTTATAGAAGATCAGTCCTACTTTCAACCACCAAGCCAGCAAGAATTGAAAACCAACTGGTCAACATATGTCGATGCAGATGGAAAAAGGATACAACTGTCTTTAAATTCCCTAAAGAAAGCTGAGTGGAGAGCCTTCTGGTCACTGCAGTCCAACCTATCATTACGCGTGCAGCGAGACTCTTTGATGGGTTTCTTAGTCTATGAATAATATATATTTTGGGGACAGTGTCACAAAAATAATCTGTCTTTGCTCCAAAAAGACCTATGACTAAGCAAACGCAAAGAAAGAATTACCTCCCAACCACAAAGCAGGGTGGTACCCCCTGTGTTGGAAATCAAGACAACTGGCAAAACTTTAAAAAGTATTTTTGAGATAAAAATGGCCCCACGGTTCATATCCTGGAGAACCAGGAAAATTTCACGTTTCAGAACTACTCTTCCTTTAACTTTAAAAAATAAAGCTGGGGGGAAAATATCTGATTACTTCTTTATGAAGCATTACTAAATAAAAAAGCCTACCTTTTTAGAAGATCTGGTATTTATAAGCATTTCACAAGGCAAAACACAATTGCAAATACTCAGTTTCGGTGGATACTGCTAAGAGGCGTAAGCTTTTTCCCCAGTGAAATTTGGGATGATATTTACACTTTGAGTGATAGAAGATTTTAAGGATTAGTAAATCAGGGTAAGTATACCTAAGTTTGCCTCTGGAGTTTTGTCTTGAAAGGATGTCATGTATATTCAAATTGCAGCAAAATAAATGATTCTGGTTGTTCTCCAAGTCCGTGTGACACCCCCCACCCAATACTGGCATAGTTAGTTAGTGAGGCTGTCCACTTTCTTGTAATACACTACAGTTCTCCCCCAACTCTACCGCTGGTACTTTAAGGAGAAGAGAGAGAGGCTATGACAACGCACATGATTCAACTAGAATATTCTTATCAGTTCACCACCTATGATTCTTGGCCTTTTATACTAAGAGCAAATATTCCGAATTACCCAAAACAAAGCAATGAAATTACTTACAGGTTAGATAAAAAGTCGAGTTATCTGATGTGTAAGATTACAGATAAATTAAAATGTTGGCAGAAAAAAGTGAACTCCAGAATTGTTCTTTATGATTCATCTTAAACCTATGTGCTATGTTCACATCGTCAAAAAACATTATAAAATCAACTTTCAATAGGCACGTATACATTATAATATTTGATATAAAACAAACAAGGATTCCTTTTTCTTTACGAATTAAGAAAACTTACAACAACAAGCACATGACAGAACTCTAGAAAGATAATTTAGCAATTAATCTATATGATGTGACAACAGTGCCAATGAGTTCCAACTGTAAATTATTATCTTGCTATAATGGCAAAGTTGTTTCACAAAGGTCTTAATTTATATTGCTGGATTTGTCTATGTGACAATATATCAGTTTCATAATCATGTTATGCCTTAAATGTATTTTGTAATTTTTCCCTAGGCAGAAATCTAAAACTAGTTTTCATTTATATATATATAGCTTCATTTGTACAAATTGTCATTCCTTAATATATTTTCTTAATCTGCATTTTTAGTGCATGTGAACTATAACTGATTAAAAAATGTTTAATTTTCCTGAACTTTGAGTTGTTCTCCAAGTCAAAAATTATTTTAAAATGCTAAAACTAGCACTTAAGTACCTTTTTAAAGCTTTCAATTCTGGGAGATATTTAAATACCATGAACTGTACACAACATGTAAATATGTCCATTATCTATCTGCATATGCAGTCCATACTTACTACACATACTTGACATTTCAAATTGTTAACTTACTACACTTATTAATTCAGAAACGAACGCAACTTCCATTGCTCAAATTTTTTTAATTCACATAGTACCAGAAAAATTATTTTTTATGAAGACAACAAAAACCGATTTTTTATTAAGAAGTCAATAGAAATAGAGAAATCTTAACGAACAAAAATTAATTTCATAACGAATTATCTAGTATGCTTTTAAAACATGCACGCTTACAAAAATAAAATGTCACATTATTTTGTGAAAGGATAATGTATCACGCGTCTCTATATGGGCTAAGAAAGTTTTGGTAGTTTAACTACTTTGGGTTTAACTTAATGGTGCCAAACACTTAAGGAAATCAGTACTATGTATCAGATCAAATAACTGGTACTTATGGCCATATCCTAAGTATTCTACTACAATACATTTTTTAAACAATGCTTTGACTTGAGTAGGAAGGTAGGTTTGCTTTTAGTATGAGGGAAGATATGTACTGAAGGATTATGCAGTAAATTTCATAATTGGAAATTTAATAATTTTATCTAAAAATCTTTGGTTTATTTTAAACAATCCTATAAAAATTTACTCAAACTTTAATGTAATACATTTCATAATTAAAGATGTCTGTGAACTTTTAAAATTTTATTTTTAATGGAAAGTAAATATTTGGTCAAAAATATGTTTGGAAGAAAGCTTTTGATCTATGAATATTATAAAAGTTTCTTAGAAATCTCTTAAGGGCTGAGCACAATAAAACTAGGGCAATGCATATATTCTCAGTTACTCTTTAAAAAAACCTGTAAAAGTGACTATAGTGGCATGTTCTGACACATTCTTTTCATAAACCGAACCCTGTTAGTGACAGCAGAACAGATTGTGTGCATCTGCTGGGAATGAGCCAGATGACAGTGGAAAAACGCACATGGATACCTTGGCACAGCAAATAAAAAATGGAGAAAAAAAGACCTGGAAGAGAAAGTGTTCAACTTTAATTGAAACATTCTTTCCAACATGATGAACATCATCCAACCACCTCTTTTAGCCTGTCAATTTTACATATAAAAATGTGTTTTAAAGGAGTTCTTTGTAAATTAGAGCTGTTTTGTCCTCTCTCAGCACTAAATATTGACTCAGGTTTTGGGTTATTTCTTCAAATTATGGCAATGTAATAAGCATTAGGGTAGAAAAAGAGGCCAAACCACTCTACCACAGCCTGGTACAAAAACACTAAACTTATAAAAACCCTTTCAGGTTCAAGTCAAATTTTAAATATCTGGGGTAAGTTTTTGAATTATGTGGGTATTGTATTGACAAGTGCCAAAGATGCCACAATTCAAATATTCTGCAAATGTGACTATTGTAAATGTTGCTTGCGCTCAAGAGTGCTACAATATTTTATTTTATGCTGATCAACCACAGTATTGTTTAAACAGTTGGCTCAATAGTGGTAGAGAGGTCCATACATAAAAACAAATGTGCTTCTATAAATCATATCAAGAAGTTTTCTCGGATGCTCTGATTACAATGAAAATTTATTCTATACAGTATACAATGCAAATTTTAAACTGAAGATGAAGTTGTTTAATAGATTAGTAGTCTGACTGAAGCAGCTGCAGTCAAAAAAAATTCTGGTGATTAACAGCCATTTTCCAGTAATCATAACCCTGGAAAGGGCTACTAAGTAGGGGGAGGGGGTTGCAGATGGGAATAATTCTCTAAGCCCATGTGCCTTAGAGGGCTCCATCATCTTCATGCAGACTTATTATTATTATTATTATTTTTAAATTAAAGCTTTTAGAGGCGTCCTTGATTGCAGTGTTGGGAGCTGTCCATGCTGTTTTACCATAGGGAAGTCCACTCTGCAAGTATTCCTTGTGCTGAGCACTCTTTATCCAGGCATTAAAACAGAGTTAGAAAAGAAAGCTGAAATGCAAGGTGCACACTAAAGGGACATTATTCAAAAGCATGATAACAATTTCAAGTGGTTGCAACTAGCCAGGTTGTATAAACTGGGCATGTCTCATCAATATTACCTGACATCCAAAATACGAATTTTTTTGAGAAACCCTGTGAACAGAAAAGCTGAACAAAAGGGGTTTCCTGACACCAGTAATACTCACATTTTTTAATCTACATTTTACCTAAATTTGTTTGTGTTATCAGAAGGTATAATCCTCAGGTACAATTCTGCATTTTCTATACTTTATGTTTTTTTCTTACATAAATAAAAATACCCAAATTAAGACAAGTTCACTTATTCATCATCTCAAAGTTGATAAACTGTGGTCATAATGAATAAGCCCTCAAATCTAGAGAAAAATAGGATAATAAGGGTACCATTTGCTGGTTATATTTTCTTTTCAAATAAAAAATGCATTTAATCTTTATGGGAAAATAGAATTCATTCATTTATTCAACAAATATCTATAGAGTACCTATTATATGCAAGAGTTCTTGCGAAGGAATATAAAGACTAAAAGAACACACATTCATCATAAATTAATTCCATCTCTACATATAATCAAAGCTGTCTAATAAGAAAAATAAACAAAGGTTATTAATGTATACAAAAGTGGATAATACTAAGAAAAAAACCCAGAACTCTTGGCAAGGTTGGTTTCACCATTAAAATCATCTAATAACTGTACATGAAACACTTCCTCCAAACTGAACTTTCATTAAGACTAAGGAATAATCTACCTGCAATTCAGAACTTTGAGTAAATGACTTTTAAAATTCATGGATGGTATTATTTTGTTTCTTTGGTTCCATTTCTGGTTCTAAAAATAATATGATATTTATTTAATAATATCTAATCTGTGAAAGGTTTTGATTTTCTTGGAGAAAGAAGTATATTGAACTTAGCAATCATTAGAATTGACCCACGACTGTGTAAGAATTAGATACTTGCTCTGAATGTGACCCAAATTTAATGGACTGAAAGTATTATTGAAAAATAATTTTTAATAACCATCCCACCAAAAATTTCTAAATGATCATTAGCAGAAACTTAAAATGACTAAAATATAGTACAATGCTATGATAATAATTTAATAATTACTGATCATTTACTATGTATCTGCATTATGGTTTTATATGTATTATCCTAGTAAATCCTTAGAAAACTTTAAGAGGTGGGTGATTTTGTAACTCCCATTTTACAGATCCTGGAACTGGGGCTTTCTGGTCATTAAAACACCTGCCTAAAACCACTAACCAGTAAATGGGAGGCTGGCTTTTGAACCCAGTTTTGGTCATTGTTCTTAATCATTATTCTTTATTGTTTATGGACATGTTTGTCTAATAGCATAATATGTAGAATCAAAGAAATGATATTAAGTGTGGAAATGGGGTCTCCAAACTCTTTATGCTTGTTTAAACGATCTTTTCTCTCGAGAGTGTATCTTCATCCTTTCATGCTTTGTATCTCTCTCTCTCTGCTCTCCTACACCGATGCTCCCCACACCGTACACACACACACACACACACACATACACACACACTCACACTGCTGGAGTTCTGGTCTAACACTTACTTCATAGAGCAACCTAAAAGGCATAATGTGGTTGAACTTGTCCAATAACTGTACCACTTCCTGGGAGTTTATGAAGCTGTTCATGTTTGCCACGAATATACCATCCAGTGACTCTAAAGCTGCTGTTGTTCTTTACAAAGACATGATCCTATAGCCCTGGCTATTTCAAGTTCAGTGTCCGCAGTTGTTTCAAGACATGGCATTGGGCTGTGATGAACCACATCAGTTTCTCAAGTGTAAGGAGGTAAGTTAGCATCTAAAACAATTCTGTCGCCCATGTGTAGTCCAAATAAGTTAAAAGTGCACTTGCTTTCACGATACCAAATACTTTGAAGCAAGAAGGAAGCTCAGACAGGAGAGAATCCAAAAACAATGAAAACGGAAGGAAAAAACACTAAAGTCAAGAATTCTCTGATTTTTTTGAAGCCATAAAATGAGAGAAGCGGAGGGAAAAAATCACATAGCGCTCACTCTAAATCAAGCAAGATCAAATAGTCTTGGAAGGGATATTGCCGATTCATTTCAACCCAAGAGTCATCGGGAAACAAATAATGGGTATTGAGTATCTTACTCAGCCTTCTGCAAATCTATCAATGTCGTCACGGATTTTTTTTTTTTTTTTTTTTGGTTTATGTAAGGGGGGGAAATATTCAAAAATGAAATGAAGGAAAAAAATAGTCAAAATTATTTACTTTAACTTCTAACCTATATAGAGTCTAAGTGGACTTCCAATAAATACTAGAAATAAAAAAATAGATTCACTTAAAAATAGACAAATTTTTTAGACTTCATTTAGTTAAGAAAAATCATCCAGAATAAATTAGGTCTGGATTTATATAATACCTTTTAAAGATATTAATGTTAACTGTAATAGAAGGGTGAAAAGATCTACTTTTTAAACCACATAAACCTTTACTAAAAGACCACCCAACAACTTAATAAGCCTCCTCAAATATGGATGAAAATCTGGTACCTTAAAGAAGTAACTGTTTTAATGGTTAACAGAGTTTAAAATTTCCCAAATTCTTGACCAGAGAATTAGCTAATAGGCGAACCTCTAATAGAGTCAACGTTTTAATCGGGTATAGTTTTATCATATTTAAATAGCAAGATAGCTTATTTTCTATTTTAAAATTTCCATTCCATACATGTGTCCAATAGTTGAAACTTTACAATGTATCTGACAATATTTACCAACGGGTGTGATTCAAATGATCCTACTGTTCCAGAGAATTTCCAAGAAAATAAAGAAATCTCTTACAATAGCCTAAATAGAAGCATAGTTTTAATCTGAATGTTTAAATATGTGTAATTTTCTAACAAATAAATGTCAAAAAGTATTGACATATATATATATTAGCATTTACAAAACAAAGTTTAACATTTTTTTCCTCCCTTGCTAATGGGCCTTGAAAAAGTGCCAGGTGTAGGAATATGCCATTGTTATCACATTTTTATAAGCTGCCTTATACATTTTTTAAGATCTATGTTGTATTAATTTCTTAACAATTTATCGGGAACATTTGCATTCACAGAAAAATAGATGCTTGATATTTAAACATAATTAAAATTGTCATTCTTATCTATTTAAGTTTCAAGAGAAATAAAATTAAATTACACTTAACTGTTGGTCTAATTTGGTAAATTTCATATAGGCAATTAATAATTAGTGTAGTGGGTTAACGGCTAAACTAACATTTATACACTATTCATATACTGTTAAATCAATAATTTAGTTTAAAAATAAAATTAGAACAAATATTTATTAAGTGGTAACACTTTCTCCTGAAGGCTCCCATTTAATACATTTCTAAAGAAGAAGGCTAGTTTTAGAAAGGTGTGCTGGCAATAATCTGATTGCACCTCATACAAATGAGAATTCTACTGATTGAAAGGAGCCATGGCAGCTAGAAATTATTTTTAATAGGATTTTTTAAAAATCACATGGGTAACAGTGAAAATGTAACTGGTAATTAAAGCCTGCTTCTTAACAAATTTTTATTTTTTAAGGAGAAGTACAAGCTTTTAGACTATAGTTTCAGATACAAGGAATATTAATGCAGATATTTAGAAGTCAATTTATTTTGCATGGTATTATACACATTACTTACACCGTACCTTTCAAATGAAAAGCATAAAACAAATCTGAAAACTCAAAGCGCACATTTTCTCCCTCTGTATTCTGTATTTTGACCTAATAGTCATTTAAAGTGTGGGTGTTTATCAATAAAAATTTTTGCAGCACCACACATTGTGGTGGAACGTTGCTATTTCCCGAGATAAGTACAAAAAACCTCAATGCTAATTTGCATCACAAAATGATCTAACATATCTGGAATATAATGCACAAGCTTCATTGAAAAGAAACCATTATATTTTTCTTTCGAAACAAAAAGTACAGATATCTGATTGGGTCTGGGTGTGCTGGAGGTGGGGGTGGGGAAGAGGTCTCATTTTCTATCTCACACCTATTGTTTTATGTATTCTAAACTGCTATATGGGAATAAAAAGGAAACATACTGAATTCACTTTGCAGTTAATGTCTTAGTAATTTAAGAGGCAGAATTTTCAAGTTAAAGAAGGGAAACATTATGCTTTTCCTTTCCCAAAGCTATTTCCCCTATTTCCCAGGAAGAAGGCCCTCTGTTCCTTACCCTATGTAGGGGGAAATAAAGGACATTACTTAGGGCTGAAATCACTCCGAGACAGAAGAGGGGAAGTTTATGATGTGGCACTGTGCACAGTATCTGGTCTGCAGCCAGGAAGTTTTCATTTTGTAGCTCTGCTGTCAGTACCTGCCCTGCATATTCAGGAATAAAAATATACCAGAGCTCTACCTGAAAAACTGTGGATGTTACAAAGAATTAAAAGAGTTTATTTTTCTTTCTTTATCCTGAGTGTAATTACTGTTTTTAAAAAAGAAAGAGCTGAAACTATAGTAACTGGAGGTTTTTTTTTTTTTTTTTTTTTCCTTTTTAAACTCCTCAAACTACCTTCCCACAAAGCCATTTAAGTTAAATGGTACATTTACAGACTCACCTACATGAAGGATATAACTTAAAACATCTGCTTAGACACATACGTTCTGTTCAGATATAAAAAATGTAGCAAAAATTTTTAAAAATATAGGACCACTATATTCTTAAAACGTGTGTTCTTCTCCGTGTGTGTGTTCATTCATTCAAGAGATCTTTGACTGCAATTAGGTAGTCGGTCCTATAAAGGCTTCCTTGTGTAACCATAATTTCTAAAAGTAAAATGCTCCAGTGAATATTTCTGCTAAATAATCATATCTTAAAATTACTTTAAAGAAATTCCAATCCCTCATGTTACATTAAGCAATAATGCCAGTTTTCCATAATATGCCTTGGTTGTACCACCTTATTCAGGGTCAACAATTAATTAGAAGACAAAAAGTATAAATCACGTGTATATTAAGTAGCAGACAAATTTCTTTGTCTGTCTCAACGTATTTACATTAATGAATTTATTTTCTAATTTTGAAAATAAATAAGCATATTTAAGCCAAAGCTGCCTGTCTTCGGGGCTTGGGGAAGGATGCACATTCTCTTGCTATCCTTCTAACTTGCTGAAAGAATCACAGGTGTGAAAAAAAGACGGGGATAATTCTTGGCTGTTTTTTAAAAAAACACTTCACATTCTATCGAAGGACCATATCCACCTCTTTTTTAATCCAATATGCTAGGAATCCATAATATCTGAGAGCAATTTATATGAATTTTTCATGTGCATCTTATCTATGACAACAAGATAGAAGAGGAAAACCAGACCACCACGCTCATGATGCTATTTGGAAAAAGCAGGTTCTCAAAAGGGACTGACTCAAAGATCAGTTAGTTCCTCCGGCCTCTAAAAACAAGTTTTGGGTACTCAATTTAAATCACTGCTTGAGGACTTGCACTGTCATTCTACAAGAATCCCAACCACTTGCAGGAGGAACAACATTGCTCCATTCATTTCAAATTTACAGCATTAAGAATTAATAAAGTCTTTATAATGTCTGCATTATTTAAGAGTAATGATTCCTGAAGAAATCTGCCTGTAATAGGTTTACTGTTTTTATTGCTTGTAATGTCATCAATTTCCTTTTCAATGCCCTCAAAAGATTCTCTTCATGTACTTAGAACTTTGTTTACATTGGCTGTATTTTAAAAATATATACCAAGATTTAACTTGTACAATAAAATGACAATGTACAGCAAATGAATTATGGTGATGACAAATAAATGTTACTCATATCACCTAAAACTAAACCATGAATTTATATAACATGTATCACATAATTTCCATATTTAATAGGAATATGATTTTTTGCAGTAAACATTAAAATAGTATCAAGGAGACGTGAGATAATAGTATATTAAATAGCCTTTTCTATAATCTTATTTTTGCAATGGTATTCTTTGTCATAGAACATTCTTTAATTATTTTTCTTGCACAGACAAAAATAACAAAAGAACATCAATGCCATCTTTGTATTCTTAAAAAAGAGGGGTAAGGAATGAATGCTTCCAGCACCCTTTATTTTGTTATGCCTCAATATTGTCTGTAAAGTAACATGGTTACTAAAAAATTCTTGATTTGAGCAAGACCAAAATTATTACAGTGTATTTTACAGTTATTTCACGCATGAATGTTAAAACATACTGAAATTATAAAACTTTCATAGACTTTTTTTCAGTATTCAGTGTAAGACAGGTTGTCGATAAGAGCTACTTTAAAAAAAACTGACAATTTTCTTTGCTCACTAACTACAGGAGATCATTGCAAATTATTTTCTTTCTCATGCTGCTACTCACTTACATACTGCGTATTTGCTTCAATTCTCCAAGGGAAGAAATGTGGCTCTTGTGGGAAAGGTCCACCCCTTTCTACATGTTTGCTTCCTTGAACGAAAGGAACACACCCCCTTACATTCTTTGAAATGTATCCAACAATTGTAATAGCACTGTATTATCGACTAAATTAGAAAATCTTAAGTGATAGTCAAATATTGTTAGTACGCTGTGTATTTTGAGTCAGGAGAACTAAATGACACATATACAGATAACAGAAATGAAGTTCAATCTAGTGTCTACACTTGGATGCTTTAGAATGTTTGTGTTAGTAGAAGAAACTCATGAATGTTTTTGTGTACATGTATGTTGTATGACACCTCAGGAAGAGGTCCATGAATGTTACAAGTTTTTGACTGCCTCCTTTCAATTTAAGACCCATTACAGGAGTGACCCCTTTCTTTCATAAGTATATTAGAGAAAAAATATTTAGAAACTTAGGAAGTAGAATCAGAGAGCTGTTTGAAATGACAAATGTACAAAAATATCACAGGTCTACGCTTATCATCCTAATGGCAGAAAACTCACACCAAAGTTGGCACCCACTAACTTCTACCTCATTAAGGCAAGCTGCTGGTCATTGGATATTATGTTCTAACAAGACTTCCTTTTATGTAGAATAATATATTTCCTTCCAAGGCAAGTTTTTCTTTTGTTGTTATTTTCTAATAAAGTAACATACTCTATATTTATAGAAAATTTTGCATTTATCATTGATTTTATCTTTTCTAAATATTCTTTTTCTTTATTCCACTTTTACAAAGAAATTTTCAAGTGTAAAGACACAGCAGGCAAAAAAATTATATCTCTTTTAAGATATTTTAGTGTTTAAATGAAATGGATAGTCCTTGTGCAATTTATCAGGCATTTCAGAATGAACCCAACTATATAATTCCCAAGCCTACAAAATGGAAGCTTTGTTATTTGCCTATGTTTCTCACTTGAAATAAGAGTGAATATAAAGAGTGAATATATAACTGGAACTGAAGGTAATAAACTTGTTAAAACTTAGTAAGATATTGTGATGGTCAAAGAAAACCTGCAAGTGCGTGCCACAAATCCACTCAGATGAAACATCTCATTCACTAAAATTTTCTATCTTATTATAATAGTGCACAGAAAATTAAACACATAAATATTAATTTTATGTATCACAGATGATGTAGGCAATGAAAATGCAATGTTTACACTTATGGGTGACTCATTAGTGTTTTATTGTGTAAAACACTAGGAGGCATCAGTTGGGTAAAAAAGGACTTCAATTTTAAAGAAGCAAGAAATTACTGTAAAGTTGGGTGTGTAAGAAGTTAAGATTTTCAAAATGTTATTATGTAAACCAAAACTTTATTCTCTGAAATAAACTCTCAAAACATCATATTCTGTTGTAAAGAATGATCTTTATATAACATTCATGAAATATATATATTTTATGTATATATATATAAAATTTGACCAATGAACTTTTATGAAGATATGTTTCAGATATATGGATTCATAACTATGTAATTACACATTTTTACGTAGAATATATTTGGTAACAGAATAACATAATGGATATTGACTATAATGCATTTTCTGCTGAATTACTCAATAACATGAGTGTATGTTTTATTTCTGGCAAATTCTGTTTTGTGCTCTTTATAACGCCTCTGAAAATGTCTAATGCATTTAAGCCTTACAATACCTGCTTCATGTAAGCAGACAATTTAATGTTTGTTCATAAAGAAATGATGGAACTTAAAATTTACACAATGAAGACATACATGAAAAAGGACATGTTTTCTCTTACTTCACTACTGAAAGCCTGTCATTTGAAAACTGAATTTTCCATTGTTTGAATGGATCATAATGATGAAGCAACAGGGTCAAAGTATACTTATCTAAGTAATCATTTGAAATTGAGTGTCTTGCCATTCCTCAACAATCAGCTTTTATCTTTGACCTATCAAAATAACATGTGAACTATGTAATCTGCCTTTTGTAAGGTGCATAGACTCTGTTGTTCCTGGTTTTGTGAATCACCTCTGTAATCTGGTTTGATTTCCTAAAGGTGACAGATCTCGGTGAACAGTCAAGCTTTACTGAGTGTAAGACAGTCCACGCGCCTATGAGATTAAGGTGCAGTGCTAAGGATGGGGATCTTAATTACCTATCTTTCCACATGTAGCACACTGATGGAACAACAGTGATTAAATCATTTCATCGTGTCTAGGCAATCACCACATTAGTATAGAATGAATACGTGTATTTTGATAAGTTTTAGATATTAATTTGTGTGGTATTTTCTCAGAGGATGTGCTTTTGAAAAAGAAGTGTAACTTTATTAATAATCTCTTAACAGTTCATCTGTGACAATTAATTGCATATTAAATTCTTCTATGTTGCTTCGAATCATGTTCCCAAAGCCAGAATTCTCTGTTTAATAACTATGTCTTTGTTGTTATGTAGCACAAGTATTGCTGCACAGCTATTTCCCCATTTTTGTCACTTTCTGAGATTTCATAGACTCAAATTATACCACACTTTAGAGTTGAGAAATAAAACCACAAAATATACTACAATAAACAGAAGAAAGTTTTAAAAGATCATGTTAAGATATGCTAAGGAGTTATTCAGTGCTGTTCTTTATAAAAGAAGTTTAAATACAATAAAGTATTTATTAGAAAGATACGTTTGCAGTGTTATGGAATTTATTGATTCCGTTAAGTTAGGGCCAAGGAAAAAATTTCAGGTATCATTTCCCCCAGATTTTTCAAAATGAACATGTTTACAAAGAAGAAAAGAGGCAAGGTGCCCCTTGTTATCTGAGTTTCATGGAGATATCTAGTATTAATGTGCTTCTATCTTGAAAAGTTAGTATCTGTGATTGCACACTTTTAAAATATGAATAGCTCAGAAAAGGTGGAAAACTGTTTTTATTATAAATTGCTCATTTGTTATTGAAATAAAAAACAAATTAACATTTAATAAAACTTACACTTTAATATTATCTTTCAATATATTCCACATGCACAGCAATCAGGATGTAAATGGTGCAATTAATGAATGAAGTAAAATGCTGCCTTTCCTAAGTCTGAAAAAAAGTCAAACATTCCAATGCTGTGTGAATTCTATTAATAAAAATAGTAGGTTTTTATAAAATTTAGTAAAATTTGAAGTAAAGATAACAGCCACCTACTGTCTCCTTGACGGGAGAACCAAATTTTAAGCAAATGTTATGTTTAAAGACTGTTTTGATGAAAACTTTTATAGTTGAGTTAGTAGCCGAAGACATAGCTAAATGTACTTTTCTACAAATAGAATGAGACATTTGATTTAAAATATTTCCTTCCTCTTGAAATAGGATGTTAGATAGGGACATCTCATTTTACCTATCAAGTTCTGAGTCTTGCTTTAGAACTACTTCTTTTAACTTAATTTCATGCATACACTGGAAGACAATAATATGGCTTTTTAACTGCATTATCTTTAATTGAAACTGATGGAGAAACAAAAATACTGCTTATACCATATTGGTACATACTGAATGTTTTTAAAGACTACCCAAAACTGACATTATTTTTTAAAAATTAAATAAGATGTTTTAGTTTCAAATTAGAGATTGTTGATCTATTTAAAGCTAAAATTGGTATGCAATACGAGGTTAAACGGGGTTCACAGGTGGTCACATTTCCATGTCCTACCAAGTCTCTAGGGATTGGAGTTATTATACTCCACATAAACATCTTTACTCTGCAACCACAACTCCATTGCAAGGTGCCAGTGAAAGTAGGCTGGTCACTTTTTTTTTTCGGACTGGTATAATGAGGTGGCTGGAGTTTCCTTTATAGCACTTAGAAATTATATGTAGTCCCCAAGCATTTCATAAGACAGTTACTATTAGAGTTAGTTTCAGATTCACAATAGTAAAACGCACTTTGTGTCAAAGCAATTCTCCACTGAGGACCGGTTAAGGAACTGGCAGAGAGCCCAATTCTACTTATTATACCGTCAGCATTTACATATAAAGTATTTTATACAAAAGACACGCATTCCTAAAATGTGACAAAAAAAAGGCTTTCTCCAAAGAATGATAACTACTGGACTTAGAATAGTCAGAAGTGATTCAGATATAAAATTTCCTTTAAAAATCAATAGCCATGTTCAGGGAAGGAAGGTAACATTAGCATTAAATTTAAATACTTTCATAATATTTAATAATAAAATAAACAATGTGCCACATCTATATATACTTCCTTTGTGACAAACTTTATCATCGAGTTTGGTAACTTTCATTCCAAGTCCAAAGAAAAGGCAATTTAAGTGACTTAACCTTGCTTGCTTTTAAACAGCTATATATTTGACTTGACCTGAACAGCAATCCATATGCTGAAATCGAACGTGAATTGTAAAATGTGTAGACTACCATGGCAGGGATATTACTTTTTGTCCACACCAATTAAGAAGCCCTCTGTCAAGCCAGCACTTTGGTGAGGGAAGGAAATGCACAAAGGTATATACTCTGACAGACAGCCATGCTTTAGCTCAAACTAATCCCAAGAATTAGTGGCTCAGAAGCATAACCCAGGGCAAATCAGTGTCTTTGGGGGGACTCATGGGAGCATCTTTCCACAGTGAACTAACTGCTAAATCTTAAGGCATCTACTTCAAGGTCACAGAACATGCTGTGAAATATTAAAATCCACCAGGCTCCACACGCTCCACCATATCAAACATGCTAATGACGTGAACTAACTTCATGAAACTTTAAATACACTGGTGTGACAGGAACGAGTCAGGAGTGATTTCAATAGCTGATGGCAAACGGATACGACTATCTAAAAAGTTACTTTTAGCAACAAACAAGGAAATCATGGAATCTAACGAAAAGAATGCACAACGAGCCTCAACTTCAGCCTTCAAAAAAGGCACAGGGATAGATAGACACAGTGCCGTGGAATATATTGATGCAGATTTTAGAGACAATACCCGGGTTTTCTATTTCCTCGAGAAATATCAGGGGTACTTACATGAAGGAAGACCCGATCAGATTAGTCCTTGGGATATTTTCCTTTCTTAAGAGAGAGAGAGAGAGAGAAAAAAAAAATAACAACAATAATCTTTACTTCGTCCAGCGTTGAAGTGCTTCTCCACCTGATTCAAACATGCAGCCACGGCGACCCACACAGAACCTTCAAAGTCAATCCAATAGCAGCCCGAAGATGTCTGGGTGTACGCGTGTGCTCAAGTGTCTGTGACTGCGAGCAGAGCGAGCAGAGAGCTGGAGACGATGTGTGCGTGTGTGCGCGCGCGAGGGGAGCGCGCGCGAGGAGGGGGCGCGGGGCCGCGCATTCGCGCGCGCCGAGGCCGCTCCGAAGAGGAGGAGGAGGAGGAAGAAGGAGGAGGAAGAGAAGGAGGAGGAGGAGGAGGAGGAGAAAGTGGCTCTCAGCGGCCGGTCGGATTAAAAGTAACCAGACTCGTCCAGAAAACTGCGTCCAGGAAGGAAGTGACAGAAGACGAATGGGAAAAGGAGAACAGCTCACAGCGTTTGAAACATCGCGTAAAAAAGACTGGGGGTGGTGGGGGCGGGGGGGATGGAAGGATACTGGGAGGGGAGGCGGGGGTGGCAGGGAAGACGGAGCACGAAGGGTTGGGGTTCTAAGCAGCACGTCCGATGAAGTGTCTTTTGCCTCCTTTTTTTTCCCCCTTTATTTAATTTTGTCCTTGCCTTTGCTTCGCGCTGCCTTTTTCTCTCCGTCTCTCTCTCCCCCACAATCCCAAACCGTTGACTCTCTCCTCGCGAGCTGGAGAAATCATCAGTTTCACTCTTGCAAAAGGGGGGCGGGACTAGACCTCGGAGCATTTTAATAAAACAAACATACAGCAGCTCCCTCCTCACCCCTCCAGTCTCAACTAGATTGATAAATTACTCCACTACACTACTTTAATTATGTATATGGTATGCAGAATAAATCACTGAACATCAGTACCTCAATCAAGCACTTTTAAATGATAATTGCATCTTGGTGAATCAATCTTTCCATTCCTGACATTTTGCTAATTTTAGTTTTACGGTGGGGTAATAGCACATGCCATACGCAAACCTAATGACAATTCTTTATTGCACGAAATGAAGACAACACGGCGAGCTGCGGCTCCCTGCTCCTCTCCCGGCGCCTCTGCGGAGGACGCTCGGAGAGAACCTAGTCTCCCGCTGCGGCGCGCTCGCTTGCTCTCCGGGGACCCTGCGAGCCAGCCAGCAGGAAAGTCCTTCTAAAGTCGGGATCTTTCCTCTGACCAATAGGAGCGCGACCCTAATAGTTGCTCTTGTGACTTTTCCCCCTTTTGGACACGCGTTAGCCACTTCTCTCTTCCACCGGTCGGTGCGCTCCTCCGTTACTCACGCGTAAAAACCACGGTCCAGGATGTCTGCAGCACTCGATTCCAGCGTGCTTTTCCTGCACGCCCAGAAGTCGCGGTTTTCACCCTGAGAGGTTGGAGCGCTAGAAAGCGAGCCGAAAGGTTTCTCTAATGTTAGTAATGTACGAAATAATAAAATAATTACCAGTATTTGAGATCTCGACTTCATCGCGGGGCCATGAACTTTCTAATCAGTTTGGAAATATTTACCGAGGAAGCAGCTTCCTCGGAGTTCCCCCCTCCCCCCACTCTATCTTTTCCACACCTTACTGGACTTCATCCAGGTCATTAACATGTAAACCAAACCAACTTCCCAAATGCATTAGGCTACCCTAGCCGATAGCTGATGACTTCACTTATCCTGAAGAGTTTCAGCTGCACAGGAAGCAGAAATAGAGACCGATAAGGGAGGATACTTATGTTAAAGTTAAAGTATGATAAACACTTTTCCTTACAAAAAAAAAAAAGGCTTTAATATTTAGGAAAGGCTACTAGAGATTGGGCACCTCCCGCCTTAACCAACTGTTAATATACACCATGCCCAATAAAGCCAAAGATAAAATACATCGACTAGTATAGAATCATGAAAAGACAAGATTGCATGCCAGTAGAATTATAGATTACATAAAATGTTTAAACCAAATTATTTTTTAAAAAATATTGTGAAAGCAAGAAGGGAAAATTCATAGAACATGGAATGTGTGAGAGTAGACAATAGGAGTATATTGAAATATCTAGCTAACTAAAGATATTTCCTCACTTTAGAAAATTCCTTTTAGCACTACGTTTAACCCAATGACTAGTTGTATTTCCTGTTAAGTTCAGCAATATGCCTCCAGACGACTATTTTAATATATGAGGACAGTATGGTTCAAAAAGCCTCCTGCTTCAATGTAGGAGGTATTTGATGTGAGTAGCTTCTCTCAGAAGAGTGGGCTCAACATTTAGGTAACGGTCCCAAGGCTTCACTTGAAAGGGGAAGGTTTATTTTATAGGCAAGTACAACTAGATCTGAACAATCTTCAAGTTCCAGCTCATCATTGTGACTATCTAAGACCATTCCCTCCCTTTTATTATAGGAAAGCATCACAAACTGTCACAAAGCAAAAACCATCTGAAATAGTAGTATTTCTTGCAGATTAGTATTTACAATGTATTTTGTTTGCCGGTTTTTCAAATGTTGAGTTTGCCATTACCATGAATTCATTTTAATAATATGGCAGAGAACATCTGTATCAGGTTTCCATTCAAAGTACAACTTCTCTGAAAATCCAAAAATTTAAAGGGCAAAGATATTTCGAATACTAAGATATGTCTATATATGGTGGTAAAAATAAAATTAATTTTCTTCAAGATTCACAAAGGTCCTGAAAAAGCAAAGCATTTGAAGGACCATCTAAGTTTATTGCCATAATGCCTAAAATTAATGCAATGAGTTACAACAGTCTATTTGACATGAGCAAACACATAGCCAACACATGAATTTTAGCCCTGCTGTTTTTAATGAATTATAGAGGGTATTTCTGTTTACCACAGTACACTTCAGTTTTAGATTTTCTTTCAAAAAGAAATTATTTTATTTTACCTTCTCATATTTTAAATAATTATTTAATAATACCCATTATAACAAACCCATAATTATCAATGATACTGCAAGCATTCAAAAATAAGTATAACCCCACACTGGATAATTTGAAAATAATTTGGATCTGGAATGTATCACAGTTGGCCTTTTAAAATATAGGATTTTCCCCTCAGCAGATTTAGCTTCTTAATTATGTGTGACCTAAGTTAATATTACCATTAGTTTTCTTCCCATGAGCCTTTATAGTTGAAGCAGAAGAGAAGAGATATGAAGAAATATACAATAGAAAATCACCTGAGATTTAAAATTATTCGTGAGTAATCCACAAAGTAGTTAATCCAGAGTGTGCTTTGTATTCTTTAAATACTTCTGGACTTTTGGTTTCTGTTTTAGTTTTTGTTTTTTCTTTAAAATCATCCAGATCCTTGCCATCTAATGATACTTGGTTAGGACCAGACTATTTTCTCATGTAGGGAGGAGCTTGTACTAGGTGTCAGGAGACCTGGGTTCTCTATCTAGTTCAAAATTTGTGCCTTACTAAGGGATTTGTCCTTTCTAGGCTTCAGTTCGCTTATATGTTAAATGAGTTCTGTAACCTATTCCAGTTCTATCATTGGAAAACAGAAAATGTTTCTACCCTTTAAACCAATTGGAAGGTAGGGTCTATCCAGTTAAATAATAGGTGACAATTCCTTTAAAAGAAAATTATGTCTGAGATTGATGTACTATTGTACCAGCTTTTTTTTTCTAATCACCAAATATTTCCTACATTAAGTTGTAAATGCTTTATTGTTAATGTAAATATAGAGTCACTTGTTTTTCCCTCAAAAGAATTATGTTTAGCAATATATTTAATTAAAGTGTCATAGAAGTTACAGAGAGCATGCTCCTCAGGATTTTAACTCCAGGGAAAGCTAATATTGCAATTTCTGTTCAGAGCTGCATACCATCTTACTCCAACCTCCTCTCTTCACTACTTCCCTACATTAAAGCAGCGGTCCACTAAAGCCCTGTGCACTGGGTCTGCCTGCTTTTAAGCCTGGCCCACGCTGGGTGTAGCTCTTGAAGTGAGCTTTAAAAATTATTTTAAAGTGAACTGGGGCGGTTGCCACAGCAACCCACCCTGAGATGAAGAAAGGCTATAGATTAATGTACCCCTTAAGATTATTCAACTGTATAGTATTTGTTCCTCAGCCAGAATACTTTTAACACAAACATGATAAGTGAACATGGTAGTTTAGAAAAATCTAAAAAGCAGTGAAACACAAATTCCAATAGCATTACATATTTTAATCTTTGTGTAATGATAGTATTGATGATACATAGGACTTCCCATGAAATAGATTAATTTTATAAGATACGGTGCTTGCAAAAGTAGGCCCTGAAAGATGACATGATCTCTAAGCAAAATGATATGTCATTGCTTATAATATAAAGTGTATGGTGGTCATATAACTCTTTATTATTGTTATACACATCTATTCTGTAAATACCTAAGGCCAAGGAATTTGGCAGTTTTACCTTTATGGTAACTCTGTGGTAAATGATAAAAACAAATGTGAGCACTCACCACATACACTTCTTTACTGCCACAGTCATTTGCCTTCCGTTCTTTACTTCATCTCTTCATAGAAGTTACTTCACAGTTTGCAACTCTTCTTTGGCACCTTCAAATGTGGAAGTGCAAAACAGTATATAGTATTTTGTTAATGCTGATATGAAAATCCTTTCAAATAGATTTATTTCTAAAACTTCTAATCTGAAGTAACAATATTCTGTCTGATGTTAAACCAAAGTGTTTTGAATATAAGACAACTGAAATTGTCATGTATTGTGATAATAATCTTTAATATAAATAGTGCCAAATATCTAAATTTCAAAAATTCACTAGGTGCAGCATTTACCCAAGAAGAATACACAGCATGTGGAATGTCTGTGATTGAGAATTTGCAATATACAAAGGATTTGTTATTTCAAGACAAGGTTTACACATATCTAAGGATTCTATATTTATCTGTATTTCTGTACCTTCAGTTTTATATCTGATAGAGAATTACAGAAGAATGTCAAATCCATTGTATCCGAAGCTAACACAATTTGTCAAATTGGGAAGTGTTTGCAATGCAGTTGAAGTTACTGAAAGGGCTTATTTTATGCATTGCCTAAAGGCCAATTTAAAATACTTTGGGATTAGTGATGTATACTCAGTACGGTTTATAAATTCTATCACCAATAATACCTTATTCTTCCAAGCAGTGTTTAACTGTACTGAGCACAGACAAATGCTCCTGTGTTCTGATTTCTGTTTTAGCCTAGCTTTCCATGACTTTGTGCACGCAAATGAACCTTTCCTTGGCTTCAGACTGAGGCTAGTCCCAGAAAGAGAACCAGCCTTGAGACACATCAGACCAGGATGGTCAGTATCTCTTTTCCCATTTGTAATAGCAGGTGGACTTTGCATAGTGAAGAATCATGTATAAAGCCTCTATATTTGGGTTGACATCTCTGAGGTTTATTTTTAAGTTGCTTCAGAGTCAAAGAGAAATGAAAAATTTTGGCCAGTTTTACTTTATGGGTGTTAGTTGAGTTTAGGTTTTTAGGCTTAGGCCCACAGTGAGTGAGTCCAAACTTGGTCTTGTAGTCACTACCAAGTGATTTGGTGAGTTCTCTTTCTTCCAGTTGTGCTTCATTTTACAGTCTATTAAGTGAGAATCATAATACGCATCTCCCAGGGCCTATTCACCTTATAGAAATGCAATCTTCATGAAATAACATCTGAAAGGTATGGTAAGGTTTTTTTTTTTTTAAAAACGACACTACAAATTATGATACATTTCTTCCTTTTCCTGCAATCAGTATGTCCAAATAAGGCTTGATCAGTAATATGCTTGCAAGTGTGTGGCTGATTCAAAAATACCCACATGCATGACTAAATTTAATGCGACTTTACCTTTACTTACAAAATTGTTAAATGTTGTTCATCAGGACATTGATTCTATCCCATTTCTTGAAATATCACAGAAACCTTCAATTCAAGGAATGGATTTTCACACTTCCCCTTTTAACGGTTTCTTCTAGATACCTTACTATGTGTGTGCTTTTTCATTTTAAAAAATCTTTACTCGGGGTCGTGGTGGAAGTGGGGATTAAAAATCTCGTCCTGCGTTTTGGTGCCCACTTCTTTGTTTGGAAAGCAGAGCGCTGGGACTCAATCCGGACGGCCCTCAAAGAGCCGGACGAGGGACGCCTCTAGTTTGAGCAACTCACTCCGCTGAGTTATTGATTGCAGGCAGCAACAATCCCTCCGGTTGATTTGTGTGAAAAGTGAATCCGCGCTGGCTGGGCGTTCAGCAGAGGCGCAACAGCTGCAACGCCATCCAATTATTGCCATCCAATTATTGCCGATCCTCCCCTCCAACACTGCTCTCATCACCTATATACTCTTTTCTCTGCCCGTCTCTGTTCCGCCCCCCCCCCCCAACTTTTCTCCCGGGCCGACGGAGCTGAAGGGGCGGGGGTTCCTTCCTTGGAGTGTTTCTAGAGCTCGGAGGCTGCTAGTAGGGGGTGAGTGCGCCACGTGCGTGCGCCACGGGCGAGCAGGAGGCAGGCTCTGGGCCCTCCTGGGGACCTGCTGGACCTGGGTGCGACGAGTGGGCGGCCACGCTGGTTTGGCGCGGGGAAGAAAGGGGGTGTGCCGACTTGTATTTAGTTGGGGGTTGTGGAAGTCACGGCTGGGGGAAAAGCGTCCGGTGGTTTGTTGGTAAAGAGGGTGCGTGATGGGCTCTGGGGAATGGAGGAGGGCGCAACGGCTGTGGGTGGACTGTGGAAACGGGCGGTGGCAGTGCCGTGGTAGTTGTCCTGCTGGTCTGATTTTGGGATCCTGGGCTGGAGAAATGCGATCCAAAAGAGCTCGGGATGGGCTCAGAGCGACCCACGAACATACCAGGGGCCAAGTAAAATGAACCCACCCTTTAACAGTGCACAAAGCGCTGGCACACGGTCCACGTCTGGTGACGCAGGCTGCCCGAAGCGCTCCAACCATTTTGCAAACCTGGGAGAGCAAGAGGGGCTCTGCAGGTCTAGCCGCCGCCCCTGTCCCACTCTGGCCAGCCGGAGTTTTTCACCTGACAGACCAACAGGAAAGAACACGGGCCCCAAACTGGATTTTATAGTCTGAGCTCTCAGCATCTAAGGAATTATATTTCAAAAAACAAAAGCCAACTCATAGCTCTATTAGGCTAACGCGTGTGCGAGTTTTGGCTAGGAAAAAACCACAAAGTAAAGCAAGAAGTAGGGTCTTCAGGATAAAACACACACTTTAAAGACAAAACAGAAAACTTCCTTTCTCCTTGTACCTCCTTTATTTGTTAACACAGGGGAACGGTTCTGGGATGTCTCACAAAAATGCTGTCACTAAATGCAGATATCTGTGCTGTTCTTTGACCTGTCTGGCATTGTGGAATACTCAAATTACATCAAAGGTGTTAAAACGTTTATGTTATCATGTTCTTGAAACATTTAGCGGCTACCAAGATAGTAGCTATTTAAATTAATTAAAATAAGATAAAATAAAAATAAATTCTGTCCCTCAGTTCCACTAGCCATATTTCAAGTGCTCAATAGCCACATGTGGCTAGTGGCTCCCTTACTGGACAGCGACATGTCAAACGTTTCCATCACTGCATAAAGTTCTGCTGGAGAATACTGCTGTAGAGTTCAAAATGAATGCTGGTTAAAAAAAGAAAGAAAGAAATTACATTATGACTGATACCAGCCACATTTTAGGACACTCTTGGAGTTTCTGTTATTTGGCACTAGTGTGAGAAGCTTTAAGTCAGACTTTCAGTATCTTCCTGCTGAAAGAGACCTTGGGGAACACTTCACCCAGACACCTAATTTTTTTATAGGCAAGAGAAATCAGGCCCAGAGAAGTTAAGTGATGCCCCCAAAGTTATGTCATAAATTTGGAAAGAAGATAAGGTCCCCTAACAGGGTCCAGTATACTTTGTGCCAGACAAGGACATCTTTCTAGGCAAATTCATCTTACAGAAAGTCAGCTTGACTGAAAATTTTAGGCAAGGGTACCCTTTTACAAGAAAAAATACTGCTAAGTATTCCTCCAGGAAGAAATTCCATTTAACAAAGAATGAGGAGCATAGGGAATAATACTATCTCCCAAACTAAAAATGTATTATTGGTAGTGTCATAGATTCATATAATGCCTTTTCTAAGAGGCTAATTGGGATAACACCGTGCTTAATTCTACTTTAAAAATTCTGAGGAAATGGGATTATCCTCTTAAAGAGCTAAAAAGCATTCTTAAGGTCAGAGAGGAAAGGTGTTACCTAAGGTGAAAATTTTTAGCGAAGCATAATCTTTCTCAAATTTGATAAAGATATCAGATCCACTGATCATGATATAACTAGGATGGAATTGGCTCAGAAATGTTAATAACAAACCAACCTTTTTTTTTTTTTTTTTTTTTTTTTTTTTTTTTTTTTTTTTTTTTTTTTTTTTTTTGAGACGCAGTCTCTTTCTATCGCCCAGGCTTGAGTGCAGTGGCGCGATCTCGGTTCGGCTCACTGAAAGCTCCACCTCCTGGGTTCATGCCATTCTCCTGCCTCAGCCTCCCGAGTAGCTGGGACTACAGGCGTCCACCACCATGCCGAGCTAATGTTTTCTTTTTTTGTATTTTTAGTAGAAACGGGGTTTCACCATGTTAGCCAGGATGGTCTCGATCTCCTGACCTCGTGATCTGCCTGTCTCGGCCACCCAAAGTACTGAGATCACAGGCGTGAGCAACCGCACCGGGCCCAAACAAAACATTATTACAAATTACACTATCTGAAACGTATAAGGCAACAGAATACATCGTAAAGATTTAGACAAAGAATAAGCTTTCTTATTAGTTTTATTGTTTTGTTTTGTCTTTTGGGTTTGTTTTGTTTTTAATGCCATGTTTATATTCTGTATATCTTATTGTTAATTAGGAGTGAACTGGTGGTATTAATTCTGCTCTTTTATAGTAGTTACCTTTTAACTTAACCCTTAGTGAAGGATCCCTGAAGTGTCCAAATAAGAGTACTTATGAATATTAAATAATTTTAAATTAATAAATTCTTTTAAAAGTGTAGATTTACATTTATATTTGAATTATTGTCTTTATTTCTCTTCTTAATTTACCATTTGCATGTGGTTCAGCATTCTTCCCATTCTCCCTAAAATCCAGTATCCTTAGAGAAAATGTTTCACTTCTTCAAGTGCTTGTAGACATGGAAGAAGGCCTCACCTTCTCCATGGCTGATGACTGAGAAGGCTGGTCTGACTTGGAAGAGGCTGTGTGGCCAACAGCCAATTGGCTGTATCACATGGTAACTGTTTGATTATGCATATGGTTTAAATCTCCCTTTGCCTCAGTTTCCTCATTTGTAAAATGTGGAACAAAATGTGCTACCCTCAAAACTTTGTTATAAGGATTAAATGAGCTATTCAGCATAAAGCACAGGGCTGGAAAAGTGATAAACTGCAGTAAAAATTAGCCATTCTTAATCTAATGCAAAGAATTTCCACTTCTATACCATTAAGTTCTTTATTCACCTATACTGGGGTTATCACAGCAGAAAGAAGTAGGTCATCTGAGAGGTGGGAATTGGTTCAGGATGAGATTTACCTTTGAAGAGGTAAAATGTTTTAAAATATCATGACTTAAGTGTACAGGTTGCCTTATTTCCGTTTCACTGACATCATGCCTCTAGGAATTTTTTTCTTTTTTGGGGGGATGCTTTATTATGCTTGTTAGCCACTTGGTTGCTGAAAAGGCACTGAAAACTCAGAGTCTATCCTCTTTTCACCCTGGTTAACCTTTGGAATGCTGTTGTCAGCCAAAATGACATTGATATCTTCGGTCTCCCCCTAGCCTGAATTCTTTAGGGCAGAGTCTGCTCAAATTGTCTCCTGATGTCATTCCAAATGTCTGATGGCCATCTATGGCAACTGGGTTGGGCAAAAGCCTGCTGGGAAGGCGTAGCCCACAGAATGCCTAATGGAGAGTTCTGTTCAAGAGGACCTAGAAGTAGTTCTGTTAGACATACGATCAATACTACAGCTGTGTTAGGGGACTGTACCATTTCTTGAAAAACAGAAGCATAGTTATTTTGCATTTTTGGTTCTAATAAAGTCCCACCTGAGATGTTTATGATTTATACTGATTTTATGATTAAGTATGTGTTACAGAAAAAAACAGACTTAGAGAATGTCAATAAAAATTTTACATCTGATATTCATGCTAACACTAGTTATTAAGTGAAGACCCCAAGTTAAGACAGAAGAGTTTAGAAAAGAAGGAAAAAAGCTACCGCATGGCAAAATGTACATTATTCTATCTTTCTAGGTATTTTTTCTTTTTCTTTCTTTTTTTTTTTTGTTGGAGTCTTGCTCTGTTGCCCAGGCTGGAGTGCAGTGGTGTGATCTTGGCTCACTGCAACCTCTGCCTCCCATAGAGATGGGGTTTCAACATGTTGGCCAGGTTGGTCTTGAACTCCTGACCTGAGGTAATCTGCTCGCTTTGGCCTCCCAAAGGGCTGGGATTACAGGCTTGAGCTACTGTACCCAGCCATTTCTAGGTAATTTTTTAAATGACTATGTTCTACTTATCTGGAGCTTATAAAATTATTTATAAAATATTTTATTTATAATCCTAAATTTTAAACCAAGCAATATAATAGAAAATGTTATGTTTTCAAGAAGGTAAGATCATGCATAGATCTATATGCTTTCAATATGTAATTTTATAGAAATTCTGGAACAAGGAGGCACATAATCATATCAATATTCTAATTTCTTAGGAAGAAACAATTAATTTTCACTGGGAGGAAGTTTCTAAATTATTTTGTAATATGGTGAGAATTAAAAGTAAAACTCAATAAAACTTTTAAATTTAAGTCAATGATTAAAACCAGTTTGTTTCACCAAAGTACTGATTGAGTCAAAGACTCAAACCAAAGGCCAGATTTCCTATGGACTATTACTTATTTATTTATTTATACTAAATGTGTAGTTAAATCTTTTAAATCAATAATGTTCTTAGTCATAATACAATGATATCTGGAGTATATATGCAAAAATATTACTATCTTATTAGAATGTGGGTTGAAATGAATGTTTGAAGTACCTAACATTTAATGGCCACATACTATTTGTCAGACTGTATTAATTGCTTTATAAACTTTGTTTCCTTTTATTCAAAGAACAACCTTTTAGACATGTACTATTATTGTCCCCATTTTACAGATTTTACACACTAAAACTATGAGTGCTGACATGACCTGCCCAGGGCCACATAGTTCCTAAGTGCCAAACGACATAAAACCAATGTGTTTGTTTCCAATACTCTACCCTTAGCTATGATGCTATACTGCTTTCTTGTATTCGTAACGCTTGTTCACTTATAGGGATAATATAATAGATATTTTTGTCCCACCAGAAAATATTTCAGAAATACATATCTAAATGCATGTCATCCTCTTTAAGGTAGATACTTTAGAAGACTATTCATTTATTTCAGTAATGTTGTCTTTGCTCAAGTCTATTTAGAAATCTCCTCAGGGATTTGCTACACAGTCTTAAAACTGGCCTGATTGTTGGCAAATCTTTATCATTAAGGATGAATTTTTCCAAAAGTAAATGTAAGCCAAATGTAGTAAACAGGATGAGAACTAAGATTTGAGTGTAAAGCATTAGATTATTTGATATTTGTCTCATAAACTGACACTAATTGAAGATATGAAAGAGGAATTTCAGAGGTATTTTTGATATGATTTTATAGCCTTTAAGGAGACAGTTTTGACAAGTAACACTCATAAAAGGTCTGGTAATTTTTTAAAAAGTCATTTTCACTAAATTAGTAGTTATAGATCATGTGTAAACAGCATGGGAAATGTTCTTTTCAAAGAGTATAAAATGGGCAGCGGAGGGTAACTAGGAAACTCTGGACCAGAATCCACGTTTAGACACTAAATAACTGTTTTGACCTTAATTTTCTAAATGCCCTTTTTGTAAAATGGGGAAGGTGGCAGGAACTACCCATGATAATGATTTTGCTGAGAGAAGCACATGAAATTGTACTTCTGTGGCCACTTAGTGCCTTGCATATGGAAAATTCTCAATAAATGTTAGCTATTATATACCATTTCACTTTCAAGAACTACCCCATATTCCTGGAAAATATCTCAATGTTGTAGTTATGTAATGATATTTTAAAAGATGTTTTCTTTTCTGTCAGTTTCATGCTTCCAAACAGTTATTTTATGTAAAGTATTTGATATATAAAGCAAATATAAACATATTTATGGTCGTATGTTTATTCAGTTAATATGTATTATACCAAAAAGTCTTACATGTGGGACTGCTAACTATATTATCCTTGTCAGTGTTCTATATAATATTGTCTTTAGATAAACTTTTTTGGGGTATTCTTATCGGATTTCATCAGACTTATGAAAGTAATGACATACCCATTTGCCCAGAATAATGCTCCAAGATTTTATTTTTTAGTTACCTCAGACATCTTCTAAATTGTTTATTCATTATATAATCTTAAATTTAAGGGAACTGAGCATAAATATGTTGAATTAGTGGCTTCCTATTAGATCCCAGTGAACTCCTCTTAAATCAAGGCTCTTATCTGTGTAGCATATGCACAGTTGTGATGTTGTGAAAGTTTGTCTTTACATCACTCTCTTCCTTATACTCACCTTCAGCAGGCCCTGCTTTCACTTTGGCATGCTCCACTCACCCAGCAGCAATTTTTACAATCAGTAATAGCTCTTTCACAAGTGCTTCTTTCTCCTCTGGGCCTTCCACTGATGCGACCTACAAAGTCTTTTCATCCCTCAGCCGCCCCTTTATGTCCCTGGAATTCTTTCCAACTATGTTCTATCAGAGGAGCCGGCCACTTCAGCCGCCTAATCCATGACACGGTATCATTGTGCAACCACTTTAAATGAACCTCTCTTCAAAAGTTTTCTGAAAAGAATTCATAATCCAAAGGAGTATCCATGCTTCCACAGATACCCTGCTGTGTTGGTCAGGAGGTGTTTTAGGGAGCACTTTCAGTATGTCTCAGGTCCCTCCCGCCAGCAGCCACTTCATTTGTCCACACAGATCTAAGCCTTGGATGCAAGCAAATGGGAAACCTGGCTCTTACTTGAGGAAGCAATTTTGTTTTTGAAAATGTTGGGATTGGAAGATGAACTCTCTATCAGCAAAATATTAAGATACTCCTTGAAAATTTATATCTTAAAAAATTGTACATTGCATTACCTGTTCCTCTGGTCTCTTTTTCTATTCCCTCTTTGCAATATGAGGCATGCAGCCACTGCGTGTCCCTTGTACCACAGTGACTATGTTGTCACTCAGACTTACCCTGCGTGCTCTCCCTTCTGCCCCACCAAAGCCACCAGAGGTGTAATTAGTGATTATTTATCCAGAAATGTCTTGAACAGGGTTTAAGAACTCTTTGAAGAGAATATGTACCACTTGTTGGATGAAAGAGAGAATTTGAAAGGGTTGGGGGGAGGTTTAGGGTCAGAGGGCAAATTTCATTCTACCTTCTATCTCCTCTTATTAAATCACAGATAAAGCATCTTCCTATGTGCAAAGACAGGGTAATAAACAAATATTTCCCAACTTAGTGTAGTCTTAAATCTGTAAATAAAGAGTATCCATATCAAATGGAATGCAATTTTATATTAAAAATCATCACTCAAGATCCAAAAGGAAGAAATAAGATTCTAAGTAAAAGATTTTGAACACTACTAAAGTAAGAAACATTCTACAACTTTCTTATTCCTTTTGACCCCTTAAGCAAAGGCTAAGTAGCTAGCCAACAGATTTCCTCCCAACTATTCCATTTAACTTCCTTTCTTCCTTCCATCTGTCATTCATTCATTCATTCTTTCCTTCCTTCCTTCCTTTGTCTTTTCTGCTTCCTCTCTTCATTTTCAGTTGTAAATTCTTTATTATCAGTTGTGAACTCAGTAAAGCTACACACACACACACACACACACACACACACACACACAACTGGTTATTAACAGGATTTTTCCTTTGCGTTGGAAAGTTACATTTTCTGTTTCAGAACCATAGGGTATTATTCTTTTTTGATTTATCAGAATCACTTCAAAATAAAATATCTTCACTAAAGGAGCTTATTTCTAAACAATTGATGATGCATGTTATAGATAATATGGTCATAGAAAAACTTCTATGATTATTTTTTGTTATTAATCACTGTAATTACTCTTTGATTGCAATGATGATTAACTTACAATGAATAAGGTCTGTGCTTGTGTTGGTTATATAGTATTTGTGAAGGATTTATGTTCATGCATCCACACAGTCTCATCTCATCCTTACGTAGCCGTGAGATTCTAGTCTGTGTAGCCTATGGCCGCAAAATAAACTCACCCACAGGAGAATAAAGCCTATGGTTTCTCTCACATTATCAGTGGGCTATAACCTCTTAAACTCCGCAGGTCAGTGATGATTAATTGAGCATTCTAAAACTTGGTGAATGCGTATGCTCTACGCTCTCATACTTCCCATAATAAGCACTGTCTGTATTGTTTGAATGACTATCCTGAAGAGTTCACTCATGCCGTTTTATCACATTTCAAGCTGTATTATTTAGCATCTTAAACTTAAGAAAAACTTGAGAATGATTTTTTTTCTGGCTTTTCACTAGTATTCGATGACACTTATTTTCCAGTCTACATAAGATAATTAAAATAAATGAACTACTCAACACAGTAGTGTTTAATTATAGCAGACAATACATTTTAAAAGGTAAAGTCTATATTTGTGTGCATATGCTCCCTTTCATCTCTTGGAACTTGGGATCATTAAATGTTAGTTTTCTTGTTACTGTAGAGCAGGAGAACTGATCCTCCTCACAAAAGAGGGCTCCTTGTGAGGATGTTAACAGTCTAGCGCAAAGAACCAAAGTGCCTCAGAATCACCCAGGTGCATGTTAAAATGCAGATTCATGGGCCCCACCTCAGGCCCACTTAGCTGAAATCTCAGGAATCTGCATTATAACAGGCTCCTCAGGTGGTTCTTGCATAGCGCTTATTTGCATGCCACTGTCATAAGGTGAGGGGAAGCATAAGATCCACAGGTCCCTCTAATGCCATAACTTTTTTTCTCTCTATTTGTTATTCACTCCTGTTCTCTCCACTAATGTTAACAAATTTTGTGGAACTTTTAAAGTCATGAGAACCTTTCAAGATAGTAAGATGAATCTTGATTCAAAATTGTAAACAAGAAAAAAAGACATGCCGCAAATATTCTGCCTGTTGAAATTAGAAAACCAGTTAAGCAATATGGAAACCTAATTATCTCAAATTTCTGTACAATTCTTCATCTTTACTTAATTGAGGGATAGCCATTATCTTTTCTTGGATGGAATCTGTTCATTGGGTCCTGATACCTCTGCAAAACCTGTAAAATGGGCTTCAGATCCAGGGACCTCTACCATTGCTGATAAGTGACTCCCAAACATTTTCATCCTTCAGTGACTGCCAGCTGCTGTGAGCTGGACTCCATGAAAATAGGACTGGCACTGGTCATAGTCACTTGAGGAATGTGGCTTCTCTGTAAAGAGATTTTCGATCAATGCAGATGTTCCTTGTGACCTCAGTAATCACCTCCATCTGCCAAGCAGTCATAAAGGGCCTGCACAACTTTGCCATCCTTGTCAACAGAGTGATCCATATCTTAGGTCTTTAACCTCTTTTGTATTAAGATTTTAAAAAAAATACATTAATCGTGTTTTAATTCTGTCCCCATGAACATAAAAATAGCAATAATAAATGATTATTACTATTGCAAAAGTATTGCTTTAGTTTACAAGTTTTCCTTAAAAATATTGAACTCCCCAGCTGTATTTATCCATTCTTTCAATCCATTTATTCATCATGCATAACCTAAATACCTATATGTAGCAGACATATTGTACTAGGATTCAGATATTTTTAACACTGTTTTTTGTTCTAATATTTTCCTGACATAAACAAATATATTATCATGCTGGCTTACTGCAGTGTGTGTGGAGAATATCTTTCTAAGTTTAAAAATTGTCCTGTCATTCTATAAAATTAAAAATATTAAATGACCATTCAGTACTTTTTTGTCAATTCAGCCTTATAGTGCATACTGAAAAGTTCAAAGCTTCGTGTCATAATATAATTTTGAGAATGAGACTTTTTGTATTATGTTACTAGGGTCCCCAAGTGGAAAAAATAAGGCCTGCTGCTCTGGAGTGTATTGGAAAGTGATTTTGTTTTCCCCACTGACTTCACAGGCTAGATACTGTGTCAGTTTTAATTACTTGGAATGCCTACATGGTGGGCTACTTATAGCAATAGGGATAGGATGGGGCCCAGTCATTGCAGACAGGAACCCACCAATAATGGTCCAGATTCCTTTTGAGACTTCCTCACACGAAACAGAGGAAATATCTTTCATTGGATAACTAAAACTTCCTTTCCTATGATTTGTACAAAATGGCCAAAAAGGCCCATCCATTCATTAGCCTCACAGAGGTTAAGTGACTTGTTTCCAGTCACAAAATGACTTTGCAGTGAAACAGAGAGTCTAACTCAAATCTTCCTACTTCTGCTCTGGTGCTCTTTGAAGAACACTCTTTAACTCTAATGAGGAAGCCTTTATGATTCTTCAAAAGCAGATAAGGGACAAGTCACTTATTTTCACTAAAACCCCTTTGGGATGTAGGGCAATGATTAAACTTGCTTGAAAGTCTTGTGATTTTGCACATTTTACTTTGACACTCCTATCTTTCAAATTGCTAGAAATGGATGCTATTTACTATTTTGCTTGCAATTGATTTGCATACTGTTATTACATATTGTTAAATGGTTTGTTGATTAATGACTAATGTTGATTTGGACTAAATGTAATGGAATAAGCAAATATATTTTCAAATTTAGATATACAATTTAGTTGCTAAATGGTGTTGTTAGTCATAAAAATGTCGATTATTTTAGATCAATCCCTTGCAGGGGAACCCTAGCCACAATTTCCTTCCATATTTTTTCTCAATATTTTAAGCTTTACCCCTTCTCTTTTTCTTATTAATTTACATGTCTGGGTTTTAAAGCTAACACTTCCTATAAGCAAGTACTGCTCCAAAGCCCAGGACTAAGGTAAATTCTTATAAATTCAGAATGTGGTAGATTTCAACTAAACAGTTTCTTTTCTGGAGATCCAGAAAACAAATATTTGGCTTGAATATTAATATTTTCATGACCTTGACCGGATCAATATATTGCACAAATATTATCAACAAATTATATAAATATACCATATTTACTAATATAATTAATAATTTTGAAATAAGATAGTTATATATACACACACACAAGCTAGTCAGTTGTTAAGTCAGTTATATGAACTATATAATGTATTATGCACTTGATATATACATATGCTTATGTGTTAGTATATTTTGTATTTTTAGTTACTCCCAATCTTAAAAAGCCCTATATTCCAACCTATATTTTTGATTTCTACATTTATCTTCTAAATATATGTATTACATTTGATTATTTTTTTATTTCTGCTATTTCATATACATTCATAAATATTTCCAGTTTGGAAATCCATTTAAGTGGTAAGACAAATAAAAAACTTTTGTACCATAGATGTTTTAGTACCTTTATAGTCTTTATATTTTTTAGAACTACATTTTAATATGCTGTGATAAAAATATGTATTTCTCTAACAAGGTAATAAGTTTGGTGACTGAAAAGGGTTCTTCAAAGGAATATAATTCACATTAATTTTCCATGTGATCATTGTTACTTATAGTTTACTAGTCAACATGTTTAAAGTCTAATTAGAAAAAAAATCACTGGATATTAAGTTGGGAAACAGACCCAAGTCTATATCTACATAAAGGTTACCACCTTGGTGACCTTTGGTAAATTTCATTTTTGTTCTTTGATTTTATTTTCTTTGAAAATGAGAAGCTGAAAGCTTTAAAGCTTTCTTCCCATAACTCTGAAATAGTTTACAGGCTCAAAAGAAAATATGACTAAAAGAAATGTGTGGGCATCATTACCTGGCTGCCCAGTATTTTCAGGGACACAGACTTGTAACATACTCTGAAAGTTCCTTCAAGGAAAATAATTCTGTAGATATGGACAGCAAGGGAAAAGGGATCAATAAGAAAAAGAAAGGGAAATGAGTTAATGACAAAGGAGGAATGGTAGGCCGTAGAAATGATTCCCCACTTACTTGTTTTTTATCTATAGTCTAGTTATTCCTATTTGAAAACCTACTGGCACCAGGTATTATCAACAGGGATGAGTAATATGTAATTTTTATCTTTACTGGGTTACATTTGGCACATGGACAGTTGACAGCTGTCAGTCAGGTGGCTGGTCAATGAGGAGATACATATAAAGCTGCCAAAATATTTTTGTTGCTTTAAATACTTACAAGTAAACCCTTTTAGCTGGAAATTTTGTTGCACTGAAATTAAATAGGCTGATATTTAAAATATAATTAATTGAAGTTAACTACTGGGAGAATCAAGATTTTCCCTATTAATATATAAAGTTAAATAACATGTTTTTCCAAGTGTCTTTCTGAAACAGGAAAACAATTATTCTCCACTGTAAATAAGCTGTCTGTAAGATAGGAAGATATCTTGCAAATAATGTTTAAAATGCATATGTTTTAATGTTAAATATTTAGAGCAGGTGTAAATCAATGCTACTTTAAACTCCAATATTTTATTAAAATAAACCATTCCCATACATTGAGGGAGTTGACATAGGTTTTTTTGTGACACAATGTTGAAGATTTATTAGAAAGGACAAACATAGCTGCATGGTGGACAAGAATTTACAGCTTCTCATAATGAAAATTAAAAAAATGGGATTTTAGATTAAGTCTACAATTCAGGCACAGCTAAAATGATAAATTTTAGTTATTTTGAAATATTTGAGCTATATCTAACATTATTTCCAATAGGTTCATTTATACTTAAATAATTGACAGAGTCATAAACAATAGTTTGGCAGAAGCTTTTGGTTTGCTTATACTTAATGACAATGTAATAATTATAGCCAATGGTAATGCATGTGAAAACTTAACAAATATAATTCTGAAGTTGACATAAGAACACATGTTGTTCAGTTTCACAGTAACTATCATCTTTAAAAGTAAATATTGTGATTGTTTAGGAATATAGTATTTAACAGACTAGAAAAATAAAAGTAAAATTTTCAAGTGCATGAAATACATACTAATTCTTTAAGAGACTAATGGAGTTATTCTAAAAATTTAGCGACTGTAGTTACTCAGGTGTCTGAATCAATATAATGAAACATAACGAAGCATGACAAAATATATATGAAAGTAGCAGCTTGAAATCGCAATAAATACATATATATTTTTAAATGTTTTAATCATTTGAAATATATATGTAACAATTTATAATAAAGAGTTTATTTGGGTTTTAATGTTTTAAAATATGGGTTCATTAAAATGTTTGTGGGTAACGTTATGTTTTTAAAATATTAGATATTTTGTTTGGGTGGAGTATTTCTGATAATTTTTTAAACCACAAATATTTCATAATTTTCAACAGTAATTACTACAGTTTAAAAGAGTATGTTAGTTATACATTTGTGGCATATCCATGTCATCACTGATTTAAAAATTATTTCAGGTACAGTGGTCATTAAAAAAGTCAGACCTTATTTTTTTTCCACTATACAATCGTGTTAAGGATGTAGATTGAAAGTTATTTATGGGATCATCAGAATAAAACAATTGCCTCATAGTATTAGTAATTATATTGGTAGGAGTCTTTTCTTTCTTAAGCACCAAATCTACCCCCCACAGCCCAGAAAATTGATTTTATCCATAATAATTTATAGCATTCTTCATCAATGTATACTGTTGTTTCTTTTAAATTCATTAGCCCATGTTGCTTGTGAATATGGAATTTGGTTATTAAAATGGTTTCATATGTTTACTATGTATAGGCTCTAGCTTTGAGCTGCTTACTTGCTTAAAGAAATGTTTTCAATTTACTATAATACAACAATTTGTAGAGAAATGCTGTGAAGCATAGTTAAAAGAATGAATCCCTGAAATAGAATCACTTTTTAAAAATATGTCCTAACATGTGGTCTCATTTTTTCATGTTTTGCATTAATTAAAATCCTATTCTGAAAAAAATATTTTTGCCTAAACTTTTGAATTCACAAAATAAAAATAAAAAATACATAAATATACTAATTTTGGAAATCAGTGATGTAAAAACATGCTTTAATACTGTCTTGGTTGTTAATTTCAAAGATTTTTCTCAAAAGACACTCTTTGTAAAGTAATGAGAAAATATTGCCACTTTTAATTATTAAATAATATTTACTATAATACAATTTACTTTAATTATTAAACATGCAATATATTTTAAATTATTTAATTATACATGCAATATATGTTTTAAAAATGTATTAAAATAAAGTTAATTGCATGTTCTCTCTAATCGTGTTCTTGTAGCGTGCACACATTTTAAAAAACCCAGTACATGTAATTTTTGAAAACAGTGTGTACCATTACACCTTTTTATTTGGGAGATTTATTAGAAAATAACTTTTTATTCAGAAAAGATTATGACAGAATTAGATAAAAAGACTAAAATGTGTGTGAAATCATGTAATATTATAAATGTAATTAACTCTTCATCTTCCAAATATTGAAAACAGTAATGAAAGAGACCAATATTTAAAAATAGAATCTTTTTTTAAACCTAAAAAAAAAACTGAAAAATTGTTATATGCTAACAGCTTTACTTTCACACAAGGCAAACCCACTGTTGAGTGAGTTGGCTCTGATTCCAATGGTCTCATCAACTTTGTGAACACAGGCACCTCAGTGGTGCCTCTTTCAAGACAACAAAATTAACTTTTAGAGATTAAAAAATATATTTTGGCAATTGAAACTCACCAGTGCCTTTCTGCTTCTCCAGGAAGTTGTACCCGTCAGCACCTGCTGAGGGCTTTGTTGTCCAAACCCTGACAGGTAAAAAAATTCCTGCAGAATAAAGCCAGACCAGCTGGCTTTGAAGAGAAACCCCCCAGTTTGGGCTGCGTTTGCCTCCTCTCCTTTTCTATGAAGACCGAGGCTTTGCCCCCTTGATCGTCAAGCCGTGAGATGCGTGATCTCTCTGCACAAGTGTCTGGCAGGCCGAGGTGCACCTGTTTCTGTCACTCTGGAGTAAATTTAGCTGTAAAGGTATCACTGACAACCAGACCTTTGTCAGTGCTGGCAAAAGAACACAGAATTGCTTCCCTCCCCTCCCCCCCTCCCGACCCCCTATGCTGCTAGTTCCAATGGAAAATATCCAATCGGAAGTCTATCCAAAAATCATTCCTAAAAAATGAAATTGCTTTCATATGGTATAAAAAAGTAAGTTTCCTCATTTCAAGCAGATTTTAAAATTACATTTCCAAGAATAATCTTGGAACAAGACAAGTTTTCGTTCAATTAATTGTGGCTGGAAACTTTTTAATGGAAACATAGCACATACTTACTTCATTTCAGGTTATTAAATTGTGTTAAGCATAAAAGTTATTTGCCATTCTTTGCTGCAGCTCATTTGTTCTTTTCGATTCTAAGAAATATTAGAAGGTTAAATAACTTATCACATAGGAGGGATTATTCATACTACCAAAATTAGAATGTGTGTAGTTCTGAGGGACTGAATGTCAAAATTGTATGCTCATAGCACTAAAACTATTGGGAATCTAGGATGCCACTGGAACGTGTAAAATGGCAGCTAAGGTCTATGGAAACCCTGCATGTTTAGAAACTGGCTAAAGCTTGAGTTCTCTTATCTTTTGGTTAAGGTAAGGACATTTATCATTTACGTGAATGTTTTAGACTAATTTCTTTATTAGTGGTTTGAGAAATATTCCTTTTGAGGAAAATAGAGAGGCAGGCAATATTCATTAATATGTCTGACATAAATAAAATAGTCAAGATATATAAAGCAGCCCAAGGAGTAACATCCTTAGCCAAAGCATTCTGAGCTTCTGCCTTAATAATTATGATTTCTTAAGTGGAGTTAAAAAGAGTTGTACAGAGTACCTGTTCTACCATATTGTTGCTGTTTACAGCAGTTGGGTGTGATGGGAAAAGGAAAGCTGGGTCAAAATAAAAAATGCTTTGTAAAATAAACAAAGTTCCTATTTACTTACTATGTATAAACAGCCACTCACCAAGCCTCGTTTCTCCACAGGGCACCACTTTAAGATAAAAACATAGACCTGAATGGCATCATCCAGTATCCAAGGAAACCATGTAAGTACCTCTCTCACTGTGTACTTCTGTTATTCAGATCTTAAAAGCTAGCTGAGTACTGAATAAGTGAGTGTTTTTATTTAATAATTATAAGGGAGGTGCTTTTTAGGAGCCTGCTAAAAAGAAACAGGTTCTTTATTGTTATGTGCGTCATAACAAAACTCTCATGTTTTCATCATATTTCATAAAATTATGTGCTTAGTCCCACTCTCTCCATCAATTCTCATTCTTAGGTACAAAATAGCTACTCAAAGTCCTAATGAATTGGAAGTTTCAAACTTTTCCAAGACCCAAACAATGTTTCAGAGTCCTTGTGCCGGGAGTACTTTCTTAACTGTAGTTAAGCTTGTTAAATTTTAAAAATTAAGAAAAAATTCCTTGGAAAATAATGGTTTATTGGTAAACATGTATGGCAATTTATTCGGCTGTAGGCTTGCTTGAAGAGTGAGCAAGTGAGCAAAGAGACAAGATTACATGTTTAAACCAAGAAAAGAATCTTGAAAGTAAGTGTAATGACCAAGATGCAAAAATCTGTTGGGGAAATGGTTGGGAGGTTGGCAAATTATTTTCTTTCTCCCCTCCCCACAAACTAATGTACATTTCTGCAGCTAATATCAAGGTTTTAATTCATGTTCAGGAGCTATGAAATCTACTGTGGAAATTTAGTTTCTAAACAACATGCTACTCTGGAGAAAGACATTCCTGAAATATTTGAAATTTCTGCTATTTCCTTACTTCGACTTTTTTTTTTGTATCTGTACTATCTCCTTTCAAAATTAAATTATTTTCAATATGAAATGATTATTCATTATTGTTTATATACCTTTTCACGAAAATACTTAACATTTTCTATATACTCATGTAATTATAGACCTCGTTTTTTACCTTCTAAATTCACTATATGATTTACCTACTCTTTAAATACAGACATATTACTTTTCATCGAGGGTGGTTTCAGAGTTTTTCATATATGTATTTTTTTGCTTTTGTCACTCGTGTGTATTTCTACTTTTCCTCTGCTTTTCTTCTGCAGCATGGCTCCTTGCTAAGCATAAGTGGTAGAGATTATCTCACAGTTTCTCTGAAGAATTAGAGAGGTCCTTCATGTTCAATAACTAACTGCAGGAGCATTTCACTTTATCACATAATTATGTCCAATTCTATTGTTTATGCATTTTCATATTTCTGGCTTTTAATATATGTTACCAAACGCATATTTCTGAATTGAGAAAAGTTGTGTCAGACTAAGGAATTCGCTGGAACTTTGGAAGGGCCTCCTCACCCAATAGGAAGACCTGGCTAGGAATTTAATTTTTTATGTAACTCACAAACTTCACAAGTGTGGAAGTGCTACCAAGCTCCACTCAAAGTGGAGTTTGAGGCCAGAAGTGGGATTTCCTTGCTGCATAATAAAAGTGGGCTTTTGCTGAGTAAAGTTGGAAGCCGAGAGGGCTCAGAATAGATGTTTATAAAGAAAGAAAATGCTAATTGAAGGGGAAGACCAAGTAATGTTATAATTCACTATCTTGAGAAATGGAATATTTTGAAATTCATTCTCTTTGTAATACAAGGGAAATGAAAATCTATAGTACAATGCTCATGGCAAAATTTTAACTGTTTACATTAAAATATAAATTTTTCCGGAAAACAAATTTAAATTTGACATATTTAATGAAACCTCCTATAACAAAAGGAAAATTGCTATAGAAATAAATGTGTATATATATATACACACACACATTTATGTATATATTTGAGATTTTCCATTCATCAGTAGTAGCCTCTCTAATGTAGACCAACTTTGTTTAGTAGAACTTTCTGTGATAATGGACATGTTCCATAGCTGCACCGTTCAATATGGTACTCAGTAGCCATATGTGGCTATTGAGTACTTGAAACATGGCTAGTGCAACAGAGAAACTTAATTTTGAATTTTATTTACATTTAATTAATTTAAATATAAATAGCCCACATGAAACTAGTGGCTACCATATAAACAACCTAGCTCTGGTCTAGATCACTTAGAAATGTGGGGAGAGTCAAATATGTATAGATTTGATATCACTATCAGTTATTTCTTGTCTGTATCAACCACCATGGACCATAACGGAAATCATTAATTCCTGAAGAAGTGTGCTCCAACATTAATTTAGCAGGATTTTGAGAAATACTGTCATGTGATAGGACAAATTGTAAAGAGTACTATTTTGTTTTCATCAGAAATTAAATACCCTCTTGCAGAGATTTTCCATTTCTTTTGGTATTCTGTCATACAATATAATTTTTTATGTTTACTTTAATATTTGAATTATTACAGTAGAATTTCTTTATGATACTTTCTCAGAGATGAATGCTTTTCATATGGTCGATAGGAAGACATTGTAAAATTACTTTATAAGCCTGGGACAGCAACTTTTAAAGTGGCCTTTGTAAATAAGACTACATGAAAAAGATAAATACACTAATGAAAATTCTAACTATGGGGACAAATATTTTTAAAAGTTTAGTTATAATTGGCTGGGTGTCATGGCTCATGACTGTAATCCCAGAACTTTGGGAGGCCAAGGTGAGTGGATCATCTGAGGTCAGGAGTTCAAGACCAGCCTGACCAACATGATGAAACCCTGTCTCTACTAAAAATACAAAATTAGCCGGGTGTGGTGGCAGGCGCCTGTAATCCTAGCTACTTGGGAGGCTGAGGCAAGAGAATCGCTTGAACCCGGGAGGTGGAGGTTCCAGTGAGCTGGGACCACACCATTGCGCTCCAGCCTGGGCAACAAGAGTGAAACTCCATCTCAAAAAATAAAAAAATAAATAAATAAAATAAAAATAAAAAAAGAAAAAGTTTTCTTACAAGTTCTGCAATGCAACTTGGCAATACAACTTGGCAAATAATTCCAAAAATGTAATCGGCTTCAAAAAGTGCTCCCTAGCCTTGTTTCTCCAAAAGCTGATTCTGCTTTCAAAGCACACATCAGAGTTTAAATCTCCCATGACTTTTTCAGGCGTTTAGTGGAAATGATCATTAGGATTTCTGATGATACTTTTATAATAATGCTAGATAGTAATATTATAGATAGGATAATTGCCTATAAAATAATATTAAAAATTTTAAATTTGTATAGATTTTAAAAATTAGTAAATTCATATCTTCAATGCTGATTATTTGTAGGACATTGAACCTAGAGACTCTGGGAAATATATTTTTATTTTATTTTATTTATTTATTTATTTATTTTTTGAAATTAATTTTACAGTTGTTTATTTGGGATCTTGTAATTTCAAATGAATTTTACAGTTGTTTATTTGGGATCGTTAGGCACATGAGAGAAAAACAGTAGCTCTGGGGTTTTTTGCAGAGGTAGATTGCTTCTGTTTTTCATGGGCCCATCCTCTGAGTGTTTTTTTTTTTTTTTTTATTAATATTATTATTATTACTATTATACTTTAGGCTCTATGGTACATGTGCACAACGTGCAGGTAAGTTACATAGGTATACATGTGCCATGCTGGTGCGCTGCACCCACCAACTCGTCATCTAGCATTAGGTATATCTCCCAATGCTATCCCTCCCCCCTCCCCCCACCCCACAACAGTCCCCAAAGTGTGATGTTCCCCTTCCTGTGTCCACGTGTTCTCATTGTTCAATTCCCACCTATGAGTGAGAATATGCGGTGTTTGGTTTTTTGTTCTTGCGATAGTTTAGTGAGAATGATGATTTCCAATTTCATCCATGTCCCTACAAAGGACATGAACTCATCATTTTTTATGGCTGCATAGTATTCCATGGTGTATATGTGCCACATTTTCTTAATCCAGTCTATCATTGTTGGACATTTGGGTTGGTTCCAAGTCTTTGCTATTGTGAATAATGCCGCAATAAACATACGTGTGCATGTGTCTTTATAGCAGCATGATTTATAGTCCTTTGGGTATATACCCAGTAATGGGATGGCTGGGTCAAATGGAATTTCTAGTTCTAGATCCCTAAGGAATCGCCACACTGACTTCCACAAGGGTTGAACTAGTTTACAGTCCCACCAACAGTGTAAAAGTGCTCCTATTTCTCCACATCCTCTCCAGCACCTGTTGTTTCCTGACTTTTTAATGATTGCCATTCTAACTGGTGTGAGATGGTATCTCATTGTGGTTTTGATTTGCATTTCTCCGATGGCCAGTGATGGTGAGCATTTTTTCATGTGTTTTTTGGCTGCATAAATGTCTTCTTTTGAGAAGTGTCTGTTCATGTCCTTTGCCCACTTTTTGATGGGGTTGTTTGTTTTTTTCTTGTAAATTTGTTTGAGTTCATTGTAGATTCTGGATATTAGCCCTTTGTCACATGAGTAGGTTGTGAAAATTTTCTCCCATTTTGTAGGTTGCGTGTTCACTCTGATGGTAGTTTCCTTTGCTGTGCAGAAGCTCTTGAGTTTAATTAGATCCCATTTGTCAATTTTGGCTTTTGTTGCCATTGCTTTTGGTGTTTTAGACATGAAGCCCTTGCCCATGCCTATGTCCTGAATGGTAATGCCTAGGTTTTCTTCTAGGGTTTTTATGGTTTTAGGTCTAACATTTAAGTCTTTAATCCATCTTGAATTGATTTTTGTATAAGGTGTAAGGAAGGGATCCAGTTTCAGCTTTCTACATATGGCTAGCCAGTTTTCCCAGCACCATTTATTACATAGGGAATCCTTTCCCCATTTCTTGTTTTTCTCAGGTTTGTCAAAGATCAGATAGTTGTAGATATGTGGCGGTATTTCTGAGGGCTCTGTTCTGTTCCATTGATCTATATCTCTGTTTTGGTACCAGTACCATGCTGTTTTGGTTACTGTAGCCTTGTACTATAGTTTGAAGTCAGGTAGTGTGATGCCTCCAGCTTTGTTCTTTTGGCTTAGGATTGACTTGGCGATGCGGGCTCTTTTTTGGTTTCATATGAACTTTAAAGTAGTTTTTTCCAATTCTGTGAAGAAAGTCATTGGTAACTTGATGGGGATGGCATTGAATCTGTAAATTACCTTGGGAAGGATGGCCATTTTCATGATATTGATTCTTCCTACCCATGAGCATGGAATGTTCTTCCATTTGTTTGTATCCTCTTTTATTTCCTTGAGCAGTGGTTTGTAGTTCTCCTTGAAGAGGTCCTTCACATCCCTTGTAAGTTGGATTCCTAGGTATTTTATTCTCTTTGAAGCAATTGTGAATGGGAGTTCACTCATGATTTGGCTATCTGTTTGTCTGTTATTGATGTATAAGAATGCTTGTGATTTTTATACATTGATTTTGTATCCTGAGACTTTGCTGAAGTTGCTTATCAGCTTAAGGAGATTTTGGGCTGAGACAATGGGGTTTTCTAGATATACTATCATGTCATCTGCAAACAGGGACAATTTGACTTCCTCTTTTCCTAATTGAATACCCTTGATTTCCTTCTCTTGCCTAATTGCCCTGGCCAGAACTTCCAACACTATGTTGAATAGGAGTGGTGAGAGAGGGCATCCCTGTCTTGTGCCAGTTTTCAAAGGGAATGCTTCCAGTTTTTGCCCTTTCAGTATGATATTGGCTGTGGCTTTGTCATAAATAGCTCTTATTATTTTGAGATACGTCCCATCAATACCTAATTTATTGAGAGTTTTTAGCATGAAGCGTTGTTGAATTTTGTCAAAGGCCTTTTCTGCATCTATTGAGATAATCATGTGGTTTTTGTCTTTGGTTCTGTTTATATGCTGGATTACATTTATTGATTTGCGTATATTGAACCCGCCTTGCATCCCAGGGATGAAGCCCACTTGATCATGGTGGATAAGCTTTTTGATGTGCTGCTGGATTCTGTTTGCCAGTATTTTATTGAGGATTTTTGCATCAATGTTCATCAAGGATATTGGTCTAAAATTCTCTTTTTTGGTTGTGTCTCTGCCAGGCTTTGGTATCAGGATGATGCTGGCCTCATAAAATTAGTTAGGGAGGATTCCCTCTTTTTCTATTGATTGGAATAGTTTCAGAAGGAATGGTACCAGCTCCTCTTGTACCTCTGGTAGAATTCGGCTGTGAACCCATCTGGTCCTGGACTTTTTTTGGTTGGTAAGCTATTGATTATTGCCACAATTTCAGCTCCTGTTATTGGTCTATTCAGAGATTCAACTTCTTCCTGGTTTAGTCTTGGGAGGGTGTATGTGTTGAGGAATTTATCCATTTCTTCTAGATTTTCTAGTTTATTTGCATAGAGGTGTTTGTAATATTCTCTGATGGTAGTTTGTATTTCTGTGGGATCGGTGGTGATATCCCCTTTATCATTTTTTATTGCATCTATTTGATTCTTCTCTCTTTTTTTCTTTATTAATCTTGCTAGCGGTCTATCAATTTTGTTGATCCTTTCAAAAAACCAGCTCCTGGATTCATTGATTTTTTGAAGGGTTTTTTGTGTCTCTATTTCCTTCAGTTCTGCTCTGATTTTAGTTATTTCTTGCCTTCTGCTAGCTTTTGAATGTGTTTGCTCTTGCTTTTCTAGTTCTTTTAATTGTGATGTTAGGGTGTCAATTTTGGATCTTTCCTGCTTTCTCTTGTGGGCATTTAGTGCTATAAATTTCCCTCTACACACTGCTTTGAATGCATCCCAGAGATTCTGGTATATTGTGTCTTGGTTCTCGTTGATTTCAAAGAACATCTTTATTTCTGCCTTCATTTCGTTGTGTACCCAGTAGTCATTCAGGAGCAGGTTGTTCAGTTTCCATGTAGTTGAGCGGTTTTGAGTGAGATTCTTAATCCTGAGTTCTAGCTTGATTGCACTGTGATCTGAGAGATAGTTTGTTATAATTTCTGTTCTTTTACATTTGCTGAGGAGTGCTTTACTTCCAACTATGTGGTCAATTTTGGAATAAGTGTGATGTGGTGCTAAGAAGAATGTACATTTTGTTGATTTGGGGTGGAGAGTTCTGTAGATGTATATTAGGTCCGCTTGGTGCAGAGCTGAGTTCAATTCCTGGGTATCCTTGTTGATTTTCTGTCTCGTTGATCTGTCTAATGTTGACAGTGGGGTGTTAAAGTCTCCCATTATTAATGTGTGGGAGTCTAAGTCTCTTTGTAGGTCACTCAGGACTTGCTTTATGAATCTGGGTGCTCCTGTATTGGGTGCATATATATTTAGGATAGTTAGCTCTTCTTGTTGAATTAATCCCTTTACCATTATGTAATGGCCTTCTTTGTCTCTTTTGATCTTTGTTGGTTTAAAGTCTGTTTTATCAGAGACTAGGATTGCAACCTCTGCCTTTTTTTGTTTTCCATTTGCTTGGTAGATCTTCCTCCATCCTTTTATTCTGAGCCTATGTGTGTCTCTGCACGTGAGATGGGTTTCCTGAATACAGCACACTGATGGGTCTTGAGTCTTTATCCAATTTGCCAGTCTGTGTCTTTTAATTGGAGCATTTAGTCCATTTACATTTAAACTTAATATTGTTATGTGTGAATCTGATCCTGTCATTATGATGTTAGCTGGTTATTTTGCTCGTTAGTTGATGCAGTCTCTTCCTGGTCTCGATGGTCTTTACATTTCGGTATGATTTTGCAGTGGCTGGTACCGGTTGTGCCTTTCCATGTTTAGCACTTCCTTCAGGAGCTCTTTTAGGGCAGGCCTGGTGGTGACAAAATCTCTCAGCATTTGCTTGTCTGTAAAGTATTTTATTTCTCCTTCACTTATGAAGCTTAGTTTGGCTGGATATGAAATTCTGGGTTGAAAATTCTTGTCTTTAAGAATGTTGAATATTGGCCCCCACTCTCTTCTGGCTTGTAGGGTTTCTGCCGAGAGATCCGCTGTTAGTCTGATGGGCTTCCCTTTGATGGTAACCCGACCTTTCTCTCTGGCTGCCCTTAACATTTTTTCCTTCGTTTCAACTTTGGTGAATCTGACAATTATGTGTCTTGGAGTTGCTCTTCTCGAGGAGTATCTTTGTGGCGTTCTCTGTATTTCCTGAATCTGAATGTTGGCCTGCCTTGCTAGATTGGGGAAGTTCTCCTGGATAATATCCTGCAGAGTGCTTTCCAACTTGTTTCCATTCTCCCCGTCACTTTCAGGTACACCAATCAGACGTAGATTTGGTCTTTTCACATAGTCCCACATTTCTTGGAGGCTTTGCTCGTTTCTTTTTATTCTTTTTTCTCTAAACTTCCCTTCTCGCTTCATTTCATTCATTTCATCTTCCAGGGCTGATACCCTTTCTTCCATTTGATCGCATCGGCTCCTGAGGCTTCTGCATTCTTCACGTAGTTCTCGAGCCTTGGTTTTCAGCTCCATCAGCTCCTTTAAGCACTTCTCTGTATTGGTTATTCTAGTTATACATTCTTCTAAATTTTTTTCAAAGTTTTCAACTTCTTTGCCTTTGGTTTGAATATCCTCCCGTAGCTCGGAGTAATTTGATCGTCTGAAGCCTTCTTCTCTCAGCTCGTCAAAGTCATTCTCCGTCCAGCTTTGTTCCGTTGCTGGTGAGGAACTGCGTTCCTTTGGAGGAGGAGAGGTACTCTGCTTTTTAGAGTTTCCAGTTTTTCTGCTCTGTTTTTTCCCCATCTTTGTGGTTTTATCTACTTTTGGTCTTTGATGATGGTGATGTACAGATGGGTTTTTTGGTGTGGATGTCCTTTCTGTTAGTTTTCCTTCTAATAGACAGGACCCTCAGCTGCAGGTCTGTTGGAGTACCTGGCCGGCCGTGTGAGGTGTCAGTCTGCCCTTGCTGGGGGGTGCCTCCCAGTTAGGCTGCTCGGGGGTCAGGGGTCAGGGACCCACTTAAGGAGGCAGTCAGCCCGTTCTCAGATCTCCAGCTGCGTGCTGGGAGAACCACTGCTCTCCTCAAAGCTGTCAGACAGGGACATTTAAGTCTGCAGAGGTTACTGCTGTCTTTTTGTTTGTCTGTGCCCTGCCCCCAGAGGTGGAGCCTACAGAGGCAGGCAGGCCTCCTTGAGCTGTGGTGGGCTCCACCCAGTTCAAGCTTCCAGGCTGCTTTGTTTACCTAAGCGAGCCTGGGCAATGGCGGGCGCCCCTCCCCCAGCCTCACTGCCGACTTGCTGTTTGATCTCAGACTACTGTGCTAGCAATCAGCGAGACTCCGTGGGCGTAGGACCCTCTGAGCCAGGTGCGGGCTATACTCTCCTGGGGCACCGTTTCCTAAGCCCGTCGGAAAAGCACAGTATTCGGGTGGGAGTGGCCCGATTTTCCAGGTGCTGTCTGTCACCCCTGGAAAGGGAACTCCCTGACCCCTTGCGCTTCCCGAGTGAGGCAATGCCTCGCCCCTGCTTCGGCTGGCGCACGGTGCACTCACCCACTGACCTGCGCCCACTGTCTGGCACTCGCTAGTGAGATGAACACAGTACCTCAGATGGAAATGCAGAAATCACCCGTCTTCTGTGTCGCTTGCGCTGGGAGCTGTAGACCGGAGCTGTTCCTATTCGGCCATCTTGGCTCCGGGAAATATATTTTTAAATGAGAGACATCCATCCTTTTAGGAACTCCATTTATTGGACCTGGGCATGTTCTTTTGGAAGGATAGGATTCAGATAAGCAAGAGAGAGGAGACTTCCTTTGGCAGAACCTTGGACAAGCTACTGAGTGTTCCTTCTGCAGCGAAACAATAGGATTCTGGATAAAACATACTTTCTAATGAATTACTTGACTTCAGAAAACTTTTTTAACATCTCTAAAGATCCCTCTTCCTTGCCTCAGTATGAAAAAAATTAAAAAGCATGAGGTGAAACTGCTGTCGAAGAGCAATAAACAAACAGGAAAAGTGGGATGGACAATTGAATTGTATGGGTTGTATTTATTTGCAAAGATACTGTTGAAAGTATAGCAGTCACATGCTCTATTAGACTGCTCCCAAACCGAGCCTTATTTGAAAAAAAAAAACAAGGAGAACCAACAACCACGTTTGTAGACTCAGTTTTTTGGTGTCCTTTTTTTTTTTCCTTTTGGTATCTTCAGTTAAGTAGCCAACCACTTTCGTATTGTCAGATCTGTTTTCAGAAAGAGGGCCTACTTTTGCTCAGAAACCAGTGTTCTGTGTGTAGAAAACATGGTTCTCCATTGAAGGAATCCTACAAATCTCTGATATCTGCATGTTTGAGAAACTACTTTCATTCAGACACATGGACTGTAACTTCTGAGTCCTTCACCACCACCTCAAATTAGTATGTATTTGTCTACTTTTAAGTGTATTTAACTTTTGTTATGAAAATTCAGAATATATTAGAAAAGTGGAGGGAAAAGTGTAATGAAATTTTGTATAACCATACCTACCTTCGACAGCTATCATCTCGTGGGCCAGGTTGTTTCATAATTGTTGTTTCCACTTTCCACTTCCACCTCAAATTATTTTGAAGCGAATCCCAGACATGACATCATTTTATCTGGTAACATTCCAGTCTGTATCTTTAAAAGATTAAGATTTTTTTTAACTTAAAAATGAACCACATCTAGAAAATTAACCACACTTAAAAAGTCAACATTTTCTTACTATTCTCAAATATACAAAACCAATATTCAAAATTTTCTGGTTGTCTCTTAAAGTTTTGTATTCTTTACTGTTTGAAGCAGGATACAAATAAGGTCCATACATTGTTGGTTAATATGTCTCCTCTTTTAATCTATAGGTTTATGTTTATTTTTCCTTGTTTCTTAAGAAACTGTATTGTTTGTGCTGTAGAGTTTTTCATAGTCTGCATTTGCTGATGCATTCCTGCAGAGTCATTTAATGAGCTCCTCAGCCCTGTTTCTTACCTGTTAATGGGTAGTGAAGACTCTAGAAACTTGATGAAATTCATTTCGGGGATGGGGGGCAAGACTACTGGCTCTCTTTTTGTGATGTTAGCAGGTGTTGTTGATCATTGCCTACATCTATTTATTCCTTAGAGCTTTAAAAATGGCAATATAAATGTCATTTCTGGTTTATTTATTGGGTGGAATGCTTCTATAAAGATAAACTAGTTTGTTAGGGTTTCAATTTATATAAGAAAATCAGGATGGATGCTTGATTCTCTCCCTTTATCAGTTCTTAATATAATGTGTGGTTCCTTAACATCCTCTAAAGTTTACCAATGGTTTAAAAAATTTCATTATGAACATTAATGCACTTCAAGCTATTACAGTTATCATACTTATGAATGCCCAGTTTGCCACATCTCTGATTACTCAAAGTTTATCTCAGTTGGTTCCTCTGTGTTTTTGAAAGAACCTCGTTTTTGAGAGCTTCCAGGATAATTGGTGTGATAAAATATAACAGGCTCATCTTTAGTATTTCCTTTCCAAACCTGGAATCAGGCAATTATCCAAGAAATTCTAGTTCTGTTTCTTTTTTTTTTTTTTTTGTCTTGGAGCTAGTACTAGAAAACCATAATCTTGAAATTAGTGAGCTCATTGCTACAGACTTTGTCCTTAATCTAGGCCCTTTCAAAGGAAAGAGCTAGAAAAAGTGTGTGTGTGTGTGAGTGTGCATGTGTGTGTTTAATTTTAAGATTAAATACATCAGGAGCTCACACTAATACTTCCTATTAATATACACGCCAACAGGATTTTAATTTAGTCACATAAATCTTGTATCATATCAGTGTCCTTTCTCCCCAGCTGACCATCCTGCAATGTTAATTCTTAATGATAGTAGCATACTTATTTGCTTATGCTACAAATACACTTGTAACAGGCTCAGAATAATAATACCAAGACTACTACCATCAGTAGTGATGTACACATCCTGTGTACACCCTGTGTACAGCCCCCTTCTTCTCTTTAAAGATGTATGTATTACTGAGGTTTTAAGTCATGTAAAATTGTTTCTTTTGGTGTGATTATGCCACCAGCTAGATATAGATAGATTCACTTGGCTCTTTTTGCTTTCAATTTTTCAGGATTAAAATGTTAGCTAGGAAAAACCAGAGCAGTGCATAGTCTACCTCATTTCTCACTACTGAGGTTCTACCCAATTGCATAAGAATTAAGAGATTTTCCATTCTGACTGGTGAGAAAAGGCCTATTTCCAGCCCTAGGAAGGTGCCAGGTACTGTTCCCCTTATAATTATTTCCGATGCTTCTTTCCTCAGCCTTGGGTAGCTTCCTCACGCACATATCCAGATCTCTGTGACTCTCTGCAGATTTCAAGAGATTGTTGTCTGTGCATCTGCTCTCTCCTGAACTCTGTCCTGTAAGCTCTAGCTACTTTATTATCCCATATCTTTAGCTCTGTTTCCTCAATTCATGGAGTTTGCCTCCCTTGAGTTAGTTGCCCTTCCTGTGCCACTGCTAAGAAACCTTCATGGGCTTAAACCAGAGCCATCATAGGATTCACCTCCCTCAGGGATCAACGTCCTTTGTGGTCTGATAGGTTATGTCTTGACAACCATTGTTTCATATATTTTGTCAGGGTTTATTTTTGGTTGTTTTAGGAAGCAGGGCACATCCAGTCCCTTTCAGTCCATCTTGGCTAGAAATGGAAGTCTCCCCAGTTGTTTCTTAAAAAGGTCAGCTATAACTTGTTAATCCAAACAGCTTCTTAATATGAAGTTCAATATTTAAATTAAATTTAAAAATATTCTGATTGATGTGTGTTTGTTTGTGTGTCGGAAATCTTTCTGAAACACTGCTGTAGTCTTAAAACTACCAGTGCCACTTCAGGACCTCTTCTTGGCCTATTTCCTCCCAACTAGGTTTCCCCCAACAGATGAGTCCTTTTTTATTTTCTGCCACTTAGAGGCAATTTTTTGGTTCACTCATTCATTTCTTTAACAGACATTTTTTATTACCTATTATGTGTCATATGAAGTGTTGAGAATACAGTGGTGAATAAAATACCACTCATTCCCTTAAAAATGTCGTAATTTAATTTTCACACAGAAACTTGAACATGAATGTTCACAGCAACTTTATTTGTAATAGCCCCAAACTGGAAATGCCCATATGCCCATCAATGGGTGAATGGTTGGACAGACTGTGATATAAGCATGCTATAGACTACAGCAATAAAGACTAACAAACTGTTATTATGGGCAACAACCTGGATGAACCTCAAGGAAATTGTGCTGAGTGGAAAAAAAACCTGTCTTAAAAAGATACATTACTTAATGATTTCATTTATACAACCTTCATGAAATAAGATCATTATGGAGAAAGATTAGTGGTAGCCAGGGTTTAGGGAGCGGAAGGGGAGAGGGTGGGGTGTGCCTAAAGTGGTTAGCACTAGGGAGTCTTATGGTGATGGTATAGTTAAGTGTCTTGATTGTGCTAGTGGTTACTCGAAGCTACACATGTGATACAATGACATAGAGCTGTACACACATACACAAACAAAAATAACTGTATGTATAGCTGGTGAAATATATATGGATTCTATGAAAAGCTCCATGGATTGTACTATTATCAGTTTTAATATTGTAGTTTTGCAAGATGTTAACATTGAGAACGAGGACCGGATGAAGGGTGCACATGACCTTCCCGTCCATTTCTTTGCATGTTTTTTGTGAATTTTTAATTACTTTAAAATAAAAAGTTAAAAAGTATCTTGCAATTTTGTGGAGGGTACAAAGAACTAAACAGCCAATTATAGTAGCCAATTGTATACTACCTTTCGCTGAAAATTTTTATTAATTTTTATTTTCTGAAATAAGAACTGGTTGTTCACTAAATCCTTTAAAATTTCTTCTAAGGAGACATTCCAGTGTATGTCAGTAGTATAGTTGACAGAGTATTTCTCTCTCATCTTCTGGTAATTTGTGGTGACTGTGTAGTCCTGATTTTTATTATGGCCATGGTCTTTTTTGTATCCTTTCCTATCTCTGTCTCTATAGCAGAGAAAACCATTAGTTATTTCTTGCACTTATTTCAGCAAAGGGGAAGTAATATATACATATGGAGGAATACCTTGTTCCCACTCCCAAGTCATAAGACAACGTCTCTACTACTCTTGTCTCTTAAAGCTTCCCCATCAGGTCATGCTTCTATTTGCAGGACATGTATTAGCAGTAGTGCACTAGCAAAATAGTTGTTTTGATTCTCCTCTACCCCCACCAAAGTAATGTGCCCTCCTTTTATAGCCTCAGTAAAATACCTTAACCATACAAGGCAAACATTTTATAAGAATGAGCATGTATTACTACAAAGCAACAGGAGGCTCATGTTCTCACAACATGTTCAAATGTAAGCACAAAGACCCACTCTAGATTTAAATATCAATGAGTTTTGGAATACACACAGCTTTGGGTCATTTCTGGCCCTATTCTGCCATCAGCATGTATCAGCCAAAGCTTTACTCTGACCCATTTAGAAATAGCCTTTGTATGTATGTGAAGATGAACGCATAGTTGTAGTGGGTTTTTTACGTAGTCATTTATTACTATAGCTTATTTTAATTTAGTGACAGATTGTCATATATTTTGAGTTTTCTCAAGTTATAAAAGTTTTTTTTTTCTTTCTTGGAACTAAATAGAATATGTATTATTTCTGATATGTTGAGGGAAATTTATATTGGTTTTGTTCATATTACTAGAAAAGTCACTCAATATGAATTTGTGCTCTTGTGACATTGTGACAACTCAGTTGTCCTAGAATTTTTATTGGGCTGTTTCTAAATTTCACAAATCCATGAATAGGTGAGTTTACAATATATAGGCTGGAAGTACTTTATTTGTAAATTTTTTTCCCCCAAAACTCACCCCCTCTTCTCAGTGTCAGGAAAACCTCTTTGGAGTTCTATTGGACTAAGTGTCTGAGTCTGTGCCTATGTGGGTTGCTGGAATATTTACCAGGCAGAAAACATTCTTGAAGTTTTTAATTTGATCTGTCTCCTTGGAATAAATATCACAAAAGGTGTATATAGGTACCTTTGGTTTGTGTCCTTTACCTTGAAGAGTATAGCAGCTAATTTGAAATTGCCTAGGTCTCCTTTGTGAAATTGACCACTTAGTTCTACCTTTGGCCTCATGCTTCTTTTTAAAAAATTGATGAATTCATTGGGTCTTGGGCCTTTTTTTTTTTTGAGTTTTGCTTATATAGTCATAATGTACTTTACATTTAATAGGTCATTTATGGTTGATTCAATCCCAAGACTTTTCCTCATTTTTTGTTGTAGTCAGTTGTGTACTACTTTTCATTTAAAATGTTTATTGATTTTGATTCTCTGAAATGAAACCTATTTTTGTGCTAAATCTTTTAAAATCATTCTAAGAAAATAGTCAAGTTTATGTATACTTGACTTAGAATATTTCTGATAATTTGTGGTGACTCTGTGGTCCTGATTTTTATATGGCCATGATCTTTCCTGTGTCCTCGTCTTCTCATATCTCCCTCTATAGCTGAAAAAATGATTAGTTATTCCTTGTTGTTAATTATTTCTTTAAAATGCAGTTATAAGGATTCTCAAAGTTACACAACGTTCCACAAATTCTATACTTTTTCTACAGCCTTAATTAAGATTGCACCAGTGCTAAAATGGATATACACAACCATACTATTAAAAATATTACAAGCATTTTTGGAGAGGAATAGGAATTAACAGGAAGCAGTACAGTTTCCATAGATTTGGAAAGCCACCGAAGAGGAATTTTTTTTTTTTTTTTCGGACAGAGTCTCGCACTGTCACCCGGGCTGGAGTGCAATGGCGTCATCTCGGCTCACTGCAACCTCCGCCTCCCAGGTTCAAGCAATTCTCCTTGCCTCAGCCTCCCTAGTAGCTGGGATTACAGGCGCCCACTACCATGCCCGGCTAATTTTTTTTTTGTATTTTTAGTAGAAACGGGGTTTCACTATGTTGGCCAGGCTGAGAAGAAGTATTTCTTTTAAAGTTGCCTAAATATTCTTGAAGCGTTGATTTTGGAACAAGAGTTGCATAGGCACCACTGTAATCCCTCCAGTTTATAAAGAGAAGGCATTTGCCACATCTTCCTTCCCTCCTCTGCTTCTGCCTGAGCAAAAGTGTGCTGAATCTACTCCCACCTGCAGCAAACCTATCAGTTCCTGGACCAAACTCAACAACAATAGGAAGCATATTTGGAGCCTTTGACTCTCTTTTCCTCATTGGGTACATATAGTGGCCCTGCTACTACTGCTGGGCTCCCGTGTTATTGCTCATTCTGAGCTGGGATCTGTGCAGTTCACTAGATCTGGGAGGCCATGATTCCGAATTATATCCTAGGGGCCAGTGTGGCTCTATAGATATGGAAATTGTCCCCTTCTGTCTACACGGGACTAGGCCTCTGCTAAGTTTCCTTGGATCTTTGGATGCTGTCACTATGCCCTAATTCCACTCTGTGGTGTTTCGTGAAATAGGATCAGATCTGATGATTGCCACCATCTGCCTGATTTCTAAGTATTCCTGATAGTCACTGCTACTTCTGCCTGATATGATACCCTATTACTTACAGCTGCTTGCATGACTTCAGTGCTCTTTCTGCCCTTTGAATATGGTGCCTTTCTGTCTTATGGATCTGTGGTTGTCAGTTGTGAATAGTTTCTGCTGTATATTTGTGATCCCAAATGTGTGTCCTGGCTGGTATTGCTAAACATGCCTTGTGCTTCACACCTGTATCAGAGAGAAGGGCCTCAGACATAATGAGTCTTTCCAAGCTCTGAAGGGTGGCATCTCACTGATTGCACCATAGTATGAGTCTTGCATTCACTCTCTTGTTTCTCCATAGCTCTTCTTGGTTCCAAAACGCTATCTTGGTAACTTACAATAATAAAACCATTAAAATAAGGATTAAAACAAAGGCACGTAATAAGAAGGGCGTAGGATAAAACTAAACCAGAAAACCAGGACCTCCCTCAAAGATCCTGCAGTTGAATAACTTGAATTTTAGGCTCACCATTCTGCCAGTTGGAGAAAAAGAGAGGCATAGAAATGATGCCACCTACTATCAGATCAGAGTGGGGCAGGAGATTCCAGTTTGTCAGGAGAAATGTTTATGTTTTTCCTAGCTTTGGGGAAGCATGTGTTGAGTAGCTCATTATTTTTATATCAAATAATCATATTAAAATGCCAGTGCATTCTTCCTTTCTAGCATGATATACTTCAAAAAATTATTCTTCTTCACAATGCCTTTAGATATGCACTAATCCAAGAGGAATATGATGTGAGCCACATATATAATTTTAAATTTCCTAGTATCCACAGTAAAAAGTAAAAAGATGTATGTGAAAATAATTTAATAATATATGCATTCTAGTCAATATACCCCCAAATCTTATTATATCAACAGGTGATCAATATAATACTATGGACATATTTTACATTATTTAAAAAGTAAGTCTTTGGGCTGGGCACGGTGGCTCATGCCTGTAATCCCAGCACTTTGGGAGGCCAAGGCGGGAGGATCACGAGGTCAGGAGATCAAGACCATCCTGGCTAACACAGTGAAACCCCGTCTCTACTAAAAATACAAAAAAAAAAAAAAAAAAGAAATTAGCCAGGCGTGCTGTCACGTGTCTGTAGTCCCAGCTAGTCAGGAGGCTGAGGCAGGGGAATCGCCTGAACCTGGGAGGCGGAGGTTGCAGTGAGCCGAGATTGCACCACTGCACTCCAGCCTGGGCAACAGAGTGAGACTCTGTCTCAATCAAAATAAAATAAATCTTTGAAGTACAGTGTATTTTACACCAATGGCACAACTCAGTTTGAGAAAGTTACATTTCAAGTACTCAATAGCCACATGTGGTCAGAGGCTACTGTATTGCACTGTGTGGCCTTCCACAGTGGGGCAAGTGGTGCAACGGTAGGAGGGTCACCTCCTGATTGTTAAAATATTCTTGTGATACTTTCAGTCTTGAGATTCCTCAGCTACAATTACCATCAGGAACCTTGAAAGGAAATTTCTTCAGTATTCTGCATACTGAATGGCCATTAATTCAGAAGTTATAATTATTTTATGTCACCAAACTAACTTGATGAGATGAACAAACAGATTGCTGTTTTTAAGAAAGTGAGTAACTTACTCTGAAAACCTCTGGACCTTTACTTTCAATGCCTTCATCACTAGTGAATTCACTAATTTATGTAATCAGGGAAATTCTCTTGAAGTATTTTTAATGGCACCTACTTCCTTAAGACTTCCATGATTTCACCTGCTTTCTTTCCTGAGTTTTCAAAGGGAATCAGTTTGTAATTTTTCCGTGATATTCATGACTTTGTGCTTGGCATGCAGTTACTTGTTAATTTCTTTTTTAGCTTCTTGTTGAGAACTGAGACTTGTTGGCTGTCCTCCTCCCTTTTAGTGCCTTGCATGGTGTAAAGTGTAGTCAGTAACGTTTGTTGAATGCACATGTATGTACCTTCTCTGATTTAAGGTCTGGAAGGCAGGACGTAGTTTTCTTTTTTAATATATCCTTTCATATATTTTTAGCTGCTAGCATAGTTTGGTTTATTCAGTTGGTGCTTAATAAATTCTTGCCAGCTGGACTCATAACTTATAATTAGCCTCCCAAGTCTTAGTCCACAACTATATTCATCAAGTTGTCAAATTACATATTTGAAAAAAAATCACTATTTTCATTTAGAGGAACAAATACAAACAAATATATCTACCAACCTACCTTGCTGGTTCTATGAAACCTAACTGACTTTATGAAAAAAATGAAAAAGTTAACTAAGAGTGTACTACTACTTTTAGTTAAATGCCAATGAAGTATAATATATAGTTGTCAGAAGAAAAAATATTAAGTATTGTTGTAGTTCATAAACATTATGATAAAATAATCTAGTTCATGGATATTTGAATCATTCAATTCTTCCATTCAACAAACTGAACACCTATTATGATTAACACGTTGTGTTGGGTACAGGGGATAAAAAAAGGTAAGTTTGACCCTCAAGTTGCTCACATTTTAGTTGGAAAGTCAGATCATGCCAAAGAATTCTCTAAAACATTTGTAAGTTTAGAGCAAGCTACTAATGGGAGAAAGGCTCAGTGAAGTCTATTTTTTATTATGTTTTCCTTATATGGTGTTGGCTAGTAAGTATTTGGGGAATAAATATGTAGATAGTGGTCTGTTTAAAAGAAGTTACATTATTTGGCATTTATTACATTTTATTTATTTTCTTAATTGATTAATTGCAGTTAAATTACCTTAGCATGCAAGAACAGATTTTACAGATTTTGACATATGATTAAGCAGCATAAAGCATAACTAATGTGGTTTTAGTGGCATGCTATGTATTAAGGCATGAAATTTAAATACACACTTCATCAAGATTTTTTTTGCAGTTACAGTGAATTAGAAAGATTCAGATATTGGAACTCCCTCCAACTCCTGTGTTAGGGAGGGGCAGGAATTTTATAATTGAGATTATTATAGAAGAGTGTCCTGACATAACTGATTGACTTTAGTGATGTGCCTTGAAAGTTCAAATTCAAGGTGTGCGCTTATTTCAGTCAGCTTATCCTGAATGTTTAAATAAGAAATACTATTTCTGGGTATTCTGAATAACTGGTTGTACATTTATTCCTAATAGTGAGCATTTGGACTAATGATGGATTACTAATGAGCATGTAAATGTACCACCTGATTACATTAATATATGATCTTCCATGACGAGGTCTGAAATGAACATTTCTAATATGTATTTCTTTTCCCCAAATGGCACTGTGGTGTATACTGAGCAGGACTGAGACAAGGGTGTTCTTAAGAGCCACTGATTTAGTCAATTATCAAAAATCACATTATAATAAATGCTGTTCTAAGAATTTTGATTAACCTTTAAATAAATGTTACTTTGGAGAAAAAAAAAATCTGCCAAATGTGTTAATGATAAATTGTGAAGTGGTAGTAATTGCAAGTATGGCTTTATAGATAATATAGTTAATTGATACCACCCTCTCAAGCATATACAGCACATCAGCTGCTATGAGCCTGGGTGATAGTAATGGTGTCTATGGCATTTATGATGCATTGAGGATGACATGAGTAAAATGAAAACTTACAGCACTCACCAGGGTCATTCTTTCATGGACATCTGATGCCCATGGTCAAGTAAATTTTTAATGACACATAGTCACTACACACCTTTCAGCCTTCTGGAGAGGTAAGTGTACATTGATCTGACCTAATTAGCCTTGCAGAGTACTTCAGACATCCCTGCAGGAACACTATTATTTAATAAAATAGGAGCTGTTTTTTCCACAAGCTCAGCACTTGCTCCTTGGATAGCTGTATTGTTTTTTTGCTCTTCTCTTTTTTTTTTTTAAACTCATATCTCATGTCTCATGTTCGTCTTTGTCTTTGACAATGTAGTATTAATGCAGCTGCATGAAAAAGTAAGCAAAATTAAGGAATGAGTCTGATTATGAAGGTTCATTGCTATTATAAGAACCCATAGAGCACACATCCATTCCTTCCCTAATGTATAGGGTGCTGACTGCATAAAATTGCGTGGAAAGACATTAAGGATATGCAGGCAATTCTGTTGAGGTATGCAGTGGGATGCTTTTATGTTTGGTGATAGAGGTGGCTCTGGAATATCTGATTTCATAAAAAAAAAAAGTTAGCCAGACAGTTTGTACTGGTTGTATACTGGAACATTTATCTAGGAACATCTGTTTTTTTTTTCTTTTTTTTTTGAGATTTTAATTTTTATCTGGGTTTAGGGTCTATAACAAAGAATCCTGAGTTGCTCATCTTTGGAATCAAAGATGAGAGTTGCTTATCTTTGGAGCAAATCAAATCTTATTTATAATTTTCTCATAGCACTTGGTGGAAGAGGAATTTCTAATGTAGATGTTTATTATAATTATGAAGTTAGTTCCAAATGTTATGCAGAACAGATGGTGTTAAATCCTATCCTAGGGTTAAAGTCTACACCCAGAACTTCTTATCACTTGGTGGACATGGTTCACTGATTACTGGATGTATAATATTTACTCTTAATAGAATGCAACAAGAGTGAATCTTTGTCAAATTCTTGGTCTGGCCATTAATGAGACTATCTGTATTTGCCCTTGTGTACAGGGAAACCAGCCATCTCTTTCTGCTGTTTCATAGCCACAGTTGGCTATCAGCTCCACCAACGTCCTTGTTACCGCTTACCGATACCTATAGTTGCATAATTAGAGATTACAATGCTTGGATTTTTCAAACGTCCCTAGAAATGACAATACTTTGATTAAGTCAGGTCATTAGAACTCAGTGTGAATAGGCGGACTAGCTCTTTCTGGAGAACAGATTTTGAGGGTGAAGGGGCAGAGAAATGTGAAGACACTGAGTCGAGAGGGACTTCCTTGTTGGCATGAGGGAGGTAGTGGGGACATGATGAAAGACAGTGAATGAGGAGGTTTAGAACAGCACAGGACAAGTTTTACTTCTTTTTTTAGTTTTCTTTTTAATTTACTTTAAGTTCTGGGATACATGTGCAGAGCATGCAGGTTTGTTACATAGGTATATATGTGCCATGGTGGTTTGCTTCATCCGTCAACCCATCATCTAGGTTTTAAGCCCCGCATACATTAGGTATTTGTCCTAATGCTCTCCCTTCCCTTGCCCCTCACCCCTTGACAAGCCTTGGTGTGTGATGTTTCCCACCCTGTGTCCATGTGTTCTCATTGTTCAATTCCCACTTATGAGTGAGAACATGCAGTGTTCGGTTTTCTGTTCCTGGTTTAGTTTGCTGAGAATGATGGCTTCCAGGTTCATCCATGTCCCTGCAAAGAACATGAACTCGTTCCTTTTTATGACTGCATAGTATTCCATGTTGTATATGTGCCACATTTTCTTTATCCAGTCTATCATTAATGGGCATTTGGGTTAGTTTCAAGTCTTTGCTATTGTAAATAGTCAAGCTTTATTTTCTTTACAACATGCAAAACCCTCTAAAAATGTCAGGCTTTCTGAATAGAGTTTTAATCCACCTTTAAAAGCTGTGGTTGAAAACAATTTGGTTTCAATTATATTTAGAAATAAAATTTATAGTTTCATTGTTATCTGATATTTTAATTAAATTCCCTAGTTCATTTATTCGTGAAACATTTATTGAATCATTATATGTGGTAAATAGTGTGTTAGATGCTGAGGAAAAAGGCGTGCTTCCCATCCATACTGTTTTATCAGTCACTATGCCATTGCCTGCAGGTAACAGAAAACACAAATCCAAATGGCCTCAATAATGAAGATATATGTTGGCTCACTTCACTGAAAGTTCAGAGATGTGGTGGAATCCAGGGTCATTTGAATCCAGTAGTTTGGGCTTCATTTTCCTTCCATTTTTTGCCCTCTCTGTGGACCAGCTTCATCAGTGGCTAATAGCAAGATAGCTACCAAATGAAAGGGACTTTTCTAGAAGAGCTACAAAAGCTTCCCCAGAAGCTTCAAAGAAACCTCTTCTTGGATTTTATTAGCCCAAGAGATCAGGATTATACAGGCAATTACAGAAATGGTGGATGCAGCTATGTATTGGTTCAGTGAGCATTGAAGAAGGAAGGACATTCACTGCAGACTAGTTAGTGCATGTGGGAGATTAAGGGAAGGATTCCTTGAAGAGGTTCTGTCCACACTGAATCCAAGAGGATGATCAAGAAAGGTTGGAAGGGCATTGTAGGGAGAGAGGGCATTATATGCAAAGATGCAGAAGTGAGAGGGCACGGTGCGTAAAAGCAGCTACCCTTGCTCACATTCTCTAGGTCTCAGCTGCACCTTATCTGCCTTAGGTTTAACAGAGTCTTTATATGGTCTCACAGTTCCCTGTACTTATCCCATTTTTTTTTTTAAGAGATGAGAGCACAGTGATGTGATCATAGTACACTGCAGACTCGAACTCCTGGGCTCATGTGACTTATCCCATCTCACCACACTCCATTGTTATTCATTCAACTCTGTGTTCTCTACTAGACCCTGAAAGGGGTCATGTCTGTGTAATTGTCCTCTATACCTGGTGCCTGGCCCGGTGCCTGGAACATAGTAGATGGTAGTAAGTGTTCATGAAATGTATAAGTGAGTGAGTGGTTTATTATTATTTTAGTAGTTGACGGCATTTGGATCTGCTCATTCCTACACTGGTAAGAATAATAGCTTTCATGGCCCTGATTAGACGTCTCATAAAATAGTCATAAAGTGTGGGCATTAAAACTGAGTCTTGTGGATTCTGGATTCTGAGAAGTTTTTGACTCTGATGTGACCAAATGTTTTGAATAGAATTTTCTCAAACATAATTATGTGTTTTCATATAATCTGCAATCCCAGAGCTGGAAGAGACCTTAACAGTCATCAAAACTCTTATTTGTTGGATGAATCTTTGTGTCTTAGAGGACTGAGTGTTTGCTCACCACATCCTTTGAAAGATTAATCTCATATGCATAAAGCCCCGGGTTAGGTGACTTTCTGATATTTCTTCCAGTTTTATGATTTTTGTAAATTTAAATTAAATGATTAATAGATTGTTTTATTGACATTAGTCAGAAATTAACTTTATGTCTATCCTGTTATATGTGATGTACCAATATAACCAGACCCTGGGAGTTGGGACAAGATTTTGCTAGGTTCCACTACCATGCATTTTCCACTTGAAATTTTAAATTAAGCATCATATACTGAAATGAATTAATGAAAAGATATTTTTGGATAGAGTTGTATAATAGTACCTGCTGCTCATTGTCATCAATATTATAATTTGCAAATATAAAACATAACAAATATTGAAAGTCTAAAATGTTTAACTTGAAGAAAAAGAATATAATAGTGAAAGAAAGTACAATGATGTCACATGATGAAATTCAGTCAGAATTCTATTTGTGATTTTAAGTACAGAATTCTATTTGTGATTTTAAGTACCCTTTGTACCTTTTGTGATTTTAAGTAAGTTTTGTGATTTTAAGTACCTTTTTTGATTTTAAGTACCGATTTTTGTTTAAGTACAGCATGGTTGCCTGTTGGGCCTTTAAAAATCTCTAAGGCATATTTAAATATTTCCCCATAGTATATCACAAGCCCATGTTAAGCAGTCTTTCTAATCTTTTAAAATTGTTTTACCCTTACAAGTTTGAGGCCTCTTAATTGAATGTATTTCTTACAATGTCATCTAGACAGAAGAGTTATATTGATCAATACTTTATTTTTAGCTCACTTAACTTTCCTCAAGCTAAAAATTATTTTTAAAAATGGAAATTCATTTATTGTAAATATATTATTTTCCATTTTTTTACCTTACCAGTAATATACACAAGATATTTCCCATTGGAAAACATTTTTTGCGCAATTCATGGAGGATTACAGAGATTATAACCTAAGATTTCTGCTTTGTGGAAGAAATTATGGGGCAATAGAGTCATGATAGCTGTAATAAGAATTGCAAAAATACTCCCACTTCATTTTTTAATGTAGTATAATCATCAGGGATAGCATTTTCCTTTATGTAAAGAAATGTCATATTCCTATACTAAGTTCTTTATTGTCATTAAGAATTAAATGTTTAAAGATAAGTTGTGATTATTCATTATATGTTAGAAATGGGAAGAACTTTATAATTAACTGGCATCTCAAAGAATTTTATGTTTTCCATGCAATCATTTTACATGATAGGTAGGAGACACATTTCTTTAATTTAAGGGAACAAAGTAGATGATTGACCTCAGCCATTACAAAGTATGCGTGGTTGGGACATCCCTGGGAAGGAAATGGCAATAATATTTATGGAGAAGGTTTTTCTGAGCGTCTGCTGTTTGAAATAGAATTACGGACTGGAAAAGATCTTTAGAAAATATCTGGTCCATGTTTCTCCTTATGCAGAGAAGGGGACTTGAGCTTCATGTGGTTTAGGGACTTGCCCAGAGCTGTACATGATTAATGAGCCTGCAGAAGAGGTGGGGATACCGCTTGTGTCTTCTGCTTCTCAGAGTTATGAACGTGCTTTGCACAATGTCATACTGATCTCTCGGACTCTTCAATCCCGAAGAAACTTAACCGGATGTGAAAAGCAAATTCTTTTGTGTGAATCCGTTTAAAAAGATATTCCATTTGTTTTGTAGTTTTATATCGTGCAGATTTATTGACTTCAGAAAATTAAGGAATTAGTTAAGCTCCCAAAATATTTTGAATAAATTAAATATATTCATAATTTAAGCAAACGAATTAGTTTAGGAAACTTATATATCTAAGTTCATCAGAAACCCATGCTCCTCTCATTAAGAAAGCAGGTTGAGACTGTTCCATCAGGCTGTGCATTGTGTTTTTCTTCTCCGAGTGCTCGGAAGATTGGCATTACTCTGCAGTGGTGTCACAGCCCGCAGTCATTTAATGCCTCTTCTTGTGAGGCCAGGATTCCACGCCCAAGTGCATTTAGTAGGTCAGTACAGTAATTTTAAATGTCTTTCTTTCAATCTTTTGCCATCTTCAATTATACCTTTCCACCCTACTATTTGTGTAATTTTCTTCTGTCTGAAGTCTCTTTACTGTTGTTCTCTATTGCACAGCATGACAAATTACCCATCAAGCCATATCTTTTCAGCCCAGAAATGCGCAATAACACGGAGTCATGGCATTATCGCATGTTGTGCACTTTATTTCCTCACAGTTCATTCAAGTGTGTCACTTTATTTTCCTGGCTTCCTTTTGTCATCATGGAGATTAACCATTTTATCCTTCCTAAACTTTAGAAACAATTAGAATTTCATTACAGTGGAAGCTGAGAGTGAATGCTTGCTCAGTACTATATGGAGTATACTTTTCATATTATCAGTGGCAAAATTAAAGTCATGAATCCTGAGTCTTTTTCAAAGGAGAGACTTTAGAGGTTATTATACAGCTGAGTAACCCTGGCTCTGGGCAAGAGAATTATTTGAGGCTGTGGTCACCAAACATATTAACCGTAAGAAACCATTCAGTCTGACATTGAGTACCTGATTCTTATATTCTCCTGAGAATTATGAAACTCTCTGGGACCCATGTGTTCTGTACACAAAATCTTTTTCTTCCCTCTTAGCTTCAGCTAAATACCAATAGTATTCAATGAGATACAATAGACATTGCAAGTATGTGCTAGAAAATCAATTGGTATTGATGCTCTAATCAGCAGGGCTGCAGCTGGTATGTAGACACACCACTGGAAATGGTGATTAAGATCATATTCAAAAGCTTTTAAAAAAAAACCTCACAACGTTTAGATCACTGTTCAGATAGATTGCTGTTTTGCTGGGATAGTAGATGATTTGGGAAGCCAGTGATACTACTAGATGCTGCTAGATTAATTTATAAGATTTTTAAATAACAATCTATTTTATGTGTTAAATTTATAATATATTTTTAATTATATACTTATAGTTTATAGGACAGTTATTGTTGGTAAACAAACAAGCAAAAAGTTCAAAGCTCCTTTGATGCAGCCAACTTACCAGCCTGCCAGATATTGAATATAAGCGAATACACAAGAAAAGGTCAAAAAAGAAAAACAGTGTGGTAACTGTTGAGAACACAGTTGGTGAAGAGATTGAGAAGGCAGAGAGAAGAGAGAGTGACAGAGAGACTGTCGGAGGGGGGAAGAGAAAAGGAGGAAAGGAATGGCAATGAGTTTAAAATGATAAGGAGGAGAAAATCCAGTAAGAATTATTGTATGTCAAGGATGTTTTCAGAATTTAAAGAAATAGGACAGTGAATGTATAAGGCAGGGTTTCCTACTCATGAGCAAGTGATTAACTAAAAATACTAGCTAAAAAGTTCTTTCAGAAAAAACTAAGAATGAAAAGAGGCTTGAACAAGAAAAGGTAGTTGCGTTCATAAAACTATTTTCTAATCTAGATCCATGTTCCTGTCAATACCTTTAAGTTGTACTGACAATATATCGATTGAAAGTTCAACCATTATATTGTCATTTGTCACTTAACAACAGGGTTACATTCTGAGAAATGCAGTATTAGGTATTTTGATGCTGTGCAAACATCATAAAGTGGACTTACACACACCTTGATGGTACAGCCTACTACACACCTAGGCTGTATGGTACAGCCTGTTGCTCCTAGGCTATAAGCCTGTACAGCAAGTGAATGTACCGAGTACCGTAGGTAATTGTAACATAATGGTAAATATTTGTGTATCTAAACATATCTAAACATAGAAAAGACACAGTAAAAATACAGTATAAAAGATTTAAAAAAGGTACTTTATTCCCTTACAGTTCATACAAGTGTGAACTGTATGAACTTTATTTTCCTGGCTTCCTTTTGTCACCATGGAGATTAACCATTTTATCCTTCCTAAACTTTAGAAACAATTAGAATTTAATTATAGTAGAAGCTGTGCTTCCCCTATAATGCACAGGGCACTTAACCATAAACAGAGCTTGCAGGACTGGAAGTTGCTCTGGGTGAGTCAGTGAGTGAGTGGTGAGTGAATGTGAAGATCTAGGTCATTACTGTACACTACTGTAGACGTTAGAAACACTGTAAACTTAGGCTACTCTATATTTATAAAAAATATTTTTCTTTTCTTAATAATAAATTAACCTTAGCTTACAATAATTTTTTTACTTTATTAACTTTTTTTAAAATTTTTGACTCTTTTGATAGGCTTAGCTTAAAACAAGCACATTGTACAGCTATGCAAAAATATTTTTCTTTGTGTCCTTATTCTGTACTTTTCTCTTATTCTCTACATAGGGTTATGAAAATTTTTATTTTTACTTTTAAAATTCTTGTGTTAAAAACTAAGACACAAACACTCACATTAGCCTAGGCTTACACAGGGTCAAGATCATCAATATCACTGTCTTTCACCTCCACATCTGTCCCACTGGAAGGTCTTCAGGGGCAGTAACATGTACAGAGCTGTCATCTCCTACGATAACAGTGCCTTCTTTTGGAATACCTCCTGATGAACCTGTCAGAGGCTGTTTTATAGTTAACTTGTTTTTTATATATAAATAGAAAGGGTACACTCTAAAATAGCAATAAAAGTATAATATAGTAAATATATAAACCAGTAACATATTCATTATTGTTATCAAGTATTATGTACTGTACATAATTGCATGTGCTAGACTTTTATATGACTGGCAGCGCAGTAGGTGTGTTTACACCAGCATCACCACAAACATGTGAGTGATGTGTTGTGCTAACATTACGATAGCTACGATATCACTAGGTGATAAGAATTTTCAGCTCCATTATAATCTTACGAGGCCACCATTATTATGTGGCTCATGACTGTACATAGTTTTTCATTCTTAGTATTTTTATAAGTAGGAAATACACTGGATGTTTAAAATAAATGTAGGTACAGAGAGGTCTACATATCTTTGACACACAGCTAAGCTCTAGTCTAGAATTATCAAAACACAACTGGAAGACGAGAGAAGAACAAAACTATAGAATGTGAGTGTCTTTTAGAAACAGTGACCATCACAGAAAAGGCAGGCTATTGATATTATCCTAAGCTTAGGATTTTATGAAGGCAAGTTGCTATTGAGAGAAGCAAGAATTTGGCACTGGAAGCATTTGACAGTAGATTTTTAAACCATAAAACACAGCACACCTTACCATGTATGATTTTAAATAGCAGTCAGAGGTTTTTTTTTAAGGAAAGTGAGGAAATTCTGGGAAAGAGGAAATAGCAACAAAAATTAAAAACTGCAGAAAACTTACTAATTTTTAAACTACTTTTAAATGTAGTTTTCTATGTGCTGTTCACAAATTACTCAAAGATAAACCAGGACAGGAATTATTAAAGTCTTTTTAATAGATGGGGAAAATAAGACTCAGTAAAAAAGAGACTTAGCTAAAGTCACATAACCTAGTGGACCAAGTAGTATTAGAACTGGGGTCTCTAGAACTCTGCTGTCCAATATGGTAGTCACTAGCCCCATGGTGCTATTGAGCACTTGAAATGTGCCTAGTTCTGAGATGCGCTGTAAGTGTAATATATGCACTAGATTTCAAATATTTAGTATAAAGAAAAAGGAATGTAAAATATCTAATAAATAGTTTTTATATTGATTACATTATATTGTGGATATATTGGGTTAAGTATTACTGAAATTAGTTTCTTCTTTTTATATTTAATTTTTTTTTTTTGAGATGGAGTTTCACTCTTGTTACTCAAGCTGGAGTGCAATGGCGTGCTCTCGGCTCACTGCAACCTCCGCCTCCCGGGTTCAAGCGATTCTCCTGCCTCAGCCTCCCAAGTAGCCGGGATTACAGGCTCGGGCCACCATTCCTGGTTAATTTTTTGTATTTTTAGAAGAAACGGGGTTTCATCATGTTAGCCAGGCTGGTCTCAAACTCCTGACCTCAGCAGATCTGCCCACCTTGGCCTCCCCAAGTGCTGGGATTACAGGTGTGAGCCACCGTGCCCGGCCTCTATTTACTTTTTAATATGGCTACTAGAAAAATAGAAATTACTTATGTAGCTTGCATCATACTTCTATTGCTACTATAGGCACCTCATTCAGTATTTTTCCAGAAAAATAAAGGGAAGAAAAAAGGAGGGAGAACTGGTGATTGTGGAGTTTGAAACAAAATATTAATCCTTCAATTAGAGTGTGTCTCAGTTTTATCTATCATTTTAAAAATTCCATTCCATAAAAAAATCTTTTAGTACCTAATATTTATAAGGGTGGTCCTAAACATTATGTTGAGCATAGCTTTGATCAGAGGGGAAAAGGATCCTAACAGAAGGAGAGGATATCTTTTCTGGGGTTCTTGACCCATATTTACTTGGAAGGAAGCATAAAAAAAGAAAGATTCTCTCATTAGACTTTGAAGGATTTCTTTTAAAGGAACCATAATTAGTGTAGATGTGAAGAACCTGAGACTTTCTTGGCTGGGCTAGGATACTGGTGTCAGGCATCCAAGGGTAATATGGCATGTGCAAGGAGGGGGCATTCATGGTCCATTATGTAAGCATGTCCAAGCTAATCCCAGCCACATGAAGGAGGACCTTGGCTGAGGACAGATGAATGAAACACATTAAGGAGTAGCTATATGAAAAACACAGCGCGAAGTAAGGATAAGTAGGAATAATGTTGAAAAAGTAATGAACCGTGAGATCTCTATAATGGTCTTTTAATAGATGTATTGTTTAGTAACACTGATGTGCACTAGGTTAGTTATAACTGACTACAACTGATTTCATGAGCTTTATGGCCAATGAGCATCTAGTTCTTAAAGAAAGGAATGAACCTCCTGTTGTCACTTAGAACACCCTCTACTAATTACTGCTACAGATTTGAGTCTCTGAAAATATTAATATTTTTACAACAGTTTTCTAAACTTAGAGATCAACAAAGGAAAATTGAACGACTCTAGCAATTCTTCAAGGTTTGAGCCCAAGGAGTAAAACACATTTATGCGATATCCTAAATGAAATTCCACTTTGAAAATTCTAGATCTATTTGAAATCTGTCATTTTAAAATTAATCACTGTTTTCCTTTAATACAGTCTGTGTAAAGAATCCCAATTCACTTCTGAACAGTTCTCCTGCCTTCCCAGATACATGGAAATTCACTACTGTTGCTGACAAACAAAATGCCACAAGATTTGTCATACAAATCACATTATAAGAGGTTCCAAAAACTTGACAACGTTGACAGTTGTTTTCAGCAAATGGCTGCTTTACTCTGTACTGTCAATGTTGATGTCCTTGTGCACATGTAAAAGAGCAATGTGATTAAGGCAAGCTTGTCCACGCTATATCTGAGCCAAGTTTTCCGTCTCCTCGTGGCACTGAAAGATTGCTCAGCTGTTGCAGATAAGGCAGGAATAGCTAGCAGATTTCTGCCATTTAAAAAAAAAACATTCTCTGGGCATGCATTTCTGTAGGAATTTACCAACATCTGCTGCTGACCTAAAGTTTTCTATAGAAGTGGCGTATTTAATTTATAGAAATAATTCACAATGGTATTGGTCAATACTTATTTCTTTAGGAAATAATGAATTGCATTCACCAAGAAAAGATGGGTTGAAATTTAATAACATTTATAGTCTCTAAATTGTTATTGGAGCTTCAGGCATCATACTTGTTTGGACTATCCTAAATTTATTTTCTGCATGTTCTCTAAATTATATTTCAGCAGAGAAACTTTTTAGAAAAAAGAATAAAGAGCTAAGAGATTTTGATGATTCCACAGAAGGCCTACACTTCACACTTATCTTTTTTTTTTATAGGCTTTTTGAAAAATGTTTGATTTTTGGAAGCTAATTTATTCTGGAAGAATTTTGTAGTTAAATTTCAGTGTGATTTAAAATTGTCATATGTGCTATCCTCAAAAGAACATACAAGATTTAGGTATTTCCTATAGTCAAGGTAACTTTTGACAACCTCGGATTCCTTTTTTTTTTGGACGTCAGTTTATTTACCATCTTAATGACCATTTTTCATTTTAGAAATTTGTCCTCTGTCTATATCAGTTTTTAATAGTTTCTTTTGAAATATGATGCTCTTCAGGTAAAAATACAAAACTTAAGCTAGTTCTGGCAATTCAAACCAGCCTCGTGGTAATGCATTTGTTATTTGATTCATCTATTCTTATTCTTGGTCACCTTCTAGTACAGCTGCATGCATTAAGTGTCTGACTTGTCTTTGAAAATCTGAAGCCACATTCTTTGGAACAGTTGCTTCAAGTTGGTTGAAATTCTCTGTGGCACTTTTTTCCATTCATAGGAGCCAACAGCCACCATAGCAGACACATAGTTTCCAAGAACTTAGGCATGGTTCATGATTCCTGAATCTCAACAATTTCTTGTAGGAATTGGAATGCCATGTAAGGTGTCAGAAACCTTTGTGCTTTAAATTATAATTTTAAAAGTATACATTTATACAGTAAAGTTAATTTGGCATATGTAATTTTAAAATATTTTCATTTTTGTAACTAGCAGAAGAACACAATTTGAAAACCTACTAATAAAAAAATTAATCCAATGGCCATGAGCATGTAATTATCTTAAATATTAGATAAAAAATTCTTTTAGGAAAAGTTCAGAATGAAAAGAGAGTTGAACTAGAAAAGGTGGTTGCTTTTATAAAACAACTCTTTATTGTCTAATCTAGATTCACATTTTCCTGTGAACACCTTTAGGTTGTACTAAAAATACTGCAATTGAATGTTCAAATTTTAAGTCTCAAATTACTGCCTTTCAGATCCATTGAGGCATCTAAAAAATGGGTCAAGGTAACAACGCATAATTTGAAAAGTTAGCAGAAAGTTGCTAGTATAAAAAACGAAAATCTATATAATTGTGATAACCTTTAACTCCTGTCTTATTAACATTGTTCCATTTAACATTTTAGGAAACAAAAATTCTTGTGAAACATTTGCCACAGCCAGCTTTATTTTTACATGGCCAAGGGAGAAGAAAGGAGAAATTTCCCATAGAGTGTTTAGACCCTCTGATTAAGCAACTGATTAAAAAAAATAAGTGGTTTATAAAAAAAGAGTCAGAGTAAATACAGAAAATCAAAATGTATATCAATAGATAAGAGCATGCAGACAGGAAAAACATGGATATGCTTTGTTTTTTAGCTGCCAGTTTTCATTTTCACAAATTTTTATTTTGTAAACTTTCCTTAGGGTTATATTGATAATGACATTTTGCTCTTGATAACAGCTTATAGACTGGAAATAAGATAATAATGTACCACTTAGGACATTTGTGAAGTTCTGGTCTTAGCCCTATTTTTAATTTTAATTTTGTTTTTAATTCCAAAAGTTTGTAATCTGTCTAGAGCTGAGATCTTCTCATTACCAATATCTTCCCAAGGTTTTGGTTTAATCAGTTGATAGACAAAGGCAAAGAGTGTGGGGAAAATAAAACCACTATTTGGGTATACAGTTTAAAAAGAAATTTCTTTTCTTGAGTATACCCAATAATCATGTTTTTTAATAAACATTTTGAGTTTACCTCCTGAAACAATAGTTTTCAAGAAGTGAGGATGAGTTGTTCTTCGTGGACTCCCAGGAAATATCACAAATATATTATGTAACTATTAGTTTGGTACAAACGTAATTGCTGTTTTTGCCATTACTTTCCATGGTAAAAACTGCAATTACGTTTGCACCAACCTAATAGCTCAAATAAATGTACTTCTCTTTATCCTATTATTCTGCAAAATCGTAAAACTCCAATTTGCAAGGTGACTGGATTTACTGGAGAGTGTGAAGGCTTCTCATTTGCTTTTGAACTTTCTCATGATACTGAGAATTTCCTGAGACAAAAGTGATGTTATCAATCATACAAAAAATACTTATATGAAAGTTTTATTGTATATTCCTGGGATGTGCAAGATGAAATCTCTTTTACTGAATATTTCTAGAGTTGGGAAATATTTTACTGGTTAGTTGGTTTCTATATCATTTGGCTGTGCTGCAAAGTACTAGTCGGGGTATGGCAATGAAATCAGGTTTAAAATAAATAATCTGTGGACAGGAGAGTCTTTCTCTCCAGTGACCGAATCTCCTGGAATAAGTTCAGGGCCATTCTGCTCTGACTGCATTTCTGGGAAATGGTAATGTGTAAGGACTTGTACAGGAAGTGCAGGTAGAAAGTAACTAAGTACAACAGAAGATTGAAAAACTGAATATTTTATTCTTTTGACAAGGTTATCAGTTATGATTAAGAAGCTACAAGGGCCTGATGTCACCTACAGGATGAAGTCTAGATTACTCAATGTGGGGCATAAAGACTTCTTGCACTGCCTACTTTTCAGACTCTTCCACACTATTTCTTCATAGCTGTACCAAGTTATGAATTACCACCTACTAATCATATTATGAGCATAGCTGGAATGTTTTCCGTCAGAAAATCATCTCAGTTTTATCTGCCTTAGAAACATGTATTAAAGCTTTCAAGATAGGGTTCAAATGACATATCTTTGATGAAATACTCCCTAAACATCCAAGGACATTAGTAGGTCTTTCATTTTATCCCTGTTTTTGGCATTTATGCTTACTGTGTTACACTGCATAGTACTTAAAGATATGCTTATCTTCCAAGCTAGGCTGTGAGCCTTTTGAGTATAGGGATTATATCGAATCCATTTGTGTATTCCTTGGACCTTGCATAGTGCCTGGTTTATGATAGGGTGCTATGTAAATGTTTGTTGAAGGAGGTGTAACTTTGTAGAATATCTGTGCCCCAGCTTCGATCATTATGGAGAGTCCACCTGTCATCAGAATCTTTCGTATCAGGCATGTTGAGAAATCTATTTACAAATGAAATGCTCTTCATGCATATCATTGACATTCAAGAGCCCTTACAGGTTCATTTACCTTAAATGATGTATTTATCTTCTTGTGCAGTTTAGTTTGTGGGGCTAAAATCATTGCTTTTAGCATCACACTTCATATAGAAAAGCTAATTTGGGTACATTGCAACTTATAAAGAAGTAGCAGAACCATATGGCCACCATTTTTATTTAAAAGTATTCCATGCAATTCAGAACTGAAGTTTGTAGAGAAAATTATCAACAAATCCTAAAATACTAATACCTCATATAACAAGTGGTCAATTTCAAACATGACACTATAGCTAGGAATCAAGAAATAATGAGAAGAGCCTAAAAATGCAAAGGAAAAATAGTTCACAATATCAAATGGTAAAAGAGCCCTTTATTCTTCTACCCAGGCAGAGCCTATCCTTATTCTACGTGTAGTTCTAACAGGCTTTTGTTTGTTTGTTTCTATGTTTTTAGAAGATTAAAGGGGCAAATTAGTCAAATTTGCAATCACAGATTACAGATTCAGGCAAATGAAAGAAACAAGACATGATAGCTGATAATATAATTTTAGAAAGTCCAAGAAAATACTATTAAAAATAGATCAAAAGGCTTAGACTGTGGGATTATTTCAGTATAGTTCTACCTAGTCTGGCCTTATCTCCAAATTCTTTCAGATATTTCTTGCCTCTTTCTCTACTCCATCAGACCATTTGTCTGAAGAGAGACCCTTTTGTCTCTCTTCTCTCAAGATTCTTTTCCTGGAATCTGTTCTGTTAAATACATACCATCCTATTTCTCAAACTCTTAGTGTGACCTTTAGAGGTGAGCATACATGAAGATCCAAACACAGGGTAAAAATATGAATTTAGCATTTGGGGACATCACTAATATCTCCCTGCACACATACACACACATACATTATACATATATATAAAAACTCCTGCTTCTGAATCCCTGGAGCTCTCACTAGTTGCCCATGGAGCTCCCAGACAATCCCAGTCTTCACTTGCAATGTAGGCACCTCCAATACTTGCCCTGCCAGGCCACTGGGTGTGCCAGGTCTCAGGGCATAGTCATTCCTATCTGGCATCTTCCTCTGCTGACAAATTCTGACAAGCTGGCTATGGAAATTTGAGGTGATAACTTTTAGAAACTCTGGATTTTGTAGCTGGATTATTGGAAATCTTCAAAGAAATTCCCAGACTGACAATGGCTTTGGAAGCTCGAGGAACAGGAAAGATTACCACAAAAACTGTAGAATTTTCACAGAAGCATTGTCCTTTAGGCCATGAACTGCAATGGAGACAATTTCCCTTACCCAATGAATGATTCTTCCCTAAAATGCCATATTGTGACTTTCTTTACTTGTGTCACTGGTTGTCATTACCTTCCACAGACAGATTTCTTCAGGGTTGAGCGTGTGTCTCTGTACTGCTCTGCTATCCAAGATAAGAGTATGTCTGGGGTTCCTGTGGCTTTAGTGTGTATAGCATTGCTTTCCTGAGTACGAATTTTGAACTACTAGTGTTACCGCTTTCCACTTTGTGATAATTTATTACTCTATTCCATGCTTGTGTTTTAGATCAAGCTCTTATGGTACAATTCAGGCACTTTTATGTGCATTCCTTCTTGCTTAGATAAAATTACAACACATGGCTTCATAAGTAAGATGTGTAGGTTCACGAGGGAAGGCCTGCTTCCCACCATCTCTCTCCTCCGTCTCAGTGAATTGGGTAACTAACAAAACTCTGCCATTCATCTTGGTGGCAAACATCATCTCCAAGATCCAGTAATTTCCACTGCCAGGGCTGTCGCAACTATGCTGACCATATGGCCATCACTGAGGACCAATTTAAGGCCCTTTGAGAATTAAACATTATTTTCATTATTTGTCAACTGTTTGAAATTATTCTTTTTGCTCTTTGGAGTCTTCAGAGCTTGTAGTCTTCAATGAAAATACCTAAATAATACCTAAATGTTATGATTTCTCCAGCTCTTATTTTATTCCATGAAAATAGGTGATTTTATCACCAGTGAGCTCTAAAGTTTCTTTCAGTTTCTCTGATTCTTTATTTTATATTGTTTTTTGTTTAAAACAAGTCTCAGGATGTTTGGTTCTGCTTCTCATTTGAGCAGTGGTGCCAAAGGGATGGCTTATCTCTCTGAGGTCATCAGTTTGGTTGCAGTCTTTATGGGGGGAGCTGATCCCACCAAGATAACCATTTGGTAATTTTTTTTTGGCCTGAGTCTAAGATTTAATTATTTTTGGCTGAGCATATGGCATTGTACATATATTTTCTTGGCTTTCTTTTTATTGTGTTTCTAGATTTTTACAGACAATGGGAAGCACTGACACCTTTAAGAGGGATGTGTAATACACTCGCTAATGTTTCCTATTGTGTTTCTGAAAACCTGTGTCAGAAAATATACTGTCTCGAACTGGGAAGATGTGAGATTCTTAATTTTAAAGAACTCCATTAATATTGGTAGGTTTTTTTTTTCACGTTAGAGTAACTCAGAATTTCTCTAATGCATGTGACATCTAATATACATTCAGAAAAATGAAAAATCAGTATTTAAGATGAATTTTTGGAAAAAATTTTTGAAAATAATTCAGCAAAAATGGATTAACTTTATAAAAAATCTTTCATTTCATTGGCATGAAGTAAAATGTGTCATAAATAATAGGTACTCTTTTATACCTTTTTATTGATTTAAATAAAAAGGATATAGTTTAAGGAATCAATCCACCAAATAGGTACCTCATACATAGAAATTATGGAACTTGCATCTCTTAAAAATGTAATAGAGTAGAATGGAAAAGAAAAAGAAACTGTTAACAAATGAATATATTGTGTAAAATTACTGGTAAGACTGGTAAATTCTAATTAATAAAATCATCACAATGATTTTTCAACAAATAAACATTTACTAAATACCTGTAAAATTGGGGTAGTCAGTATGACTTCTTAAATATTAAAGATCAACTGGCAAAGATATGAGAAAATGTGGATGCTTTATTTTTTTATAATATGTATGCTTTGAATAAGTGCACAGAATCAGGCTTGCTATTTTGCAGAGCTAATAGTTTTGTAGGAAAAAACAGTCACAAGAAATGCCCATTGAGGCAAATATTAAAACTCTTAACTGAAATTAAAAATGTTTTTAAGACAAACTCCTTTCTGCGCATCTGCAGCTTTAACTCTTTGGTGAAAGTCAATTATGTGCAAGCATTAACTTTAAACAAAACTTGTTCAGAGTGCCTGGTGCATAAAGTGAAGTAAAGCTGCCTGTTTTCCAGTCTGATGGCAGTAATGCGGATTCTCTAGAAAGAAGACAAGGAACAAGTTTTCAAGTTTGCCTGAAGTGGCTGAGATGACTCACTCATGTCACAGGGGATAATTTCACTGCAACCATTGAGAATTTTGTTATTTTCTTTCTGGGAGAAGGAATAGATGGGTTTATTTTAAGTACGGGGGCAAAGGGATTGTTAGTGGGAATTCTACACAAAACTACACAAGATGTGAGCTGGACAAGAATCATTCATATTCTTAAGATAAGTTACTTCAAAATATGATATAATTACTCCTAAAATGTCACTTTGAGTTGCTTTATTTTTAATTTAATTTTATTTTTGCTTTGCTTTTTTTTTTTTTCTTTGAAGGTAAAGGAAACACTTAAAATAATGACTGGGGTTACTGGTATTTATAGGCCAGAGTTGTCCAACAATGCCGCTTTTCATCTTCAAATAAACAGATGACCATATGTAAAATAACCATTATATAGTCTGAGTATTTTAAATCTGGCTTTTATGTTTGGAATGCACCTAATATCACCTACAAAGATCAGCGCTGCTATCCTCAAGCTCCTCCTTTACTTGAGAGTCCACAGAAGACACAGAAAACTAGGCTGCATCCTGTGCACCTGCCTTCCTGTCAAGAAACTTACCTCAGGCTAATGCATGCAGAGAGACAGGTCAGATTGTGTCAAGGTTCTATGCAAACTGCCCAAGGTCACTTGGGGCCCCACTGGCAGCATTGAAAGGCATTGCTGGGTTTACAGTCTCCTGAATAGCTCCAACCTGTTGTTGAGAGTCAAGCCACGATGTAGAATGAATCGCTGCACTTTCCCAGGGCTGCTCCGCAGTGTGAGTGGCCACTAGCTCTCTTTTCCTGTGACCCCAGTGCTGTTTGGGTTTGCTCTCCAGAAGAACAGGTAGATACATTTGCAGCTGGCGGGGGCACTGCTTTATTGCCTATTATGGAATGCATGCCAAATAAAAACCATCGTGATTTGAAATCGGCAATTTTATATGCTTTTCAGGTTACTCGGATGTTCAAACACACGTAACCAGACATCAATATGAGAAATTCTCCTTTAAGCTGTTAGTGTATTACAGCCTGTGACTTTTCAACTCAGGGAATGATACTCATTTCTCTATCTGTTCCATACAGAACAACTTTTTCTTTATTGCATTTAGAATGGTGTAACTGAAAGGCAATAAGGAAAAGCAATATCATCGAGTGGTTCACATTACGCTGAATTTTATTGTAGTCTGGCATTGTGAGTGAACCTTTGGAATCCTTGAAAGCAGCATAAAGGCAGAGCCTGCTTCTAATGGACTGAAGAAAAATATTCTGACATAGTGATAAGTGGGGTGACTTCTAGAAATCATGACTTGAAACATTTCTGAACAAGTGCTATTTCAGTTGTCCCAATGCACAGAATGATATTGAAACAGCCTGCTATAGGCCAGAACCACGAATTTTTTTTTTCCCTAAGGGCAGAACTGCATTTTTAAAGATACAGAATGATCCACAACTCCAAATTCCAGCTAAAATTTCTTTTCTTCCATTCTCCTCCAATTATTCTCCCAAGCTATTACATCAAAGGTATTAGAATTTAGGTGCTATGATCATATTTACTTTAATATGTTTATTTTCCAATTGTAAAATGGACACATAAGAGATTTTTATAATTATCAAATGGCTAATTTTTAAACAATAAGTCTTTTTATTGTCTTCACTCTCTGCTTTTGAAATATATGGAGTTGCATATTCTTAAGGTTTGAATTGTTTTAGAGAACTAGTATAGATGTATTTTTCACCTCCTATGAGAATTTCAGGAGCAGTAATAAAGGGTGAACCAACACAGGGACATCTCCCTGCGTATTATGGTTCAAATCAGAAATGAACACTTTTTAAATATGACTGAGAGTCACAGATTTTTACAGGATGTCAGGAAAACAATCTCCCCCTTTATTAATACAAACAGAAACTATTTTTTCCTCTTTCCTCCCCTCTCTACCACTGTCATGTTCCTGTTCTACACTTTTCCCCAACTAACCTCTTCTGTTGTTGTGCCTGGCACATAGTAGGTGCAGAGTAAATATTTGTGTGTGTGAATGAATGAAGGAAGGACGTTCAGGATACAAGAACTTCTTGGTTCACTTGAGTCAGCTGGCTGTTAGTAGTGTGTTCAGTGTATAAACTGGATACGTTGTTGACAACTTTTTTTGCTCTTTGTGTGCATAAGCTAAGAATAAACAGCACTGAAGGGAAGGGAGTGCTTCATTCATCGGGGGATTACACCATCATAAACTTACCAAAGTGTACCACACAGAGCCAGTGATCACAGAAGTCAGGCAACCCAGGCCCTGTCATTAAATATAGAAGCCTGTCTTCACTGTTTTTATCCAGACAGACTCTCTGTGTTTTGGAAATTTCCACCACACTTCCTTTTGAGTTGCTCCTTTTCTCAAGATCCCACGACTATTGCTTTACAAAAGTAGACTTGGTCTGGGAATCTAGTAAAACGAAGGCTATACATTTCCTCATCCCCCGAAGAATGTTCAATGTTTCTTGCTGACTTTTATGTCCCTGTCTTTCGTTTGTTTTTGTTTTTTGGTTGAGATATTTTGAGTCTGTCTTCTATGAAAAGTGGTTTCTTCTAAGTGAAAGTACTTAATGATAAGAGAGTGATCAGTTTGCAGTCAAGACTGCAAGGTGACTAGACACTGACATTCTGTTGTAAGAGTTGAGCTCCATGACTAAACAGCTCCTCTTTCTCTAGACCAAATAAAAGTCTTATCGTCTCATGTATATACCTTTAATCGGACACCAATCATACATGGAACATTAGGGAGAATAGGTAAAGTTATCTGTGGTTTGCCAGAAGTGTTTCACACTCAAAGGCTCAATACTTTCACCTGTGAATCATTTTGTGTGTGTATGTGAGAGGTAGGAATAGTCAGGTGACATCTTTGTTTTGGGTTATTTAAAGGATACACCATTTAATCTTTCATACAGTACTGAAAATATTCGTAACAGTTTTCTAGTTTAAAGATACTTTAATATTTAATGCAGTATTTTAATTACATTGTAAAAAATATGTTTTAAAAACGAAATGTTTAAAAAGTTTTTAAAAAATTTTATTCGATAGCTTTTAATATTACTAAGAATGTACTAAAATAAGAAAATGGGTGAGAATAATGCTGAAGCCATAGCAAAGGCAGAGACATGTCCTTTCTGCAGAAGTGACAACAGGGTAAGCAGGCTACGAGGACTCAGCCCTCTGAACAATCTTTGCATCCCTGAATGATCTCTAATGTTCATTAGGCTTGTGTTACAGATGCTTGTTTTCCTTACTTTCCTGTAAGGCCTTACAGTAATTTAAAGTAACCAGAATATGTTTCTATTCCTTGTTACCTGAAAAAGTCAAACATACTCATGTTATACAGGTAAAATGGAATAGTACATTATGTGAAAGTTATTTGTAAACTGTCAAATTGTGTTCAAATATGAGGTAAGATCTGAGAAGCTTAGGATATAAGTTAGTCTCAAAACTTAAATGCTTTTCAAGGGAAAATTTATTTGGTGATTAACTAGAATTTTAGTTGCAATATGTGTTCCTTGACTTTTTGAAGTAGCCTAGAGGTGGTCAGGACTTGTAGATTACAATAGTCCTTTACTTACTTGAATATTGAGCTGGTAGTACTGAATACTGAATACTGACAATTTAAACTCTTTGGCAGAAAGTGCTCTTATAAAACTTCTAGAAAATTTATTATTTTTAAAATTTTTATTATGTATTTATTGTGCACAACGTGATGGGTGTGTTTGTTTGTTTGTTTTGAGACGGAGTCTTGCTCTGTCGCCCAGGCTGAAGTGCAGTGGCGCGATCTCAGCTCACTGCAACCTCCACCTCCTGGGTTCAAGCAATTCTCTGCCTCAGCCTCCCGAGTAGCTGGGATTACAGGTGCCTGCCACCACGTCAGGCGAATTTTTGTATTTTTAGTAGAGACGGAGTTTCACCATCTTGCCCAGGCTGGTCTTGAACTCTTTACCTTGTGATCCACCCGCCTCAGCCTCCCAAAGTGCTGGGATTACAGGCATGAGCCACCGTGCCCGGCCCACAACATGATGTTTTGAAGTATACATACACTGTGGGATAGTTAAGTCTAGCTAATTAACAAATGTGTTACCTCACATACTCATCATTTTTGTACTGAGAACACTTAATATTCACCATCTTTTCATTTTTAAATAATGTAATCTATCATCATTAACTATAGTCACCGTGCTGTACAATAGATCTCTTGAACTTATTTCTCCTATCTAATTGTAATTATATATCCTTTCATCCACAGTCATATTGATTATTATTTAGCATAAATTGTTAACAAAGATCTTTTTCTAGTTTAGAACAGATTGGAAGAATGCGAAATGTTATTAGACACAGGCACAGCATAGCAGTAGAAACATCTTAACTGAGAACCTGGAACTGAAAGAGAAAGCAACCAACTTAAAGGGCAGACAAGACACATGGTTATATAACACAGCAGTGGGTATTCACAGAGATGACACAAGACAAAATAATTACATTTTCATTCTAAAAGCAATTTTTAAGGAGGCAAGGGCATTTATAAAACATTTTAGGAACTATTTAATAAAAATGGTAAAATTAAAGTGTTTGTTTATGTACCCAACAAATATTTATTTGGAAAATGCATGTCTGGGGGCACATCTCATTAATGAGGTGATCCTGTGTTTAGAACTGAAGGCAGTCCTCCTCCATTCTCTCAAACGGTGACCTTCTTTGTTCTTCTTATAGCCTCACCACGTTTAATTTTCAGAGGTTTTGATATAAATTAAAAACATTCTTTGGTAGATTGTATTGTATGAAAACACTCTTGAAAAGGATAAGCATTGATATCTGGAATATCTGGGAAAATGTACAATAAAGACATTTCTTCTGGTCTTCCTCTGACGGTAATGTGTTCACTATTATACTGATGATGTAAGCTATGTAGGTAAACCTATGCAGGTAAAATTCTGCTAAAGCCAATCCCACTACGAAACAACAACAACAACAACAAACCCCAAATGGCATCTGAAGAGCTTGGGAATTCCAGGAATGTGATAAAAATGTTTTTAATAATATATTGAAAAATAATTTAGTGTGTAAATAATATTTTATAGTAAATACTTCATTTTATTCCTTCCATATAACTGTCTTCTGTAATGTAAATACTTACTTGTTTGTTTAGTGTCTAAAGGTTGAGAAGGGAACTAGAATTGGCCTAAGGAGGCCCTCAGCCACCCATCATGTGACAGTATGGCCAGGAGGACTTCCTCTCTGCTCTCCTCCTCTTGACATACCTCAAACACACCAATCATTTGCACTTGGGAAATCAACCCTCAATAGCAAATTACTCCTGCCAACAAAATAACCCAATCAGCATGCAAAACTGGTAGCGAGCTGGGAGAGGGCGATGAGAGTGGTGTTCACATGGCTCCCTCTGTTTCCCTTTCCCCAGGTCTGGGCACACACTGTCAGTCAGTGGCCCCTGACTTAGAAAGAGGTTTGATTTAAACCATTTCATTTTCTGCTCTCAGACTGGAAATTTATTTAATATGAATGTCATCATTATAACAAAACTCAACTGTATTCTAGCAAAAATTTGGCTGATCTATGAAGAATATTGGAAGGAGAATCTACCTGTGAACCCAAAAATACTAGACCACTGCATATTCAGTTCTGCAATTTTGTCATTTTAATGGACTCTTCAGAGTGCCAAATCACTAGTCCTACTGACTATACAAAAATTGGCCATCAAGATGCCTGCCTCCAACGAATTGATGCTGTTACTTCATGTTATCCACTTTGGGCTTAGAGACTGAAGGCCAAAAAGCATGCAATTTTTATGGTAAAAAAGTGCATCAGGAGGGCAACTACATACAAAGTTACCCTCCCAGTTTGACCCTGTCCTTAGGTTTTTATTGCCTGAACTGGCACCAAAGAAACTCCTTGAAAATAACACATTCCTTGTCCATTCAGTGGTTAATGATGCTTAAAAAAAATCACAGTTTGTGACTGTGACCTAAATTATGCCAGAAGCTGTAAAACCATGGTTTCTTTAAATTCAAATATGACCCACATGCTTTAAAACCACTACACTGACCCTATAGTACTGTTGCTGAGTGTGCGTGTCCTCACATAAACACACACACACACATACACACACACACACACACACACACACTCCCCACTTGGCATTAAATGACTCGATAAAAGAAATGGTATTTTTCAGACTTCCATGTTAAAAAAAAGGCTCATGAAAGAGATGTAAGTGAGCTTTAAGCCAAACATTTGTTTGGCTTTGCTGCAGCAGGCTGCAGGAATGTAAACTTTTTTTTTTTTTTTTTTTTCAATGACTTCAGCTCCTAATTTGAAAGCTAGGATTTTTAGGAGTGAGCAAGAGACTATATTTGGCCAAAAAATTCTGCTGGCTTTACTTAGCCAATCTGCACATTCAAAACAATACTTCTTTATCAAAAAAACAATAGTCTGTTTTATTCACAGCACATGTAGAAGTTGGAACATCGACTAAATTCCACTTTCTTCTCTTGCAGTGTGTCTGTAACCAGCTAATGAGCTGCAACAGAGCCTGGCCTTCATTTTCAGCAAATTAAGTTCATCCCTCATAGGAATTGTGGTCTGGCTGTGGCACCGCTCCTAGGTATGGGTGGGATTTGTTTCTTCTACCAGTTGTAGGTTAGCCACATGGGTACGTGCTGTCGCACCACACAACAAAATTTTCTCTATAATAACCAGTCTAAGTAGCCTTTTACCCCACAAAAGTAGATCCCATTTAATTTACTTTGTGTTTATAGCACTCCCTCTCAAACCGCACCATTGGCACAGACTAATATTTATACAACTTTTTATTTTAAACTATTTATTTGGAGTTGAGACTTCAGTAGCACTGCCTGTCAGATTCATTGAGCATGCTTAAATTCAGGATACTGAAAATGTAAATTGGGAAGAGGGATGTATGTTCTTGGGATTCTTTTCTCCCGTGCATGGACACCCACACAACTCTCACTGTAGTAAAGGGAGGTTACACATGTGTTGATAACATTTGTATTACTGCTGGTAGGAAATTGAACATTGATGGGTGATTTTAAAAGACTGCTTTTGCCTATTGTGTTTCCACATTTCTTTGCCAATATAGTTGGTCAAATTAGTTAGGCAACATGCATCTGAAAACTTCTAATGCAAAAGTGTCAATGTTGTTAAAGATTTCTTTTCATACACAAGAAATATTACATTGCTCCATTATTTTAATGGAAGTCGTTAGTCAAATACGCTTTTGCCACAGAAAGAAAGGGAAAAAAATTCTTAGTTTTGTATCTGACCTCTGCTTTGGGGCCTTACTTTAAGTTACATTTTTCTTAAATAAAGCTTTTCTGTTTTTTAAAGTGAATGAGGGGATGTTAACTTTAAACGGACATTTAACCACATAAAATATAGTGGCAGATGGTTCATTTTTCTACTCAGGGTAGACATTTTATTCAGTTAATGATATTTAAGCCTCATTTTCTATGAGATCTGCATGTTGTTCTTAAATCTGATACTATTTTGTGATTTAAAATGAGTGTTGGGTTAACTTTGTTTACAAGTGAAGTATTTATCAGACCTTTGATTCTCTTTTACTTTCTTCTTTTGGTAAACACCTATCTTTTGGTAAACACGGATAACCCACTTATGTGTTATCTCATCAAGGAAAATTTTCCCATCTTCCCAAAGGAGAACAGAACTCCACTGTAGTGGAATAAGTTTTTTGAGATATGAACCAATGCTTCTGTCCTCCTAATATTCTTACAACCTCTACCCCGCCTCTGCATTCAGGAAACCAGAATACCTTAGGGAGGGGACAGCAAAGGAAAGCAAAAGACAATAAAGGAATCGATGTCTTTGTTTTGTAACTCAAAGTTAAAGTCCAAATTTAGAAAACAGATTTGAAAGCATAATGGGTCAATATCTGTTGTGCCTCTGAAGAAGAGAGTTGAGAAAGAAAGAAGAGGGCTTAGATGCTGGTGGGTGTCTGCAAAAAGGCCCAGACAATGCTTGGAATAGTAAAGAAGCAGAGAACTTTCAGGGAGGAAGGGAACAGTCTCTAAGTTGGGGCAGGACCTGGGGAAGTCTTGCTTCTCCACTGAGGAAGATGGACCAAGACCAGGGCAGAAGGGATGGCAGCTTCCCCGTAGAGCATTGAGGACGGATGACGACATGAAGACTGGACTGCTCATTCTCACCTTCCCTTCACAGTCCCTGGCACTTTTTAAGCTCCTTGGAAATTAGAGGCAATCTAGGAGAAAGGGGGGTAGAAGGAGATCTTATTTCTGTTACAACGTGAATGGGAGCTTCAAATTGAAGATAAAATGTTATGGAAAAAGTGAAATTATATATATATTTTGCACATCGTAGCTTGGTGGCTTCAGGTTTCTGTGCATCAAAGGAAGGAATTGTGCCTTCCTCATTGTCATACTCTGGTATTGGAGATTGTGCAGCATATATAGTAGGTATGCAATAAACAGCTGTTAACAGAATGAATCAATACTTTGTAGAGTATTGCCAACTACTCTGGAGCTTTTATCTGGCTTCTCTGTTGGGTCAGGAAAAAAAAGAAAAAAGGAGTCCTGCTTTATTTGTGCCTGTTGCATGCCAGCTTGGCCTGTTTACTCCTGTGGTTTCCCGCATTCCAAAACAATGCAACGTTGCTTGAAATTACACTTGAGCATTTTCTAGAGTATTTCTTCTGTCCATCCTACTTGCAGTGACTCCACTTCAGTTCCTTGTATGCCAGCTGCTGTGATAGCTTGCTGTCACTAAACATCTACATGTGTCCACCCCGGAGGAATTAAGTGGGACCACATCAATGCTAGGGAGCTGGCGGTCTTCCAAAACTGCACTCTGGGTCATTCTGTCTTGTGCTTTGGTAAAGTCTTTTCCCCCATCGCCTTCCAGTGGGGAGAGGGATAGGGTACAGCCTACAAAACAGAAACAGAATGCCCAGTGTGTGGGTGGAATACTTCCTCTTTCCTTCGTGAGTAGAGGAGACCGATTCAGAGGATGTTCCACTTATTCATTCCCTTCTAGTGTAATTTTTGCTCAGTATTTTCTCTTTCTGTCACCTGTAAACCAGAGGAGATATCCACTGGCATACTGCATTGTGTGGAACGAGAGGGACTGTTCTGTTTCCTCCTTCAGCTCTTGTAAAGGCACTTGCCATTTCCCTGATGCATCATTTAGACTTCAGTGTCCATATCTTGTAAGTCAAACTTGTGTCATCCAAAAGGTTCTCATACACATTCAAATGTTAATAAATGCCAATATCTTGTTCATGACCTTACACATAAATCTGAAATATGTAAGAAAGTGTACACTACCCTCCTTTTTACCTCCACTCTTCTCTCATATATCAGTTCATATACTGCTTGTTGCAAGTAGCAGAAAACCCAATTCAAACTGACTTAACAGGCATGTAGGGGCCCCGTAACTGGAAGGTGGTGTGGTGTAGGTGGCTCTGTTGTGTCAAGAAAACATGGTTGTTTTCTGTCTCTCCACTCTGACTTCCAGAGCCTCCTTCACAGTCGCAAGATGACTTCCAGCAGCTGACACAAGGATTACCTGTTTCTTTTTGTTCGTATCCTATAGACACATGGTAACTACTAAGGGACCTTCTTTCTCAGAGCCCTCTGGAAATACATATATATATATTTGTGTGTGTGTGTATGTGTGTGTGTATATATATATACACACATATATATGTGTTTTTGAGACAGAGTCTTGCTGTGTTGCCCAGGCTGGACTGCAGTGGCACCATCTCGGCTCACTGCAACCTGCGTCTCCTGAGTTCAAAGGATTCTCTTGCCTCTGCCTCCCTAGTGGCTGTGATTACAGGCACGTGCCACCACGCCTGGCATATTTTTGTATTTTTATTACAGACTTGGTTTCGTCATGTTCCTCAGGCTGGTCTCGAAGTCCTAGTCTCAAGCGATCCACCTGCCTTGGCCCCCCAAAAGTGCTAGGATTACAGGTGTGAGCCACCATATCTGGCCTGGAATATATGCTTAAATCTTACCTGCCCAATTTTGAAACACATGTTATACACACGCAATGAGTCACTCTTCTCCTTCTTTATCATGTATCACTTCTACTATCTCTTTGGGTAGTAGATAAAAGGGAATGAGGACACTATAACATATCAAAATGGGCCTGAATGAGACTGCAATGAAGAATATACCTCCAGTTTGCACTCCAGCCCAGGTGACAGTGTGAGACTCCATCTCTCTCTCTCTCTCTATATATATATATATACTTCCAGTGACACAGACCTCAGCTGCTTGCAATTAATCACTCTCAATTAATCAATCGATTGACACCGATTGGGCTGTGAAAATAGTGAAGCTGTGTTCAAGCTCCGACTTTACTGTTTAACAGATGTGTAATCCTGGCCAATTCATCTACCCTTTCAGAAACCTAGTTTTCTTGTTAAGATCAAATGAGATATTTGCAAAACCACACCAGTAACTTCTGCGTTCTCCAAAAGCCAGGCATTATTATTATTGTTTTTTCAAATGAAATCAGGAGATTGATCTTCATCGGGAGTTGCTTTCAGATCTACGTTTATAGATTTTACAGTGTATCGGTCATTAATTTTCTTAAATATCATGCTAAGAAAATTATTTGTGAAGTATTTTTTATTTATAGATGTTATAGTATTAGTAATACATGAACTTTAAAAAATAATTAGAATTCTCAGCACATCCTAAGAAAAACATTTTATTCTATAACTAATTTCAAATTTTTGAAACACAGATGTTAAGTGTAAAGTTAATTGTTTTACAGTTTTGAGTTAATGACCATGAAAAACAATACCTCCCTTTCCATTTGAACTGCCTTAAAACTCAGAGTTAAATTCAGACCTTAGCTGGGGAAAGGACTATTTTAGATTCTTCTAATAGCTATCTCTTTGCTTTGTTTTATTCATCTTTATTCTCATTTACTTTCAACTGATTCATGCTATCTATATATTTCAACATTCTGAGTAGCTTCATATTCTTTATGGAAATTACAAAAAGGAAAAAGAAAGATATGAAGGGAGGGAAAAAAAGACAGGAGAAAGGAAAGAGTAGAGAGAGTGTTGGAGAAGGGATGACGAACTCTAAGCCGAGCAGTGGCTTGCAAACAAGAAGGAATTGATTGGAGACAGATGGTTGGTGAGAAGGCACTTACAGGTGCCAAAGAGAGAAGAAATAAGATCTGGACTGAAGGTCATGACAGTGAGAAAGGAGATCAGGGGATAAGCTTAAGAACTTTTTCAGGAGAACAACAAAGAAGACTTGGAAACTCAGTGATCAGGGATTGGAAATGATGATGATGGAAAGTGGAATATCAGTGATGCTGAACATTCAAACCTTACTGATCTCAGAAAAGGTATGACGATGGGGTGGAGCAGGGGACAGAGATAAAAGTGCCAGACATAGTGCTAGCCAATTTACAGAAAGCCCTTAACTTTACATGAATAGTCTTATTTAATTCCCCAAATAACCATTTGAGATATTAGTATTCCTCTTTGCAGATGAGTAAATTTTAAAAGAGCAGGGTTTTTGTTGTTGTTGTTTTTTGAACTGGTAATTCTGACTTACACAGACATGACAAACTCCAAAAGGAAACCCAAGCAGCTATTTGGCTCCCTTAATTAATGAAGTCACCCAGTATGGATAATTCAGGTAAAAAACAATTACTCCTCTTTCCTCATCAGATATCATGTTGTGATCTTGCATGTGTATAAGAATATGTGTTTGGAGAAGGAATTATTTTTACTGCAGAAAGTTTCTTCTTTGTGTTGGTTATGTAACATTAACTTCACTCATATAGCAACTTGGATGTGCCTGGAAAATAGCTCCATTATTTTGTCTATAACTATTCTGGTTCTCTTATAAATATAGAGTCCTATGCATTTTAAAATTCAGTCCAATCCAATAATTAAAACCATCCCTTTAGGTAATGCTGTCTCTTTTGGAAAACGTGCCTAGTCTCCCAGATTTCTCAGCCTTCTGTCCACTTCCAGGCACCCCTTCAAGTTGGTGTCTGGGTACTTTCACAGTCTGGGAGTGGTAGGGAAGAGCTGGTATTCTTTGGTGCAGAGACCTGTTGATCCTCTGGTTTTTGGGGTGCTGTCCTTGTCTATTGTCTTGCTGGCACTCATAGCTGATCTAGGCACCTTTTATGTTAAGTTGATCAACTCTCCCTCCGCTTGGCTTTAGTTGGTGCTATAGAACATCTGTCTCTGCTTTATTCTCAAGTGGCTCTCTGGTGGAAAGCCCAAACTGAGCCTCTGCCATGGAAGCACCTTGCCTGCCAGTTCTCACCTCAGCTGCCTCGTCATTTCCCCTGGGGCTTAGATGCAGGGTTTTGTAGAAATTCCTAGTTTCTATCCAGGCCACACTACAACTCAGAGGAGTCTAGAAAGCCATTCCTCAAGGTTAAGAGATGAGTTCTCAGCAGGGGCAGCTCCAGAAGGTTGCATTCTAGAGTCAGGTATGGAATTTGGGATTGCTTTTCCGTTGAGCTTCCCAGCACACAACTACTAAGAAAAGAGAAAGCCAGAAAGGGAAATTGAAATGCAGTCTCAGATTGCTTTCCATCCTCTACCATTCTCAGCTCCCAGAAACAGAAGGGATGGGCTTAGTTCTCCTTCAACTTTATACTAAGCCCTTGTATATACAGCAGCAAGCCTCATGACCTAGAGAGTTCATAGGTGGATGGCATCCTCTCTTTATAATGAGAATTCTGATTGAGTCCTCTAGGCTTAGTTTTGAAGTGTTAAGTAGGTACTGAAAGAATTTAGCAAATCCATTTACTCTCCCCAAAGCCTTGCTTTCAAGCTAAATTCTTATTCTTTCCTGACCTAAAGCAGTAAGTTTTCTGGCTTGGTCTTGAAGATGAGACCAAAAAGAAATGTGATTTAGGGAATGTCATGAAATACATTGGTTATTATTTGCAAAATACTGTTCCTGGTACAGTTACATAAACACAGTTAAAAGTCCAGAAATCTATGTAGCTGAATGTGCGGTTTGCACTTTCTAGCTTCTGGTAAAATTAACATGACAATCACTTTCTAATCAATTTTGTCTAGCAAGTAGAAAAGGTGGAGAGCTAGTTTTATTGTAAGCAAAAGGTTGATAAGAACTTAGTAGATTATATTTAGTATACAGCCTATAAAAAAGAAATAATTACAGCCATAGTGACAAAAACAGGCAAACACTTCTTTTATCAACAAATAACGAATTAACAAAAAAGGTGACTTTTACAGTGTAGTGTTCCTGAGGAGTTTTTCAACTGCCAGTTTTAGAGATTGTTTTCTAAGTGTTTTGTCAGAAGAAAAAGCTTTAATAATTTTAATTTTTTGAATGCTACAGTGTAGAGTTTTGTTTTAGGTGATAGCAAAATAAATTCACTTCTGTTTTACTTTATTTTTTCTCATTCTGTTTCACCATCTATAGTGGGCCTGGTCAGATAGAGGTGAAAATTAAGTTACAGTAACATGAAAAGTATACCTAGGAAATCATGTGAATTCTTTAACGAAGGTTCTGCATTTACTTTACTTGAAGAAATATTTCCTTCGTGGTGCAGACTGAAAATCAGAAGCATTGAATTAAATATTTGTAAAAGAATAGTGAATTATCCACTGTTGCACTGCATTATATATCTTAGTCTTGGTATTCTATTCTAATTACAAGGTAAAATTTCTCCCAAATTCCAAGTTTACATTACAAATAAAACACATATAATGGCCACAACTCCTAAAATATTCTCTGAAATTATGGGCACATTTATTCATGTTAACATGAGGTTTGCATTTTAATGTAGAGGATGGCGCTGTGGATTGCTTTTGCGAATAATTTCATTTAAGGACAGTTTGACTTTGTAAGAACAGATAAAACCAAAGCCAATTATAACATGAACTCTTCTCTCCTGTATGCATGGAACAGCATAAATAGAGAAGCTTGTTCTTTACTGCACTTGTCAAATCTTAATGTTTAAAAGTCTTAAAATTCAAATATATATTTATATCAGTAAAAATTATACATAATGGATGGAATACTTATAGCTGTACTCTTTATTTCCCCCTTCAATCATTATATGAGTATTTATCACTCATACAAAAGTATACATCTGTAACTTCTTTAGTTTCGTTTCTTGAGAGATACCAGTTCCTCTCTTCTTTCTTATGAACCTAGAAGTGCAGATGTAATATAATATTCTCATCCATGTAGTATTATTACAGGGTTTTTTTCTGTTGTTTCTGGTGGCTTAATGGCAAAAGTGAAATTTTTAAGATGATTTAAAAATTTCTTCTTCAAGTAGTAATTTAGGCAACACTTCTGAAGTGTAATTTGACTTGAGGAATTTGGTACGTATTTGTATAGTGGGCAGAGGCTTATTAAAATTATATTTACATATGATATGAAATGATATGATACTTAGAAATATTTTAATTTCAGGACTATACTTTGTCATGATTTCTGGAAATTTTCATTTTTGGAAAAGGGAATTTTGCTGACTTATGCACACCGCAGTAATTATTGCTTTTAATGCAAAATATGGCTTAAACCTGATCTTTCTAGTAACTATACCAGGACACCAATGATGTTCTTTAACTCTCCTTTGCCCTCTGGAGATAATATACAATTTAGTATCTAAAACTATAATACATCATTGTCAAAATTTTTTTCTTAAATATATGAAAAAGAATACATTTTTCAGATAGTTATGCCTTCACTTTGTAAAGTTTCTTCTTAAAAGCAACACAAAAATGAAAATGTGGAAATGGAAAAGAACTCCTTTTTTAAAACTATTATTCTTTGGTGGGATGGGGGGCTAAGAGGGAATTAGTTAACATGATTTTTAGTTTGTCTCAAGGCTTGTGGAAAGAAACTGGCTTTCTAGAATGTACATGGTTGAGTATCGTACAGAAATAAATATCTCCCCCTTGGAATTTAAATTGTATCTAGTAGTACTATTTTTATACCTCTTACTAGGAAACGAAATACCTCTAAATTTAGTGCTTTGGAATTTTATTTCCACTAAAAATTTCTTCAGATATGTGAGCACCATAGTAACAGCTTTGCGAGCTGATTCTTCATTACAGTTCCCCGATAAGAGCTTCACTCAAGACAGTTCCTCTGGGATGACTGAGACTAAAAATCAATTCTGATAACATTAGAACAAATTTAAAGACCGAAAAAAAAAAAGAAAAAAAAGAAAATAAGAGAAAGCATGCATGCTGTGGATAAATAGAGCTTCCCTTAAAAATTCTTTTTTCAGTCAAAAATCTAAAATGCATTTTCTCAAAACTTTTTTATTTCTTGTATTATTTTTATACCTAGGTAGGATTTTTCTCGTCTTTGGAAAAAATAAATCTCTTACCAGAGATATGAAAAATTCAGCTGAATTTATTTATGGCCCTGGTAAATTTCTTTTCATGCTCTACAATGACAATATTTTTACAAAACCTACAGGTAAGTAATATGGGTGTGGAAAGATGAATGCAATGAATCTATTTTAATAAAAAGTTAATAATTCATTATTTTCAAGAAAATCATTGCCTTTAAAAAAACTATATAGTACACTAGACTGAGCTCTGATCATCTTAAAAAGAAGTCTGTCAAAATAAATCAGGTTGATAACTGATTAGCAGAACGTGTAGTCTGTCATTTTAAATGTGTGCCCAATTTCTTCACATAAATCTTACCTTTAAAATCTTCAAGGGGACATTGGCCATGAATATCAGTTGACATTTATACAGTGCACAGAATTTATACTGTGGGTTAGGATGTCGGCCATAATTCTAGGCTGATAGTTTGTAAAGGGAAGATTCCATTTTGTACTGTTTATAAAATGTTACTCTGCAGTTCCGTGCTCCAAGACTAACAAAGTCCATCCAAGTATAGTCAAGCACTGCAGTTTAACTTATTGCATTCATTAAACTAGGCTTAGATTGTCCTAATTATATGTTATCAACAATTAAGAAATGGATCACATGCCATAGACTGGCTAAAACATTCTGTATTCTTGGCTGGATGCCAGTGGAGGTGTCAAGTTCCGTTCTACCTTGTCATCAGCTGCATCTCTGCTTTTGCAGTACAAGCAGCAGCTGTGCTAGACAAAATAATCTAAATTCTCACATGTACTTTTCCTTTAGGAAACAGCTCACACTGAATTGCATTTCTAGTATGAATGGTATTACACCTGAGTGAGTTTGTGCTGAAACGTATTTTATGCAAATAATTTTTAACTGATATAATCTTTCATGACTTTTAAATGTGTTTGTTCTATCACAATAATGGTCTTACTCTTCATGCTGAAATTGTTACCAAATGGATTCTGTGGGCAGCAAAGTACTCTGCTCATTCGGCAATGATTTTCTTATACCTCAAATTACATAATTTTATAGGTGCTCTGTTTCAAAGGAAAACAATCTTTATTGATCCAAGTAGTCAAAATTAATCATGGATCTCTGATCTCGAAACTCCTGGCAAAATCCTTCTATTCAGAACACCCATATGCTAGATGCTCAACACTTCACAAATCCTTGTGGGACAATGGGTTTTTCAGTCTGATTGTTCAATCTAGTGCAGCTTCTGAAAGTGGAGACTCAGCAACGCTTTCCCCTGAGCAGAGGCAGCCTCAACCAATTTTATGAGCAGCTAAATTTGACCTGGCTTTTGCTTTACATTGTCATCTTTGTTCTTGGTAATGTAAAAATGGGTTTTAGAAGTGGTTTTCCTTTCCATGTGTCTGACAGAGGGAAGATCCTCCCTCAGCAGCAGGTGTGTGTTGCAGCAGGATCTGAGAGTCATGGTGCCAGAGCACCATGCTAAGTAAATAGATCCCAACAGCTGGGTCTCCTTTGCTCCTGGAATAGATCCTGTACTACACAATCATGGAACGTTAGTCCGCATGAGAGGCAGTGACTTTAAAGTTCACCGCAGAGCTTACATATGTGTTGACATGCATTTTCAGGTCACCAGTTTACTTGGTTATTAAAAGCTTTACTGCATCATATACGAATCAAAGTGGAGGGGTCATGCCAAGTCCTTACTCAGAAGGAGAAGGTAATGGAAGAGATGCAGAACACCCAGGCAAGGTCTCTACTTTATATACAGCTTGTCCTAGGCCATTTTGTAATGGCATATGGTGAGACCACGTCTTACTGGATCATTTAACTTTTCAAATTTTGCTTCACATTCAGAAATCCTTGTGATCCTGTGCAACTCACAGAAATATGACAATAAATTCCTTCACCAAAACTAACTTCCTGGAAATAATAATTTTCTTTGATTTCAGAAAATATATTTTTTTCTTTGTCCTTTAGTAGATGATCTGTCTGGGGATGCCGGCAAGTGCTCTCAAGAGAAAATGTATTCTGTTTCATCCAGGTAATATATCAACCCCTCTGCTCACAAGCCAGCCAATCAAATACTATAGTCCCATCATTTATATACATCCTCTCTCTCTCTCTCTCTTTCTCTCTGTCTCTCCCTCCCTCCCTCCTCTGTGCTGTCTGCTGTCATCTGTCTGCACTTGGGTTAATACTGCGCACTGGGCTATAAGAAATGCAATTCTAAATAATCACTTCTTCTGGCCTTTGGACAACACAATCTTGGTGCAATAATGCATTAGTAGTGGGTTTGCCCATTTGGGTAATCATTTACCTTGGCATACGGGTAGTGTCTGTCCCTAGTAATTGCTTAGTGACTATTTGCTGGCTGAGGACTCTAATTTGACTTGCCTTCTTTTTATATAACCTATTTATCTAGGTGCATCTTTCACTCTGCTTGTGATTTTTGACTTTTCGGGGAGTGTCCCAAGAGAAGTTCAGCATTTGGTTGGGGGGAGGTGATTAAAATTCCCTTTCCTCTTCAGATTATTTTTCTTCTTTTTTTGTTGTTGTTAGAAATAACTTTTTTCACTGTGTACTTTTTAATTATCTATTGCCTATCTTCTTATATCTTTATTTACTCTTTTGAAACAGACCGTTTTGCTCTCTTTTGTCAGCTTTTTCTCTCCTCTTACTCTCCTTTATGCTACCATTTAGGTTCATGCTAAATTGCTGGGACAGCTGCTTTCTTTGACCTCCTCTCGACTTTGCTGACCACATCACCAACTGGCAGGGTGTGGTGCCTTAAGACCTTCCAAGAGACTTGCTTCCAAATGGAAATAATGGAGTAACATTTTGTATGATAAAACATGAGAGAATTCCAGTAATTTTAAGCATTTTAAGGTACAGCATATTGCTCAAATGATTATTAAAATTCTGAATCTGAAAAGCAGTTGAAACTGCTTGTAGAATATGTGATTCAGATAGTGGTCATTGGTTAATAACAGCAACAGAAGGAAGCCCCGGGAGCCATCTAGTAGGGAACCCCTCTTCTTCCAGAAAGTAATACACCAAAGCTATTCTCTGTAGAAGACTGTTTTGTCTTTTCTTAAGAAATGGAAAGGAAAGAATTTTTATTATATTCCTGTCTATTGTCTTATGACTTTTATAGCTATTGAATTATCCTCTTCTTTTTATTAGCCTCTTCTTTCTCAAACACATATACTTACAACTATACACACATGCTCACAATATAGTGGGCAAAACAGGCTTTTTTGTTGCTCTGTATCATTAGGAGGAAAATTATTTTTTCGGATCATAGGAGTAGAGGTTTGTTTTATTTCAAAATACTTAGAACTAGAACCAAAGTTGAGTTTGTTAGTGCCAAAAAACATTTCTCTTGCTTGAATCAAGAGCCCACTGCATCATTTTTGCCACTTTCATTCTTCTTTATTTCATCAGCAACCTTCTCTTCAGCTACCATGCAGTAAAAAATGTTTGCAAGTAGTGTCTGGTGCTTCCATGAGGTATGCCCGGCTGCTCAGGGGGAATGCATGGGACAGAGGGAGGCCCTTTTATGCTCTGTAGCCGGCAGGACAAATCACTGAAATCCTCTTAGATATTAGAGGGGAATATCCTGAGCTATTCTGAAATCTCAAAAGGACTAACAAAGTTCATTCCATTTGTTATTGAAATGTGACAGTGATGTAGAACAAAACCTTTCCGCAGTGGGGGCTAGCTGCACCGAATTCCTTTTGCAACAAGGAAATTAGGTCAGAAGAAATTTAGGTCAACACCTTACAGAGATGTCCCCATGCCTGAAAGGAGCCAGGAGAACTTAAAACATTCCACACAGAAAGGTTATTGTTTTTATATTTAATTTGAAAAATGGTACCTTCCAAAGCTTAGTGTCATATAAATTCAGCTATGATTCAGCAAAGAAAATTACCTTTTGCATCACTAGCACTGCTTCTGATAAATCCAGGCACGATCCTGAGGTGCTTCTAACCAAGCCCAGCTGACCGACCCAGTTTAATCATACAATTCAAGACATATTTATCAAATCTTGATTATGTACAATTAAACTATTAGATAATGTAAAAGTTGTAAATATTAATAAGTACCTCCTCCCACTAACCCCATCTTTACCATTAGGAAGTTATAAGCTAAGGAGGAGGAGAAGATTATGGGGTAAATTAAAATGCAATATAGCCTATAAGTCATTGATTCACTTATCATAGTGCAAATGAACTCCTACTGCATGCCAAAGACTATGAAAGTGATATACAAGAGTTAAAGTAAGTGATTCTGGATGGAGAAGAGAAAGAGATCAGTTTAATTTGGGGTGGACAAAAAGGAATACTTTCTTGAAAAAAGGGCAGTTTAACTGAACTTTAAATGGATATAATTTCGAAAGATAGAGGTAGGTAAGAGGTCCCTGAGAGGAAGTGTTGGGAAGAGTGACACAGTGGGTGGGGATGCCTGGACAAGGGGAGGCAAAGAGACCCCATGGCTGAGAATGTTAGGAGGAGAGAAAAGCATGTGCAATGGCAAAGGGGTAGACAAGAATGTGCTGTATTTGGGGAACAAATGATGACCCATGTTGATTATATTGACCACAAAAGGCAGAAACTGAAGTAGTTAGAAAGGGTAAGTCAGAATCCTATTTAGACATGCCTTGAATACCACGCTGGGGAGTGGCATGAGTAGGGTGAGCCATCCTGTGGCTCCGTGGAAAGGATTCTGGTGACTTGGATGGCTCTTCTGACCAGTCACGATGGCTGAATACAGGTTAGCAAAGTTATTCCATAAATCCTAAACCATTGTTCTGGAACGTCTTTAGATATGAAGTTACTTGATCAACATCTCTACTGTCAATATTGAATGTATATTTCTTAAGCCAAACAAGTGGAATTTTACTAAATCCACTTTCTACAGTATCCCAACTGAAGTCTAATTTGGTGTTTGGCCAGTTTAAACAAAAAAAATGAATGAGAAACATAAAAAATGAGCATGGTTTTTATTTTCATTGGTTATGTGACCACCTTCTCACTACATACATCAGTTAGCAAAGTCTGCTTTCAACTGTGGAAATTTCATTATCACATCTAATTCTGGTTTGGTAGCACATTAAACTTTCAAACAGTTAATGACTCTGGTTTTCTTTCTGTTGAGCTTTACCTTTCATAAAGCACCGGCAAGAGGAAAGAAATGACAGTAAGACTGAATTATGAACTTTAAAAAGTTGAGAACAAGTAACTACTTGTACTGTGAAAGCTACTCTCTCTGCTGTTGATTAACTGTCTGCAATAGGTCAGTGGTGAGCACTGTGTACCGTGGCGATGATTGTTGCAGCAGACAGGCAGAGTAAATCACAGAGATGGGTGGGGGACCCAAAGGGAGAAATTTCTTTGAGCCTCCTATTTAACACATAGAAATTACTGAAACTCTGCTTTCATAAAATGGCTCTTTTCACAGACTAATTTCCAATATCTTCCATAGATCACAATTTTAATAAAAAACAAAACAGCATTTGTAGTGAAGAATAGATTAGTTTTTGCTTACCTTGAAGTTCTTTGGAAATTGGTGCGTGAGGACTTTTTTAATAAGATTTTGATCCCAGAACTTTGTGGGTGGAGAGCAGGGAGAGGTTGTGTGTACGTATGTATGTACATATAGTCTGTATATATGTATATCTATATATACACACAGTGTCATATATAACACACATATTTACACACACATGCACATTCACAATATATATTGATGGGAATATCAGGAAGGAAGAAAGAAAGATTAGCTGATCTCTTACCATATTTTCTTCATTGAGATTGGTTATTTTATTTTATTTTATTTTATTTTATTATTATTATACTTTAAGTTTTAGGGTACACATGCACAATGTGCAGGTTAGTTACGTATGTATACATGTGCCATGCTGGTGTGCTGCACCCATTAACTCACCATTTAGCATTAGGTATATCTCCTAATGCTATCCCTCCCCCCTCCCCCCACCCCACAACAGTCCCCAGAGTGTGATGTTCCCCTTCCTGTGTCCATGTGTTCTCACCGTTCAATTCCCATCTATGAGTGAGAACATGCGGTGTTTGGTTTTTTGTCCTTGCGGTAGTTTACTGAGAATGATGATTTCCAATTTCATCCATGTCCCTACAAAGGACATGAACTCATCATTTTTTATGGCTGCATAGTATTCCATGGTGTATATGTGCCACATTTTCTTAATCCAGTCTGTCATTGTTGGACATTTGGGTTTGTTCCAAGTCTTTGCTATTGTGAATAGTGCCACAATAAACATACGTGTGCATGTGTCTTTATAGCAGCATGATTTATAGTCCTTTGGATATATACCCAGTAATGGGATGGCTGGGTCAAATGGTATTTCTAGTTCTAGATCCTTGAGGAATCTCCACACTGACTTCCACAATTGTTGAACTATTTTACAGTCCCACCAACAGTGTAAAAGTGTTTCTATTTCTCCACATCCTCTCCAGCACCTGTTGTTTCCTGACTTGTTAATGATCGCCATTCTAACTGGTGTGAGATGGTATCTCATTGTGGTTTTGATTTGCATTTCTCTGATGGCCAGTGATGGTGAGCATTTTTTCATGTGATTTTTGGCTGCATAAATGTCTTCTTTTGAGAAGTGACTGTTCATGTCCTTCACCCACTTTTTGATGGGGTTGTTTGTTTTCTTCTTGTAAATTTGTTTGAGTTCATTGTAGATTCTGGATGTTAGCCCTTTGTCAGATGAGTAGGTTGTGAAAATTTTCTCCCATTTTATAGGTTGCCTGTTCACTCTGATGGTAGTTTCTTTAGGTGTGCAGAAGCTGTTTAGTTTAATTAGATCCTATTTGTCAATTTTGGCTTTTGTTGCCATTGCTTTTGGTGTTTTAGACATGAAGTCCTTGCCCATGCCTATGTCCTGAATGGTAATGCCTAGGTTTTCTTCTAGGGTTTTTATGGTTTTAGGTCCAACGTTTAAGTCTTTAATCCATCTTGAATTAATTTTTCTATAAAGTGTAAGGAAGGGATCCAGTTTCAGCTTTCTACATATGGCTAGCCAGTTTTCCCAGCACCATTTATTGAATAGGGAATCCTTTCCCCATTGCTTGTTTTTCTCGGGTTTGTCAAAGATCAGATAGTTGTAGATATGTGGCGGTATTTCTGAGGGCTCTGTTCTGTTCATTGATCTATATCTCTGTTTTGGTACCAGTACCATGCTGTTTTGGTTACTGTAGCCTTGTAGTATAGTCTGAAGTCAGGTAGTGTGATGCCTCCAGCTTTGTTCTTTTGACTTAGGATTGACTTGGCGACGTGGGCTCTTTTTTGGTTCCATATGAACTTTAAAGTAGTTTTTTCCAATTCTGTGAAGAAAGTCATTGGTAGCTTGATGGGGATGGCATTGAATCTATAAATTACCTTGGGCAGTATGGCCATTTTCACGATATTGATTCTTCCTACCCATGAGCATGGAATGTTCTTCCATTTCTTTGTGTCCTCTTTTATTTTGTTGAGCAGTGGTTTGTAGTTCTCCTTGAAGAGGTCCTTAACGTCCCTTGTAAGTTGGATTCCTAGGTATTTTATTCTCTTTGAAGCAATTGTGAATGGGAGTTCACTCATGATTTGGCTCTCTGTTTGTCTGTTATTGATGTATAAGAATGCTTGTGATTTTTGTACATTGATTTTGTATCCTGAGACTTTGCTGAAATTGCTTATCAGCTTAAGGAGATTTTGGGCTGAGACGATGGGGTTTTCTAGATATACAATCATGTTATCTGCAAACAGGGACAATTTGACTTCCTCTTTTCCTAATTGAATACCCTTGATTTCCTTCTCCTGCCTAATTGCCCTGGCCAGAACTTCCAACACTATGTTGAATAGGAGTGGTGAGAGAGGGCATCCCTGTCTTCAGCCAGTTTTCAAAGGGAATGCTTCCAGTTTTTGCCCATTCAGTATGATATTGGCTGTGGGTTTGTCATAGATAGCTCTTATTATTTTGAGATATGTCCCATCAGTACCTAATTTATTGAGAGTTTTTAGCATGAAGGGTTGTTGAATTTTGTCAAAGGCCTTTTCTGCATCTATTGAGATAATCATGTGGTTTTTGTCTTTGGTTCTGTTTATATGCTGGATTACATTTATTGGTTTGCATATATTGAACCAGCCTTGCATCCTAGGGATGAAGCCCACTTGATCATGGTGGATGAGCTTTTTGATATGCTGCTGGATTCAGTTTGCCAGTATTTTATTGAGGATTTTTGCATCAGTGTTCATCAAGGATATAGGTCTAAAATTCTCTTTTTTGGTTGTGTCTCTGCCAGGCTTTGGTATCAGGATGATGCTGGCCTCATAAAATGAGTTAGGGAGGATTCTCTCTTTTTCTATTGATTGGAATAGTTTCAGAAGGAATGGTACCAGCTCCTCCTTGTACCTCTGGTAGAATTCGACTGTGAATCCATCTGGTCCTGGACTCTTTTTGGTTGGTGAGCTATTGATTATTGCCACAATTTCAGCTCCTGTTATTGGTCTATTCAGAGATTCAACTTCTTCCTGGTTTAGTCTTGGGAGGGTGTATGTGTCGAGGAATTTATCCATTTCTTCTAGATTTTCTAGTTTATTTGCATAGAGGTGTTTGTAATATTCTCTGATGGTAGTTTGTATTTCTGTGGGATCGGTGGTGATATCCCCTTTATCATTTTTTATTGCATCTATTTGATTCTTCTCTCTTTTCTTCTTTATTAGTCTTGCTAGCAGTCTATCAATTTTGTTGATCCTTTCAAAAAACCAGCTCCTGGATTCATTAATTTTTTGAAGGGTTTTTTGTGTCTCTATTTCCTTCAGTTCCGCTCTGATTTTAGTTATTTCTTGCCTTCTGCTAGCTTTTGAATGTGTTTGCTCTTGCTTTTCTAGTTCTTTTAATTGCGATGTTAGGGTGTCAATTTTGGATGTTTCCTGCTTTCTCTTGTGGGCATTTAGTGCTATAAATTTCCCTCTACACACTGCTTTGAATGTGTCCCAGAGATTCTGGTATGTTGTGTCTTTGTTCTCGTTGGTTTCAAGGAACATCTTTATTTCTGTTTTCATTTCGTTATGTACCCAGTGAGTCATTCAGGAGCAGGTTGTTCAGTTTCCATGTAGTTGAGGGGTTTTGAATGAGTTTCTTAATCCTGAGTTCTAGTTTGATTGCACCGTGGTCTGAGAGACAGTTTATTATAATTTCTGTTCTTTTACATTTGCTGAGGAGTGCTTTACTTCCAACTATGTGGTCAGTTTTGGAATAGGTGTGGTGTGGTGCTGAAAAAAATGTATATTCTGTTGATTTGGGGTGGAGAGTTCTGTAGATGTCTCTTAGGTCTGCTTGGTGCAGAGCTGAGTTCAATTCCTGGGTATCCTTGTTAACTTTCTGTCTCATTGATCTGTCTAATGTTGACAGTGGGGTGTTAAAGTCTCCCATTATTATTGTGTGGGAGTCTAAGTCTCTTTGTAGGTCACTCAGGACTTGCTTTATGAATCTGGGTGCTCCTGTATTGGGTGCATATATATTTAGGATAGTTAGGTCTTCTTGTTGAATTGATCCCTTTACCATTATGTAATGGCCTTCTTTGTCTCTTTTGATCTTTGTTGGTTTAAAGTCTGTTTTATCAGAGACTAGGATTGCAACCCCTGCCTTTTTTTGTTTTCCATTTGCTTGGTAGATCTTCCTCCGTCCTTTTATTTTGAGCCTATGTGTATCTCTGCATGTGAGATGGGTTTCCTGAATACAGCACACTGATGGGTCTTGAGTCTTTTTCGAATTTGCCAGTCTGTGTCTTTTAATTGGATCATTTAGTCCATTTACATTTAAAGTTAATATTGTTATGTGGGGATTTGATCTTGTCATTATGATGTTAGCTGGTTATTTTGCTTGTTGGTGGATGCAGTTTCTTCCTAGCCTTGATGGTCTTTACAATTTGGCATGATTTTGTAGTGGCTGGTACTGGTTGTTCCTTTCCATGTTTAGTGCTTCCTTCAGGAGCTCTTTTAGGGTATGCCTGGTGGTGACAAAATCTCTCAGCATTTGCTTGTCTGTAAAGTATTTTATTTCTCCTTCACTTATGAAGCTTAGTTTGGCTGGATATGAAATTCTGGGTTGAAAATTCTTTTCTTTAAGAATGTTGAATATTGGCCCCCACTCTCTTCTGGCTTGTAGAGTTTTTGCTGAGAGATCAGCTATTAGTCTGATGGGCTTCCCCTTGTGGGTAACCCGACCTTTCTCTCTGGCTGCCCTTAACATTTTTTCCTTCATTTCAACTTTGGTGAATCTGACAATTATGTGTCTTGGAGTTGCTCTTCTCGAGGAGTATCTTTGTGGCATTCTCTGTATTTCCTGAATCTGAATGTTGGCCTGCCTTGCTAGATTGGGGAAGTTCTCCTGGACAATATCCTGCAGAGTGTTTTCCAACTTGGTTGCATTCTCCCTGTCACTTTCAGGTACACCAGTCAGACGTAGATTTGGTCTTTTCACATAATCCCATATTTCTTGGAGGCTTTGTTCATTTCTTTTTATTCTTTTTTCTCTAAACTTCCCTTCTCACTTCATTTCATTCATTTCATCTTCTATCACTGATACCCTTTCTTCCAGTTGATCGCATCAGCTCCTGAGGCTTCTGCACTCTTCACGTAGTTCTCGAGCCTTGGCTTTCAGCTCCATCAGCTCCTTTAAGCACTTCTCTCTATTGGTTATTCTAGTTATATATTTGTCTAAATTTTTTTCAAAGTTTTTAACTTCTTTGCCTTTGGTTTGAATTTCCTCCCGTAGCTCGGAATAGTTTGATCGTCTGAAGCCTTCTTCTCTCAACTTGTCAAAGTCATTCTCTGTCCAGCTTTGTTCCGTTGCTGGTGAGGAACTGCATTCCTTTGGAGGAGGAGAGGCGCTCTGCTTTTTAGAGTTTCCAGTTTTTCTGCTGTTTTTTCTCCATCTTTGTGGTTTTATCTACTTTTGGTCTTTGATGATGGTGATGTACAGATGGGTTTTTGGTGTGGATGTCCTTTCTGTTTGTTAGTTTTCCTTCTAACAGACAGGACCCTCAGCTGCAGGTCTGTTGGAGTTTGCTAGAGGTCCACACCAGACCCTGTTTGCCTGGGTATCAGCAGCGGTGGCTGCAAAACAGTGGGTTTTTGTGAATAACAAATGCTGCTGTCTGATCTTTCCTCTGGAAGTTTTGTCTCAGAGGAGTATCCGGCTGTGTGAGGTGTCAGTCTGCCCCTACTGGGGGGTGCCTCCCAGTTAGGCTGCTCGGGGGTCAGGGGTCAGGGACCCACTTGATGAGGCAGTCTGCCTGTTCTCAGATCTCCAGCTGCGTGCTGGGAGAACTACTGCTCTCTTCAAACCTGTCAGACAGGGACATTTAAGTCTGCAGAGGTTACTGCTGTCTTTTTGTTTGTCTGTGCCCTGCCCCCAGAGGTGTACCCTACAGAGACAGGCAGGCCTCCTTGAGCTGTGGTGGGCTCCACCCAGTTCGAGCTTCCTGGCTGCTTTGTTTACCTAAGCAAGCCTGGGCAATGGTGGGCGCCCCTCCCACAGCCTAGCTGCTGCCTTGCAGTTTGATCTCAGACTGCTGTGCTAGCAATGAGCGAGACTCCGTGGGCATAGGACCCTCCAAGCCAGGTGCGGGATATAATCTCCTGGTGCGCCGTTTTTTAAGCCCGTTGGAAAACTGCAGTATTCGGGTGGGAGTGACCCGATTTTCCAGGTGCCGTCTGTCACCCCTTTCTTTGACTAGGAAAGGGAACTCCCTGACCCCTTGTGCTTCCTGAGTGAGACAATGCCTCACCCTGCTTCGGCTCGCGCACGGTGCACTGCACCCACTGTCCTGCGCCCACTGTCTGGCACTCCCTAGTGAGATAAACCTGGTACCTCAGATGGAAATGCAGAAATCACCCGTCTTCTGCGTCGCTCACGCTGGGTGCTGTAGACCGGAGCTGTTCCTATTCGGCCATCTTGGCTACAATCGAGATTGGTTCTAATATCCCTCCATTTTAGATGAATTTGAGGCTCAAGAGAAGTTAAATAAATTAAATAAATAAATAATTTAATTGCATAAATTAAATAAATGTAGGCCCGAAGTAAAAAAGCCAGAAGATAGTAGGATCCTAATCTAGGCCTAACTGGTCACCAAAGCTCAGCATACAGGCTCACACTCTTTTCCACCTCATCCCCTGCTTTCCTCTCTTTATTCTCCTGCTGGTGTTATATCAAAATGTGTCAAAATGGTTCTCAAAAGAAATACAATAAAGTAAGTAAAAATGACTTAAATTTATTAAAAAGATGTTACTTAGCCAAAATGAAGACTAGAGAAGAAAGAATACACCATGAGGCTGGATGTGAATTTAAGGACAAAGTTGACTCTCAGTTTCTTAGCAGCCAAGCCAAAGAAACAAAAGTGAACAATATACAAACAAGTTACTAGGAATTACCCTCAAACAACAACATTACAGTTTTATATGGCTTGTTTCTTATGATGCCCTTTGTCTGTGATGTTTGGTATAGCTCTCTGATGGTCTAGCTCAATTTCTCATTTTATCATTATAATCTCATACATTTTTATGCATGGTGCACACATGGACTCCTTGGCACAAAGAAACAAAATGTTGAGGAACAGGTCCACACCTCAGGCTATATTAATCCTCACTGGAGAGATAAGCTGTCATCATTAAGAAGTAACTGTCGAATAAGGGGGCTGATCTAGCAGACTATAGAGAATCCTTACACCATAGTCATGCCATGGTCATGTATGTGCATCTTAGTGTGCCTATGCATGTGTCTTACAACACCCTGTCATATGTCTTTGTCTTACTTTGCCATCTATTTATTATTCTCAGTGTTACTCATGAAGAAGCCTTTCTACATACCTTCAAATGACAATTATTTCACAACTCTATACCGTTTTCATCTAGACCTTTACATGTTCTGAGAATGGAGTCTATGCCGTTGAGAACATTCATAATCATAAATGAATGCCTTTTTGTGCATTGGTTAGGTGGGATGACTTGTCAAGATAAGGGTTGTAAAGAAGAGCTTGAAGATTGAAGATCTGCTAGACAAAGTAGAAAACTAAGGAATCTGATGCTGGCTCCACAAGTTCTCACACTTGCTTTTACTTTGTTAAAAAAAAAAAAAAGAGTAGGCTTCAAGGTCATTTTATTTGATTGGGTGCAATAGTGTTCCAAGAAAATATAAGATTACTTTCTCTCTTGTTTGCCTTGATATATATACTCTGTAGGGAATCATAATTATGGAAGAAAGTTCTTCTTCTTTATTAAATCTAATTTAATATAAACTTGCTGTTTAGAAAAATACTAAAAATGAGTTTTACTAGCCTGATTTGTTTTTACAGAAATACTGTCAACCAAATAGAACTGAAAGGAAATCAAAATATTCTTACATCCATTCTGAATCTAACATTTTCCAGTATATCAGAGAATCAGGCTCCATAAAAACCGCTAAGCAAACTAGGTCACAGATAACAAGGTAGCAATTAAAATGACTATATCAATTATTTGGTTATTTCCTAATATTTCACTCTGTAGGATCTTTTATATAGGACCCTCATTTAGTACTCTACTATGAAGAGAAAACTCTTTTTTAACATAACATTATTTATAGAATCATTTAAAATATGATGAATGGGAAACGAGCATTCATTAAAAAGGCTGGGGGGGATTACTAGAGAGCTCTCATTTAGAAATATCTTCAACTAAAATGACTGAATTATAGTTGATGTGGTAAAGAAGAAATTTAATATGTTACCTAAAGAATATCATTTGGAATGTTTTAGTTTGTCTCCTCTCTGCTCTAGGAAATATGCTTCCTCCAATAGTGGATTTCCTACTGCACTTTACATCAGTGCTTTTTCCACTGTTGTTCTTTCTTAAACCTAGATTAACCTATTAATTTAAAAACCTGGACCTTTTACGATGTTCTAGGAAACCAAGCCTGAGTGACCAGAGACTTGCACAAATGATTTTATTGAGCCTGTTCTGTTTATTTAACTGCTCTTATTTGATCCTTATAATTGAATTCTTACACCCTCCCAAAAGACAAAACCTTGTACTTTGAATTGTACCATATATTAAAATGGGTTGTTTACAGCTTTCTAGTATTACTAAACCTCTTTATGGCTTTTTGGAGCCAGTTCTCCTGAGATTATGTTTGGCTGTCAGAGGGAAGTCAATAGGAGCAGGGGTTTCAAACTACACCAAAGAGCTGAGTAAGATTCCACTGATTCAGCATCTGTCCTCACTGCCCTAGGGTTCACTAGCATATATTTTCTAAAAAATAAATATTAGGGAAAGTATATGTGGTCAGATCCCATGCTGCATGCTGGGGGATACAGGTTTGGTCCTTGCCCTTGAAGCGTTCACTTTTCTTTTGGGAAAGAGAACATGTACCCAGATCACTAGGATTTGAAGGGACTGTGAGATGGTGTACACACAGTGTGCAGACAATGAAGAGGAAAAGCTCCTCACCTGGCTTAGGGGATGGGTGTGTTGTGGGGTGGGCAGTCAGGGACAGCTTACAGTTTTGTGGTTGAGATCATGCCTGGGTCTTCTGTTTGTTTGTTTGTTTAGAGACAGCGTCTCACTCTGCTGTCCAGCTTGGAGTGCAGTGGTGAGATCATAATTCACTGTAACCTCAAACTCCCGGGCTCATATGATCCTGTCTCCTTAGCCTCTTGGGTAGCTAGGACAGACACAAGTATGCCTGAATCTTAAAGGCTGAGTTACCAGGTTAGGGAAAGGAGGAGTTAAAAGTAGGGGGAGGAAGGACATGCTAGTTGATGGGGATGTCAAGATAAAAAGTCAATCAGGGAGAACTTTTAAATAAGTACAAGAAATACTTTCTTCTTCCACTGCTAAGTTCCTTCATTTAAGAAAGAACCCAGTGAATAGTGAAATATTAAGAAATATAGCCCTAGTCTCTTTTAAAGTTTTTTTTTTTCGGTCTTTTCCATAGAAAAATGAGAGGATAAGCTACATCATCATCAAGGTTTCTTCAGAGCTCTGATATTATGTGATTTGTATTTGTACAAATTTACAAGGCATATGTGAAATTTTGTTACATGTATGTAATGCATAGTGATCAAGTTAAGGAATTTAGGGTGTCTGTCTCCTGAGTACAAGACATTTTTGTTTAACTATAATCACTCTAATATCAAACATTCAGTTTATTTCTTCTATCTAATTGTATATTTTTACTCTTTAACCCATTTCTCTTTGTCTTCCCCACTATGTATTTAATTAACCTGAGATAACAGACCCTTACACTGTTTGTATTGATATATGGATATTATCTTCAGGAAAACAATAACACTTTATTTCTAGACATAATTTGTAAATCAAAACGTGAGAATAGTGCAGTTCTATTCCCTTTATGTACTCTGATTAAAATCAGTTTTACTGCACAAAGATTTGTTTTCAGAGGAATTTCCCAGGGAAGCCTTTTTTCCACACATCAAACTATGGTCCTACTGTCACATTCAGAATTTGAGATCCTTTTAAAAACAGGAATAGAAGATTCAAACTTATGTTACTACTAGTGAATGATAAATTTCCTTTGAAATGACTTTACACATTTAGGCTATCGTTACTATGCTACTTTTAAACTATGGTAGTAATTGAAGAATTTTCATGATATGGCTTTGCCCCAAAGTGCACCAAGCAGGAATTTGATTAACAGCAACCAACCAAGGAAAGCCTAAAGTTCCAGCCCTGGTGTGTTATTCCTTGTCTTCTATGTGCCTTAGCATCCTTCGACATTTCTGCTCCACAGTTGTGACAAAGGAAGTTCTGTACAAAATGTGACCATTTTAGGCAGAAAGAAAAGGGAGGGAGAAAGGGCACATACATGTGCCAGCTGAATGAGTGTCACTCAACAGCTTCTGCTTACATTTATTGGTAGAACTTAGTCATAGGCTCCCTACCTTTAAGGGAGGCTGAGAAATATAGTCTTTAGCTAATTATACTGCAACCCTTAGCTACATCGGGTTCTGTTCATAAAGAAGAAAGAGTAAATGAATATCATGTTGGCAGTTAATCATCTCTGCTTTAAGTCTCAAAATAAAAAATAGCAATCTGGGCCAGACATGATGGCTCACGCCTGTAATCCTAATATTTAGAGAGTCCAAGTTGGAAGGATCACTCAAGCACGGAGTTTGAGACCAGCCTGGGCAGCACAGTGAGTGAGACCCTGTCTCTACAAAAAATTAAAAATTAGCTGGATACTGCGGTGTGCACCTGTAGTCCCAGGTACTTGGGGGGTTGAGGCAAAAGGTTACTTTGAGCTAAGGTGTTTGAGGCTATGATGAACTATGATTGTACTGCTGCACTCCAGCCTGCACAAAAGAGTAAAACCTTGTCTCAAAAAAAAAGGAAAAAAAAAAAGAGAGAAAAAGTAAAAAACAAGCAAAGCAAACAAAAACAAACAAAAAAACAGACAAAAAGTAGAAATGTGGCTCAGAGTTTTAAATAAAAACAATTAAAAGTCTAAGTGCACAAAAGAATGTAGTGTCTAAGAGCAAAGTTAGGCTTATTTCCTAACTGTGCTAGATTGTGACAGTTTCTTCCATATTTGTTGGCTGAATTCATTTGAGCTACCATGAGGTAGGGAAATAAAACCTGGACCAGTGTCAGGAGAAGGAGGTTCCACTCTCAAATCTGCTGCATTGTTACTTGCAGTGAATTTATCTTTCTGAATTCCAGACTGAATTAATGATTTTCAAATTTTTCTTAAAGCTATGAAACACTTTGTTCAAACAGAGGCCACCTGTAAAATACCCAGCACTACTTGGGTTGAAGTTGGATGTGGTGGTAGTAGATCAGAAATCCTACTTGGTTGGCTGGGCACAGTGGCTCATGCCTGTAATCCTAGCACTTTGGGAGGCCGAGGTGGGTAGATCACTTGAGGTCAGGAGTTCGAGACCAGCCTGGCCAACGGGTGAAACTCCCTCTCTACAAAAATAGAAAAATTAGCCAGGTGTGGTGGCTCACACCAGTAATCCCAGCTACTCAGGAGGCTGAGGCAAGGGAATCACTTGAACCCGGGAGGCAGAGGTTGTAGTGAGCCAAGATCGCACCACTGCACTCCAGCCTGGATGACAGAGTGAGACTGTCTCAAACAACAACAACAGCAACAACAAAGAAATCCTACATAGTTTCTGAGCCTTTTCCTGACTTTAATATTCCACATGTCATCATTAAGGTGAGACCAAACCCTAGTTGCCCTAAGAAGCCATGTGGTACCACTTGGAGTACATCTAGGCATTATTAAATGTACTTTTCAAAACACTGTCTTTTATTTTGTTCAACAAATGAATTACATTTCCCTTTTCTTTCTGTTACTTATTTTCAATAGTCTCCGTTTTGTAAAACTACTTACTACATTCTTTTCAAACTGTGGAAATAGTGTGTGGCTCCTGGGAAATTCTCAGAGGTTTAAATTTTTGCATTTTCCCCAAAATTTGTTTGGCTTCCTACATGGATTTTTTTTTTAAACCCTCTGCCCAGTACTTAAATCACATTTACAACATCACACATAGCTCATGGGGAGAATAGTAATGTTTTTGCTTCAAAGGTCATCATAACAGGAGGTCAGTGAAAAATCAAACATGACTTTAAAAACATAAGAGCAGAAAGACACCCACAAAACTGGGCATGTGGATTGAGCGCTAGATGGGTGGTCAACCCAACCCAGACACTCCAGCAGTAGTTCAACCACAGAACAGACCGGAAAACTCCAAAGTTGCTAACTAAGAAGCTAGTTTTATTTTATTTATTTTTTTTCAAGAATTCTATTTCTAGTCACTGCTATCAAGAGGTAGAAAATGTGCTGATTTCTTGTGTTACTTCATATTGGTCTTTTATATAAGGTGTTTTTATGAAGATATAAAATGTATTTACACTTTGGGGTTTTATGAACATAGAATAATACTCAATAAGTGAGCATTTTCTTAGTGTACCAATTGAAATCATCAAAAATAACCTTTAATTTTTGCATACTACATGTTTATAAGTTAAAATAAAAATTTTAATGAGCTAGTAGTTCACATAGTTTCATTAGTTTATTTTTTACTATTCTGAGTAGAATCTTAGACTTATAAAATCTTATCACTTTAACGTTGCCTGTTAATTCAAGATTCCATGAAGTATTTTCTTTTTGTTGGAGATCAAAGTTTTGGAGTTAATCATATTTTAAACATAATGAAATTTATAAAGTGTATGAATTGCTGAACTTTTTATATCCGTTCACAACAGAAAATGTGGCAGACTGACAGTCTGGCTTTTGATCATTAAATTTAAAAAAAAACCCAAATACTTGTTTAGTTATTAAAGTGTATTATGTGGAATATTTGATACTCATATCCATGTATTTATTTTGGTCGTTCACCTTTAAGATAGAGTTAGAGACAGTTCTTCTTTCACATGCGAAAAGAGTGTGGGATAAAAAATGTCCTTTACTGTGAGTTCATGTCCTTTGTAGGGACATGGATGAAGCTAGAAACCATCATCCTGAGCAAACTGTCACAAGGACGGAAAACCAAACACCGCATGTTCTCACTCATAGGTGGGAATTGAACCATGAGAAAACTTGGACACAGGGTGGGGAACATCACACACCGGGGCCTGTCTTGGGGTGGGGGGAGGGGGGAGGGACAGCATTAGGAGAAATACCTAATGTAAATGACGAGTTAACGGGTGCAGCAAACTGACATGGCACATGTATACATATGTAACAAACCTGCACGTTGTGCACATGTACCCTAGAACTTAAAGTAAAAAATAAAATAAAATAAAATAAAATAAGAAAAAAAGTCCGTTACTTTGTTTTTTTTTTTAAATTGAGTTATAATTGAATATCTCTAGCTTAGATCTTTCCCTTATTTCTAGACATACACATATATAGTAACTCCTTGACATATGAAATGGAATAATTATTAGAGAAACATGAATAATCCAAAAATTCACTTACCAAAATAATTTTCCTATAAGAAATTATGGCAAGGGACTTTGTAACATAGTTTTCAAAGCTGTGTGGCTTCCTGTTAATTTTCTATATGTTAACAGACTGAACCACTGAACCAAAACACCAAGGACCACAGTCCTCCACTCTTGGGCACCCCTAGAAGAGAAGATTGACACCCACTCCTCCTGTTCTTACCTTCTTGGTATGCCCTGTGGAGCGCTGGCCAATAAACATAGTCAAGGGGAAGGATTTCTCTGACTTTTTTCTTTCTCCCACCAGATTTCCCAGTAAGCAAGACAACTAGAACACAGTTGGTTTTTTGTTTGTTTGTTTGTTTTTGTTTTGCTGTGATTCAAGGCTAAATCGAAATGATTAAAATTCAAAAAGCAAATTTTGCAATGTGGAAAATTCAAGTATAGCCAACAATTTCAAAACTACAAAACTACAAGTCTAGAGTTAGCAGCAGCTTACAGTGCTGTTGGCTAGTTTACTATGTCTGCAGACCGTGCAGTGAGAATGTGCAGCCCAGACTGAAATGCATGCTGTTTTGAGGGCTGCAAGGGTAAACCGTATACCATATAAACCAAGAAGTGTGCTCTAGTCAATTTTCTAGCAGCTATCCCAGGTTACCCCAAACTGACCTCATCATATTCTCTCCTCAACAGATTCATTTTTTAGTATTCCCTATCTCACCTGAATTACTGTAGTTACCCTCTGGCTCCCCTGAGTCATTTACACTTTGGCCAGAATGATTTTTCTGAAACACCAATCTGATGAAACCACTCGCTAAAATGTCTAAAGTGGCTCTCGATCAATTTTAGCGTAAAAATCTAGACATGGCGTAAGAGGCTGTTGACCATCAGGGCCTGTCTTTTAGTCCAGCTTCATTTCTCTCTTTACCACTGTGTACACCCAGGCTCCAACTGCATCTAAAGCCTGGAGTTTTCTAAAAACACCTTCAGGCCCATGCTTTCATGCTGTAGCATCTGTGGTTCCTGCTGCTTGGAATTCCCTTCTCCATTATTTGGCCTGTTACTCATCTTCAAAAACTTATTTCAGCATGACCTTTTCTGGGAAGTTTCCTTGGGAATCTTCCCTGGAGCCCTCTCATCCTCCAGCATCTTTTAACATAGCATTTACCTTGGGGATTTGTAATTGTGAATTCACCAGGGACATCTCTGAACGCAATGGGTGCTCTTTGTATCTAAGTGTTTACAATGTGTAGTTCAGTGCTTGACCCTCAGTAGAAGCTCACTAAATAAATATTTGCTGAATGAGTGAATGGATGGTCAGAAACCATACGACTTGGCTTGGAATGGGCTGTTCAGTAGTTTGTCTCTCGGTGCATGTAGAATCAAGATCACAAAGTATATCCAGTTGGACTAGATTTCTTGTCGTGTATGTAAGCCTTAAAAACTGAGGAGTCTAGTGTACATAAACCAACTAAAATTGATCTCTGGGATAGATAAGCAGATCCTAAGAGTGTCCAACTACTAGTGGTAGTAACAGTGGTGGAAGTGAAGAACCATTAATTACTAGGATATAAGAATCAAGAAGTGATTGTGGTGCTAAGGAGAAATTAATTTAAATATTTTCCATTCAATTATATTTAGGAATAATAAAAATTCTGAAAATAGTCTAAGTTTTTGCTTTTAAAGAAAGATCAGGTTTGAGGCTGGGTGTGGTGGCTCAGGCCTGTTATCCCAGCACTTTGGGAGGCCAAGGCAGGTGGATTGCTTGAACTCAGGAGTTCGAGACCAGCCTGGGCAACATGGTGAAACCCCATCTCTACTAAAAATACAAAACTTAGCTGGGCATGCTGGCATGCACCTGTAGTCTGGGAGGCAAAGGTTGCAATGACCAGAGATCGCGCCACTGCACTCCAGCCTGGGTGATAAAGCAAGACCCTGTCTCAGAAAAAAAAAAAAAAAAAAAAAAAATCAACTAAGAAAGTAATTTCATTTCAGCGGGGAAAGTATTTGGTTAATATTCTTCCTGAATGTTTATATATTTATATAAATTGTGTGAATTTCCAGTAAGTGAAAAGCAGTCCTTGTTATTGTTTATCTAATATTTTTATTACAGGTTCTCTAAACATGAGTATGCCTTTGGGGGAAGACAGAAGAACATGGAAGCCACGTGAAAAAACAAACAGATCCTAAGGTATAAACAAAGTGCAGATGATTGTCGGCCATGCTGCAGGGATTTCTTGTTTGTCTTCTCAGTAGTGTTAGCTAATTTTGTCTTCCAATCCCCAATTCCTTATAGGACCTGGGCCCTTTGAACCTCTCAGGACCCCTCAGATTCTAGTATATAAACTCGGAGCCAAATTCACAGCCAGCTCTCCTTCAAACTGCCTTATCTGTTTTTCAGTTAATTAGAAGGGCCTTTTAACAGCTTTCCATTTGAGTCCTAAGAAAAGCCCAATTCATTAGGCAATAGAGCCACCGTGCTGGCCCCTAATCAAGGTCAGTACATATCATTATACGACTGATCCAAATTTGAGTTGGTTCAGTTATTTCATTTGTTCATTGTCCACAATGTTTCAGTCACAGTACCAGGTGCTCAGAGTGTGGTGTTAGAGACAAGATTCAAAGTAAGTAATTTTAGACCAATGTCATATGTGCCATTATAGAAGTATGGCTGAAAATGGAATTTATATAAATAAGCATGTTGGGCAAGAAACAGGGTTGGGCAAGAAAGACCTTACAGAAGAGATGAATATCTTAGCGAATATCTTAGCAGGATTTCAAAGAATGGACTAGAGTTTTGCAGGCAGATGAGATAGGAAGGGTGCCAGAGAGAAAGGAAAGCATGGGCAAGGGATCAGGAGGTGGGGAACAATGTGATATAGTTTGAGGTACTGGAGTATAAAGTTAACAAGAGGAGAATATTTAGAAAGAAGGATGGAGAAGTAGGCAGAGAGCAGATTATCAGGTTAAGGTATTAGAAATTAGTATTGAAGTTTACTAGAAGCCAGCAGCACATTCAGTGCAAGCAGGTGCCATGGTTATATTAGTTTTAGTTTAGTAATCAGTGTAGAAGATGGATGAGAGGGGGTGAGTCTGGAGGCAATAAGCATAGTTGGTAGTAGCAGTCTAGATGTCACCTGACAGGCGCCTTTACTAGCCCAGTGGTGGGCATTTTTTATGCATCAGTCTTTCTTCTAGTCTGTGAATTTCTTATAACGAGGGTGTGGTCTTCCTCACACTTGTTTCTTCACACTTGTTGCCTACTGTCATACCTGACATGCAGCAAATTATCATAGCAAGACAAAAAATCTTTTAAACGTGTACTCTTTATTACTCTGTTGGACCATGATGAGAGTATCTTATTGTATGGCTATTTAAAATTATTTATGAAGATAATATTTTTTGTGTTGGAAATGCTACAATAATTTAATTGTGAGATTTATAAATAAGACTTATTGTTCACATTTGTTTGACGTTTTCATATATGTGATGAAATAGACAATTTACTCTGTAAGTCTTAAATATAAAAATGATTCATTATTTCTTTCTGAGCCAGGGATATACTTGAATTTTTTTTCTCCAGTAGTAGCAATAGATGTATACAAATTAACATATATTTCTCATTCCATTCTTGTATAAAATAGCATACACAACTAGTTTGAACAGCTAGAGCATAATAAACTCAAACTCTTTATGGATTCACTCTTTCCCTGCCACAATTGAAATATTAGGTAAGTTCTATATCTTTTTCATCTCCTTTTGGACAATAAAAGAAGTACTCTGGCCACTTACAGTCAGAACCCCATTTAGGTAATTAAAGTGACTAGTCCATGCAATAATCAGTAATCTCAGGTTCCTGTAAATTTAAAAGCTTTCATTTCCCATGTTGGTTCCACTGCCATTCCCCTAACCACTGGCTCTGGGTTTTTCACTGTTCCTTGGTGGAGAAACAGGGAGGAGAGGCAAGGGCAGGGATGCCAGTAGTCTGCATTGGCTTGTTGCATTAGGTTGGTGCAAAAGGAATTGCAGTTTTTGTCATTACTTTAAAGTCAAAAACCGCAATTACTTTTGCACCAACCTAATATGCTCTCAGCTGATGTGGGACACTCTTTGGGTTCTGCAGAAATTCCCTCACTAGAGCCATCTAGTCTCTTTCTCTCTGTTTGTTTGCTTCAGTAGCTCCTCAGCTTCTACATCAGTTAGTACCCCATAGCTTCTTTATGCCAAGGTTGCCTCATCCTCAGAAAAAAAAATCCTTTTAAAGGAAACTCTTACCCAGATGTCATCTAAAGAGCCCACACTGGGTCATGGAAACACCAACCTCTGCTTTATTGTCTGTGGAAGTGCAGCTGGCTCCGAGGACAGCTGTATCTCTTTGCATTGCCTCTAAGTAGGCAACTCCAGCTATAGAGTCTTTTGCCTGAAATTTCTCAAAGGTAGACTAAACACGTGTCTCCTCTGTCCTCCAAGCTTTAGGGAATCAACATTAAGCTCTCTATGAGGTGTTCTTGATGCCTCTCTTACAGATGAGGGAGATGAAAAGTAGCAACAGCCTCCAACAACATTCTACAGAGAAATTCTTATGTCTCTCAGTTTCCTCAATATCAACTGTTTCAGACCCTTGAGTAGATGTTGAGTCACTAAGCAGTTTCAGTCCACTTCCTTTCAGGTCTTGTTTAGGAGGTCCATTGCCTTATTTTAGAATGTGGGAGAATTTGCTACCTATTGTTTCCGTTTTGATTTTGGGGGCCTCCCCCAAAACTCAGATAGAAAGAATCTTTCCTTAATACCTTGTTGCAGAGACAAGTGTAAGATATCTGTAAATCATGGCCATAAACTAGAATAAAATGAGTTGGTTTATTGGAGATGTAAATGCTTAACCTTGGCGTACAATAAGCACAATATTGATGTACAACAATACTGAGCATCACTTTACAATGTAAAATCAAACAGAAATCAGTAAAATCAACAAAAATTGCTTACCATCTCCTAAATGCCGGTTTATTCCAGGTGCTCGATGTGCAAAAATTAAGCACATGATTTCTTTCCTCATGGAGCTAGCTATCTAACGAGAGACTAGATTGCTGAAATATGTTCAAAAGTAATCACCATACAACTTAACATCACAATGGAAAGTTCTACAAACACTTCAGGGCACATGGAAGATGGAGTATCTGAGTTTAAGAAAGTCTTTGCAAAGGACGTTTGAAGAGGCTCTTGAATGAAGATAGGACTTCTCTAGGAAGAAAGGAGGAAAGGGCAACCCAGATGCACAATGGGATGTGTAAGGGTTGGATAGGGAAGGTTAGGATGGTGTGGTGTGGGAACTGTGAAGAAAGTGTAGCTGGTACATAAGGCTGGAGCAGTTACAAGATAATTGGGAAATTGCAACGACTGTTCTAAGCCAAAAAGTTTAAACTTCCTACAGACAATAGGAAATTATAATTATTACTATTTTTTACTTTTCAAGTGTTTACATAAAAATATCACACATATTTTACATCAATATATAAAGATGATCATACATACTGTTTTTCCTCTTCATTTTTAAATTGGCTCCTGCCTCCCACTTTTCTCTTTCCTTCCTGTCTTATCCCCCTTCTCTACCCACATCTTTCCTTCCTCAACTCATGTTAACACTTATTTTGTATCCTTTCTTTGTTTTCTCCTTGGCTATATAATTATATTCAAGCATACAGTATATGTATATATTCAATATCCATATACATAGGGTTTTTTTGGCCATTGTTTGCTTTATAAAAGAATACTTTGCATATTTTTCTGCATCTTGCTTTTTTTTTACTTGACTATTCTTAGAGGAAATGTCTCCAAGTCAACAGGGCTAGCTCATTGCAGGCTTTTAAATGACATAATCAGAATTTTATATCTGAGATACGATGTTAGAGTGGACAATGAGTTTAAAAGGGGATAGAAACTGGAGGAAGGAGATAAACTGAGACACTAATCAAGTGAAAAATGATGGGGGCTTTAGCCAATGCAGTCACAGTTTTGGCAAGGACATGTCCTTAGCACATACAAGTCTCAAATAAAAAATGATTCACTATATAATGCATCTCAGTAAAATGCCAATGCCCACCATCATCTGTGTCTAAAAATTTATATTAGATGCTCTAAATGTGCTGCTTGAGAAACATAGGTTCAAAATATTCACCATTAGCTTAGCTGGAGTTTTGAGAAAAGGTGCTTTATTCTTCCATATACATCCATATTTATTGCTCTACTTCCTCCTTTATTCTGCATATTTTCCTGCAAAATATCCCTAATCTCAAACTAGTTTTGAAACTCAATGACTAAATCCACTGATGGTTTAGTTTAGAATTCATATCTACATTAGGATCTTTGAATAACAGCAACATTTTCCATCTTCCAGTAATACTATAATCCTTCTTTAGGTTGCTCAGTATTGGATGTGATTATACTACTTTTTATCCAGATTGCAATTAATACAATCATGTAACACATTATTAATGCCAGCTAGTGGTCTTAGCATATTATAGTATAAATTTTCACAAGTTTTCTATATTTATAAATGCCTTTTCAACATCCAAACTGGGTAAATATTTCATTGGAACGTCCAGTATATCATTATCAGTCCTGTTAAACAAGTCTGGTTATTCTGCAAATAAAACCCCGCTTGTCATAATCATGATAAAGATAACGTGACCTTTCCAACCTTCTGCCCCTAGATATCATTTTCAACCTCAGTCTAGCCAGTAATTTTGTTTTGTTTTGTTTTGTCTTTGAGTTGGAGTGTCTCTCTGTCACCCAGGCTGGAGTGCAGTGGCATCATCATCATAGCTCGCTACAGCCTTGAACTCCTGGGCTCAAGCGATCCTCCTGCCTTCGCCTCCCAGGGAGCTGAAACCACAGGTGAGTGTCACCATGCCTGGCTAGTTTTTTAAAAGACTTTTGTGGAGACAAGGTCTCACTTTATTGCCCAGTGTGGTTTCCAACTCCTGGGCTCAGCTTGCTTTGATCTCCCAAAATGCTGGGATTGCAGATGTGAGCTACTGTGCCCAGCCCGGTAATTTGTTACTAATCATAAAGCACCTAGGATTCTAAGAATTTAATTGTTTTAAAAATTAATTTTAAAAATGTAAATATTTCAGAAAAATACATAGAATAATAGAACATCTATGGCCAGAACTAATAATTGTTAACATTTTGTCTTACTTATTTCCCATTAACCACCAATGTTAATCCTAATCTACACTTCCTTACCTATATAATCTCTATAATGAATTTGGTGTACATCTTTCTTGTTCATGTTTATTTTTTATACACTTAAGTATAATAAATATTTTATACCTTTCGGTTTTAAAATGTTTATAGTAGTTACATTACTACATTTATCATTTTCACCTTCCTTTCTCCTCAATATCATTTTCTGAGAACTCAATCATATACAACTAAACCTATTTTAGTAGGACCAACAGTATTTCAAGGATTATGCATATTTGTATATTTGTGTTTCTATGGGCACACACTCAAAAGCTGTCTACCATCAATGTTAGGGGCTGAATGAATTTGTCCTCTTAAAATTCACATATTGAGTCTGGGCATGGTGGCTCATGCCTGTAATCCCAGCACTTTGGGAGGCCTAGGCAGTCAGATCACCTGAGGTCTGGAGTTTGAGACCAGCCTGACCAACATGGAGAAATCCGTCTCTACTAAAAATACAAAATTAGCCAGGCATGGTGTTGCATGCCTGTAATCCCAGCTACTTGGGAGGTTGAGGCAGGAGAATTACTTGAACCTGGGAGGTGGAGATTGCAGTGAGCCGAGAGTGCACCATTGCACTCCAGCCTGGGCAACAAGAGCGAAACTCCGCCTCAAAAAAAAAAAAATTCACATGTTGAAGTCCTCACCCCCAACAGGACGGTATTAGGAGGTAGGGTCTTTGGGAAGTAATCAAGTTTGGATGAGGTCATGAGAGTGGGCCCCCCATGATATTATTAGTGCCCTTATAAGAAGAAGAGGAGACATGAAAATTTTTCTCCCTCTTTTTCTCTCTCTCTGCACAAAGAGGTTATATGAATAGACAGTGAGATGGCAGCCATCTCCAAACCAGGAAGAAGGCTTTCACTAAGAACCAAATCCATCAGCACCTTCATCTTGGACTTCCTAGCCTCCAGATCTATTAGAAATAAATGTCTATTGTTTAACCCATCCAGTCTGTGGTGTTTTGTTATGGAAACCCAAGTTAAGACTGACAGGAAGTGGAATCACCAGATCATAGCATACGCCCATTTCCCATTTGAAATTTAACTGTATGTTGCCAAGTTACTCTTCAAAGTGGCTGTGCCAACTTACACTCTTGTTTTTTAGGATACCTATTATTTGACATTGTTATTCAGTAATGAGATGGATAAGAAGGGTGTCTCATTATTGTTTAAATTGTGTTTAAAAATTACTTGCCAGACTGAGGTTGAAAATGTTACCTGGGGGCAGAAGGCTGGAAGAGGTCATGTTATCTTTATCATGATTATGACAAACAGGGTTTTAAATTGTGTTTTTCTGATTGCAAATGAATATATATGTGGATTTATATATGCATATTTTTTTCTGTGTATAAAATCCCATAGAAACTTTGATCTGAATTAATGCTATACGATAAAGTGAGAATTGGAATTTACTAGAGAATGAGTCCACAAAATTGGTATTCCACCATTTATCTCCAAAACATTTAAGTTTCCCAATTTGCTAGACAGTGTTAAGTATTAGGAAGTCAAACTCTTACAGTTATAATTTATTATAACAATGTTACTTCAGAGCTCAACTTGGGGGAGAAAAATTATATTTAAGGCAGAAGACCGTTTGATTATGAAATAACAAAATCATAATCAGTTTGAATGGCAATTGAGAGAAGGTAAAGACAAAAAAAGAGATTAATTGCTTTTTTTCTTTTGAATGATTTGTTTGAATTTATACATTAAGTTCTTTGATACCGCCCAAATTTGAATAACTCTTTATGTGTTTATAAAGGAGAGACAAGAATGCAAAATACTGGTCTCAAGTGGTAACTGGGCACATTTACACAAAATCTTTGCTTTTTTTCTTACCACACAACTAACTGAAACATGGACTGCAAAATAATTGACCATTGTAAAAATAGTAAGTTTCCCATTGAATCAGTTCACATTCACGCGGATTGCTGTGGACAAAGGGAAATAGGGTATGATTTGAAATGGCATTTGAAGTGCCCTTTAAATAATAATTAATTATTCTCTTAAATGAAATTTTTGTTTTAAGAGAACAATTTTTTGTCCTCCGGAGAAATAAAAAGAGCCTAGGGAGAATATAGGAAATGCAGGGTGGTCCATATAAAATAATGGATCACTATAATTCTAAATGGAACCCATTTTTCATGAGCCCCACAAAATTGTTGCTGATTTCTAAATTCGAGTATTTCTTTCATAACGGAAAACTAAACCTTGGTGGGAGAATGCTGATTTTTGATTGATTTTGGATCTTAGGGAAGCATCATGAAAAAGAAAGAAAGAATTGAGAATGAAAGAAAGAAAGAAAGGGGGAAGGGGAGGGGAGGGGAGGGGAGGGGGAGCGGAGGGGAGGGGGAGGGGAGGGGAGGGGAGGGGAAGGGAAGGGAAGGGAGCGGTGACTCAAGCCTGTAATCCCAGAGCTTTGGGAGGCCGAGGCGGGCAGATACTGAAGTCAGGAGATCGAGGCCATCCTGGCCAACATGGCAAAAACCCATCTCTACTGACAACAACAGCAACAACAACAACAAATTAGCTGGATGTGATGGTGTGTGCCTGTAATTCCAGCTACTCAGGAGGCTGAGGCAGGAGAATCGCTTGAACCCAGAAGGCAGAGGTTGCAGTGAGCCAAGATCGCACCGCTGTGCTCCAGCCTGGCAACAGAGCGAGAGTCTGTCTCAAAAAAAGAAAAAAAAAAGAATTAATGAATGGAAGGAAGGAAAGAAAGAGAAAAGGAAGGATGGAGGGAGAGAGGGAGGGAGGGAAAAAGAGAGACAGGGGGGTGGGATGGGAGGGAGGGAGGGAGAAAGGAAGAAAGGGAGGAAGGAAGGATGGGTCCCTGTGATTTCGGCACTGGAATGGCCTGGTCTCAAACTCTGGCCCTACCATTAGTTTTTTTTTACATTTGATCTTAGCCAAAAGTCTGAGAGGAAGAAGAAGTTCTACCATTAGTTTTTTGGGTAAGTCACTTAAATAGCTCGAGTTTTTGTTTCCTTCATATGAAAAGTAGAGAGAACAATACATATCTTATAGAGTTCTTGTGAAAATGAAATGAGGGACTCTATAAATTGAATAACTTATGCCTGCCACATGTAGTAGCTCATTCCCGTCCAAATTTCCCATCTTTAGGAGTTTAAAATATTTTTTTCAAAAGTATAGAATTAAAATGAAATATTTTTCATTGAATAAATTATTTTGCGTGAATTCTGGTACCATATCTCACTGGCCCCAAGCACTAGTATTCAAGCAAGTCATTAATCAAACTTCTTGCAAAATACATTTATTCCATATAGTTTAGACTTAACAGCATTTCTCAAGTGTGCTTCCCAGAATGTTACTCTCGTGAAATTCCCTTGTAAAGAAGGTTTTCCTAATCTCATAAATTTGGAAAATGCTGTACTTTATCTCGTTACTTCTCTGAAAAGTCTTCCGGTCAGTATAGCTGCTTAAATTTGTTTAAGCCTATGTTTTCCTATTTCATCTGGCCATGGAAATTTTTTTAGGTAATTTCTATTTATACTGCATGGAATACATTTTGTGAGATGTTCATATAAGTGATCTGATTTGTCCCAGCAACCCAGCATGCAAATATAGTCATACTTCTTTTGATGAAAAAAATGTGAAAACTTGATTTGCCATTATAATAATTTAGCAGGAACTTACTGTGCTTGGCCACCATGTTCATCATTTTCTACCCTACATCATTCTCTTGAGTTGTCTAAGAATTCTGATATTTGTTACTCAATCCAAAATGTTTTTTTCTGCTTTCAAACACAAAGCAGAGAATAAACCGAAAGCCTAATTTCCTTCTACCAGAGGCTAGTGTTGCATAGTTCAACAAAAGCTGGTCCAGATGCTTCTCTTTGCTAGCCTTGACATTGAACATGGTGCCTGATACTGGGGCAGTGATATTAGAGTGTCATTGTATAGTCATTGTGCATTCACTGCTCCCCAAAGAACAACACAGTCTGGAGGGTCTGGCTTCAGAATCAGCCTTGCTTCCTAACCACATAGACTCTCATGTTGAGTCTGGGCTGCCAGCTCAGACTCCCTTTGCCCTCCTGGTGAGTTCCCTCTTGCAGGCTTGCTGTTCTTTTGGATCAGGAGATGATGTACAGAGTCACCCTAGTCTATTTGATCAGTTTCTGTAACCTGAAATCTTGGGGAATAGAGGGTGGAGTCTTTGTAGCTTTCTTCACTGAAGGCCCCTCATCTACTGATTCAAATTGGTTGAACCACTCTGTAGAACCCTGAATGCTACAGGAATTCAGTGAGAATCAGACTCATTAAGTCAGACCTATTAATAGAACCTAGTATAACATTTCCTGGGACCGTCGTTTACTCCTACACTTAATTTTCATAATTAAGAGGGGTCATTCACTGACTTACTAGATATTTACTGTGTCAAACATGTACCAGAAACTGTCTTAGGACTGGGATATAGCAATTAACACAACAGATAATGTTTCTGCTCTATTGGAACTTATGTTGTAAGGTAGGAAAAAAGACAATGAACGAATCATATACATCAATTAGTGATGAATGTTCTGAAGGAAGAATAAGGGTATATAAAGTGATGGGGCTAGTGCCTTATTTCATATAGAATGTTATAGAAATATTATATATCACTCTATATAATATAAGACACTACCCCCATCACTCTGTATACCTATATACCTGAGAAGCCTTCATCTTCAGTGAAGGCTTCTCACCTAGAGTCTCATTTGAGAACAAAAGTGACAAAGCAAGCCATGTGGACATTTTGAGGGACTCCCTTCTAGGCAGAGGAAAATATGATTGCCAAGAGGCAGGAGGGTACTTGGAATACTTGAGGAATATCCAGGAATCCATTGTTATTGCATCAGCATTTGTAGGAGAATAATAGGAGATGAAATCAGAGAATCTGTGGGGTGGGTCATAAGGAGGTAATTTAGGGTCCCGCATGCTGTGGTTAGGCTTTGGATTTCATTATGAGTGATGGGAAGCCAAGGAATGTCGGTCAACAAAATTTTGACATGATTTTATTTCTGTTTTATAAGGATTACTAGATACTGTGTAAATACAGTTACCTGTAAAAGGGGCATGGTTAGAAACAGGGAGACTAGTTTAGCAGTGCATTGCAGTAGTATAGTGACAGATTATCAAGCTTTCAATTAGGGTGTTAGAAGTGTTAAGAAGTAGTTGGTTAGGGATATATGTTGAATATAGAGCTTTATGGGATTTATCAATGAATTAAATTGGAGGTATGAGAGTCTGTTAGACCATCTGTGGTGCTATGACAAAATACCTGAGACTGAGCAATTTATAAATAACAGAAATTTATTTCTTACAATTCTGGAGGCTGGGAAGTATAAGATTAAGGTGCTGGCATTCATGTCTGGTGAGGGTCTACTTGCTGCTTTCTTACATGGTAGAAGGGGTGAATGCTGTGTCTTCACAAGTGGAAGACAGAAGGGCAAAAGAGGGCCTAGCTAGTTCTCTCCAGCCCTTTTATAAGGTTGCTAATTCCATTCATGAGGGCGGAGCTCTAGTGGTCTAATTATCTCCTGAAGACCTTACCTCCTAATACTTTTGCATTGGGGATTAAGTTTCAACATGAACACAAACATTTAAACCACAGCAGAAAGAAAGAGAGGAGCCTATGAGGATACTGAGTTTTCCAGCATAAACAACTGAAATTGTGGAGATACCATTTATTCAAACAAAGTAGGTTGGAGGAAGTGTTGGTTTTGGGTGGTGAAGGAGTAATCATAAGTTTGGATTTGGGCATATTAAGTTTGAAATGCCTTTCAGATATCCAAGTAAACATGTAAAGTGTGCAATTGGATATATTAGCCTGGAGTCGAAGAGATACATTAGTGATAATGATTAAATTTGAATCCTTAGCATTTAAATGGTATTTAAAGCCATAGTATTGGATGAAATTACCTAGATGGTGTCAGTAGAGAATGGAAGCAAAGAGCATTGACATCTGAGGAGTGGGACATTCCAGTGATTCAAGTTTACAAGATGAGTAGGTGACAGTTGAAAGGAGGAGAATGGCAGTAGATGATATTTCAAGAGTCAAGTAAAGAACATATTTCAAAATCACGTTGACCACTGGCTTTGACAACATGGTGCTCACTGATTACATTAACAAGAGCGATTATAGTTTTAGAGGTGTACGTGAGGGAGGGAGTGGATTCAGGAAGTAGAGACAACTCTTTCAGAAGAGATTTATGTCAAGAAAGCAGACAATCATGATATGTTTGGTGGGAGCTATGAGGTCAAAGTACTTTTTTTTTTCAAGTTGATAGCTATTAATGCATTATCATAGGGGAATGGGAAGGATTTAGTAGATGGTATAATAAGTTGATGATACAGGAAACAGAAGGGAAAATTGTACTTTACATAGGTGAGACTCTCACTTAAATAGGTGAGAAAGGAACAGCCTGGGCAACACCGTGAGATCCAGGCTCTACAAAAAATTTTAAAATTAGCCAGGTGTGGTGGTGCCTGCCTGTGGTCCCAGCTGTATGGTAGCCTGAGGCAGAGGGATCACGTGAGCCTGGGAGGTAGAGGCTTCAGTAAGCTGTGTTCATTACACTGCACTCCAGCCTGGGTGACAGAGAGAGACCCTATCTCACTTAAAAAAAAAAAGATATGATGCAAACTTGTTAGGCTAGTATTAGATGGGAGTTTATACTTCCATCTGGGGTTTCTGGGGTATGGATGGAAATCAGAGTACAAGAGTATCAGAAGGTAGAGGGATATATTTGGTTGAAGGAATTATTCATTCATTCATTTATCTAACAAGTGCTTACTAAGTGTTAATATACTAGGTGATTTTTCTAGGTATTGAGGATACAGTAGGGACCACAATAGTTACAGATTCCTGCAGTTTATTTCTAATGAGGGGTGACCAAGAATAAAGAAAATAAATGCATAATTTAAATAATATGGCATATTGTGCTAGGTAACATAGATAAATTCTAACTTAAAGTGAATAAATTAATTTGTAGACATACATTTTGCTATCACTATTATTGTAATATATTTTTTGAGATAATTACGTTAATTAAATAGAAAATAAAAGTTTATGGTAAGCATATGGTGACTAAACCAGTGCCCAATCAACATTCAATCCATGAATGACTTAAATTTACAAATGGCCTCCTTCATTATGTATTTACTAACATCATAGAACACTGCTGGAATCCCAAAGAGAAGCAGAAGCCTGATCATTTGTTTTGAGTTCAGAAGTAAAACAGAGGAAGAATCTGTGGAAAGTGGAAACACTTTAGGAGCAGCAGGAACAGACTTTCAAAATAACAGATGTGAGGCGTGGTTGACCTAACTAGCTGTTTGACTTTTTTTTTTTCCTCTTTACTTTTTAACATAACTGGATCAAATAAAAATTTGAGTTAAAAATGAAAATAACTCATATGTACAATACTGAGGTCAGAACACACAGCAAAAACTAGGCAAATTGAGAATCCTGTATTTTGGAATAAAAATAGCTTTAAGCCAGGAGCCAGAAATATTGGAATCCATACTCAAGGCTGCTATTGTCTACATATGTAACTTGTATAAATCTCTTAAATTCATTCAACCTTAATTTCCCTATGTTCAGAATGTGGGTAAAAATAACTGTATTGTCTAGCTCAAAAGGCTGTTAACTTCTTTTAACTAGAAAGATCAGTATGTTATGCACATCTGAAGATATATGAGGAATACAGTTAGATAGAATGAATAAGAGTTAGCATTTGGTAGCACAATAGGGTAACTACAGGTAAGAATCATTGTATATTTTAAAGTAACTAAAAGAGTAGGATTAGAATGTTCCTAACACAAGGAAATGATAAATGCTTAAGGTGACGGATGCCCCAGTTACCCTGTTTGATCATTGCACACTGTATGCCTGTATCAAAACATTATATGTACCCCATAAATGTATAACTATTGTATACCCATGATAATTAAAAATAAGTAATTTACAAAATTAAAATATGAGGCAATTGAGTCTTAGGTCAAACAACTTGTCTAAGATGACATAGTACATAATGTTAAGACCAACGTTGAATCCAGGCTTCTCTGATACTAAAACCTAAGCTATTAACATGTTTTGCAGCATCCAGCAAGCAAGGACAATCAACTGAGATGAAGAAGATATGAAAATACTTGGCAAATAGCTTTCATTCTCCTGTCAGCTTTAGTGTGCACCGTCATGTTCACTGTTGGTTGGTTTCAGAGGAAGGGTAAAAAATAATCCCTTCAAACATTCTTCCCATGCAGCCAATGCTTCACTCTCCTCTGGATGCTGCCTTACTTTGAATTGCTTCATTCACCCGCTTTGCAGGCCACATTCAGCAGGGGATGAACATTTAGTGGTTGATTACCAATTTCCTGTGAGCTAAATGGAAAAGCTGAGTAATAAGGGTGTGTTTTTTTTTTGTCTTTTTCTATTATGCAAAAATCTATGAGTTATGTAGGGTATAAGTTAGGACATAGCAGTGCACTTAAAGTTTGCAAATATGCATTTACAAATTAGCTTACTGCCAAAGTCACTTGTATTTGTACACATCTAATGTTTTTTCTACTCAGCAGCAATGTTACAGATGAACTTGAAAGACAGAAGTAGTATTTTCATGCTAATGTGCCATAAAATGTCTTTGCTAAATAAGCAATCCTTCCATAGCAAGGTTTATTTGCAGTGATATAATTTACAGTGTCCCTGATGACAACCTTTTAAGCCATATTAGTTAAATGATAAAACATCTCCAGTGTCAAATCTATAGCAATATATTATAATGGGGAAAAAATGCCTGAGCAGCAGGGAGCCTTTAATACAGAACTCCATAGGCCACTTAAATAGTGTAATCTGGCTTTCAAGTAGAGCATTCTAAAGAACCTCTATGAACCTTGCTTTGGGGTTTCAGAGAATTGGAATGATATTGAGGACAAAGCTCTGTTCTGGATCTACCTGTCACTGAAATGCTCATGCTGCTCTTCCACAAAGCCAGGTGGGATCATTTTTCTAGGAAACATCAATTACTTCTGCTTTTGCTCAGAAATGGCACAGTTATTTTTAGATATATTTTCGACTGGTCTACAAAGTATTACAATTGTCATAACATATTGGGTAGTGTCATAATGGTGTAAGGATTCCTGAGCAAAATATGCCTCCCCACGATACTGCCATACACATCTTTGAAAAACAGCAGGATTATATATCCTATAACTTCCTGTACCACTAGCAATGTGTCAATATGAATGGCGAATGAATGAATTAGAATTTTATAGATTTCCAACATAATTAAATTCATGGATACTTTTTTTCTCTGAGAGTCAGCTGTGAAGTTTTGGGTTTGAAATAGCCTTATCTGAATAAAATGAGCCTGGTTCTAGTGGCTCATCAAATCCCAGGTAGTAAGTCAGCCACCTTTGGAAGTTGCATTAACACAGCAGTAGTTTAATAAATTATACTCTGCTGATTTGACTTCCATTGGTACTTAATTTACAACAGGAAATGATCCTGGTGTATGGAGAATCAAGCTTATCGTGATCTAGTTACTTGTTCTTATGCAATGCATATATGCAGCCGAGGAGTTTAAAATAATAGTTTTGTAAAAACATATATATATATATATATATATGTGGAGTCTTGTGAGGGTAAACTTCTTGACTGAAGAATTAATACCTAGAATCATGGCAACTTTTTCTTTCTTGGAATCTCTTCAGTTTGTCTTCCATGGTAATAGCTATGATATACAGAAAATGAATAGTTGTGTCATTATAGCCTCTTAAGGAAAAATTTTCCCAATTGCTCCCTCAGCTGTCTTCAACCTACTGGTACATTTTCAAACCAGCTGTGATAAAGAAGAAAGTCAAACACTTTGATCTTTTGTTCAAAAACTATTTTGTAAATTGCAGTCTTGGAAAGATTCCTCTATCCATCCATCTATACATTCAGTTATCCATCTGTTTATTAATTTATTGTTTTATTCATTTAATAAATAGAGAACTCTCACTTTAATAGTTTTTTTGTAGTTTCCTGGACTTTACAAAATTTAAACCAAAAGTGGCTTACACCATAAAAATTACTAAATTTCAGCTTCAGCAGAAATATTTGCTAATAATAACTTGCTTCAAATAGCTAGACTGGGTCAGCCATCTCTGTTACTTGGTATCTAGCTAAGATGGACATTGAATTATTATTCTATAATACAGACTGTCATTGGCAAGCTCATTTAGGTACTCTACATTTGTACTGTGACTGAATGCATTGTACCTAACCTTTGGATAAACAGATTTTGATTTTCAATCCTGTTGGTGTTTCAGCTGTAAAATACATACATATTATCTCTTTCATAAAACTGTAGAATTCATGTTCAGAATTAAACACCAACAAACAAGGTTGGAGTTCTCAAGTCAACCTGAAAATAGCACACAATTTGTCAGGGAGATGGTGACATTTAAATTACTTATTAATCTTTTTGGTAGACTTTCTAACCTCAATCCCTAGCTCACTCTGTCCCTCTTGGTGTTTTCATTTTTAATAAGAAAAGCCATTGTAATAAATGCAAAATTAATTCAAATTCTTTAAATTAAATTGTGAAAGGTGTTTAATTAAATGTATGGATTGCAATTTACTCAATCGATACACTTATTTATTTCAATTCACTGAGTGGGGGATTTTAAAGTCAGTTTTATTGAAGTGCATCAGGATATACAAGTCCAAGATTCCAAGATACTAAAGATTGTGCCAGGAGGAAGCAAATGTTGATATCAATTGCTCTTTAATTTCAGGAGACAGTTTTCCCTTCAGCTGATGTGAGGCAACTCATGTTCACTAATGGGTCTGGCTTAAACTCTTGCAGAGATGTTTATTATCATTGTCTGGACTTAGGAAACGATTTGAGATATTTGATTTCAGAACTCCATCAAGTTCTCATGGTACAGAGTAACATCTGATCATTTGATGTGGTCATCTCAGGCAAAGGACAATTAAGTGGAAAAGAAGATTCTATCCCATATGCCCATATGATGTATTATCTTCAACTTGTAAAATATTTTATTCCTCATGATATCATACTGAATTGTGTTCTTTAGAGAGTCTTGTATCTTTTACAATAGCTTTTTAATTTCAGTGACCTAGGGGGGACAATTTTCTTTATTTGCATATTGGTCGAACAGATACTGAATGAGAATCATGAAAGTGTTTTGGATATTCTATATGTTTTTAATTAAGGACAATTACACAGAGATGTAGACATTGTTATAAGGCAGCTGGTGTACTGTGGAATGGTGGCATTCTGTGTTCAGTGTGGAACTTTATGTATTTGTGGTAAAACCCCAAGGCATCCATCAAAAAATGTTTAACAATCCACTGCTTCTGGAGACCAGATAGTTTTCCAGAGGATTAATACCTCAAACATCTTAAATTGGTGACTTCCATTATTTAGAGATGCAGATCTTATTTTTTTAGTTGTTGACTTTCAAAGGCATATTCTTTCTCTCTTTGGGTAAATTCTTCAATAACAAAAAAGACTTACATGTATGGAAGGCTTATGGAAGGCTTACACATAATCTTTAAAGAGTTGGGCATTTAGAAACATGATCATTTGCATTTTTCTTCTTTGAAAGCTTAACCCCTAAATTATTGCCCTTTAGAGAGAAAAACTTTGGGATTTATCATTTTTTTCTCTTTTCCTTGAAAACTGGAACACTCTTCTTTTTAGCATGTAGCATCTAAGGTAATGAGGAACACACCAGTACATTAAAGCAAATGTGTGTCAAATCCCCAGGGAAAACAGATGTCATGCATGCAATATTTCCTGCAGACATCTGAAATCCAGCATCATTGTTCTTTCAATCTGTTTTCTAAGCAAATGAAACAATGGGGAGTATATGTAAATCTTTCTATATTAGAATTTAAGAAATATTTCAACTGGAGAAGTTCAAAGCTTACCTTTGGTAAGTCAAGATATAAAGAGCTTAGAATTAGGAAAACTGGATTAGGAAATTTGCATATTCTCACTGATTATTCCACAACTCTACTGTTTTCCCATTCGTTTTCACAATCTGTGATGAAGTAGAAGCCTGAAACACTCTAAATAAGAACATCATTTTATGGACATTTTAAACAACATGTTGAATGTGAAAGATCATAAACTTAATGTAGTTTTACTAATTTTAACTGTGATTTATGAGTTTTCCTATTGTGAGAAGACTTGGTGGTCAGCAGTAACTTTGGACTATTGAAAAGTCCAGACTTAAGATAAACATTCATATTTTATTTACAAAAAAGTGTTAGTGTGTGCTACTATGTATGTATGAAAGTGTGTGTTTATATGTTGAGAAGAATTTAGCATTTGTTGAACAGAAAAAAATGTAACTAACACAGAAAGGTACAGTTACATTTTGTCTAGCCTCATCTAATTTTAGATTGTGAAAGGCTTTGACTTGCATGCTCATTTCTGTCCAGTTTGAGCCAAGAGAACTAAGACTGAAAGAGATATGTGAGTTTCACCTCCACCAGTGCAGGACGTTGCCACTGGTCTTATTGTCCTGAGCCTGTCCCATGCTTGGACTGTCGTGGGTCTGAGCAATCCAAGCTGCAGCCACATCTCTTGATCTGGTTGTACCTTTCCTTGACTGTGCTTGCTTTACTGAGTATCATCCAATTCAATTTGCTGGAACTAGGATCCTGCCACAAAACCCCAGGCCACAGGCTGTATGACTTCTTGAATAGCTCTTGCCATCCCTCAGCCAATCTTTCCTGCTAAGCATAAGCTATCTCATGCTTCCAAGATGCATATTTCCCGTATATGAACATCAGTCGGGATTACATCTGAGATTGTGATGCTCTCTTTGACAAAACATGTTGGTTCCTTGAGGGCTGAATCTACAGCTAGTTTAATTTTCTTAGCCTCAGCTTAACATCATTTCAGTTGACTTCACATTCCATGTCAGCCCAACCAAGGAGATCCTAGCATGCCTGTGACAAAGCTACACAGGTGTAACAAAAACCACGCTAAATAAGAAAGCTTACAAACATTTTGACTTCCAATGAAAAATTATTACTAGGGTAATTTGGATTATTATTCTTCTGTGAAACCATCATTCTGTGTGTAAAGTTTAGTTGAGATGTACCACTCAGAAGCCATTTGTTGTTGAACGTTTGCTGTTCCCTATTTGGGCACTGACAAGATGAGATAATGGGCAAGGAGCAGGTGTTTTTCCACCAGCAGGAAAAAAGCAAATAATAAGTATTTCATAATACTACATTCCTAATTAAAACAGCAGAGATTTTAAGAAGTTTTTGCCATTTTATTTTCCCTCTCAAATAAGTCAGGCGTTACCTAATCTAAAATGCCTAAACCTGCGTGTCTTCTACATGTCTCTTCTCTGACCAAAGACCAATTAAATAACTAATTATTTTTCATGATCAACCTGCTTACACTGTAGCAGAATCACTTATAATTTAAGGTGCTATATAATATTTAGTACTTACAAGTAGTCCATTTTAGTTTTGGATGTATATGAAAGAATGAATGATCTCAATGCCATAAAATTATTTCTTCTTAAGTTGCTAGTAATCAGCACATTTATTTTAATACAGACACATCATTTTCACTGTATTTATGATGTTTTATGTTACATGTAAAAGTAAAAACCCAGCAAAAAGTGAAAAAGTATATCCTACACTGTTTTAAGTGAAAGATACTCTGTGACACCTGTTTATGTGGGTCTTTTACAAAAAATAAACATGGCAAATATTAGTTTGAAGAATAAAACTTTTATTTCAGTAAAAATTTGATCACTTTTTAATGAAAACAAATCTACAAGATAATCCTTCTAATTTAAGTCATGTATTTGAAGTCTCTGATGAAGTGTATTCAGCAATGCTTGATTAGCTTGAGCTTGCAAACATACTATCCAGTAAGCGTTGAAAATAAATAGTTTTGGGGGCAGTGGCTGATGCCTGTAACCCTCGTATTTTGAAACACTCAGGTGGGAGGATTGCTTGAGCCCAGGAGTTCGAGACCAGCCTGGGCAACATGGTGAAACGTTGTCTCTACAAAAAAATAAAAAAAATTAGCTGGGCACGGTGGCAGGTGCCTGTAGCCTCAGCTACTTGGGAGGATGAGGCAAGAGAATCGCTTGAACCCAGGAGGTGGAGGTTTCAGTGAGCTGAGATTGTGCCACTGGACTCCAGCCTGGGCAACAGGAACAGGAGTGAAACCCCGTCTCAAAAAAAAAAAAAAAAAAGGAGTTTTGTAATTGTTTTTTCTTCAGGAATTTTAGAAATGTATCATTAATCTTGCAGAATAGTAGTGTACGCTCTTTTAAAGCAATGTGCTCTTTTTAAGTGGACAAATTGGCTCAGGTAAAATAAGAGCCGGAAGAGCAATCCCCTGTAATTCAAATGTTGACCTTCACTTAAAAAGTCCCAGGACATTTACATTTCCTGCTCCTTCTTACAAGAGTTTAATGTTGGAATTTTGTCATAACTTTGTGTATGTTCTCCCTGTGACAGATCCTGATGTTAGAGATCTAACTTCTTGTGGAGATATGCAATTTATGGATTCTCCTGGTATTCTGATGGTTTCCAATGGTTACCAATAATTTTTGAGTTCATCTTTCTTTGATTTATCTTTAAACTCTCTTATTTGCTGTGCATATGGATATGTTGCTAATGTAGGGTAGAAAATATAATGTGTGAGTTGGCATTAAGCTTCTCTATACTGATGGTGTGAGTGTTTTTCATATCTTATGAAATATGGATCAGAGAAGGTAAATTTATTTGATTAAAACAGTAAACTTCTTCCATTCTCTCAGGTGTCTACTCCCTCCCTACTTCCCACCCCTGGGTACCAAAAGTTGAATGGGTGTAAGCAAAGAGGAGAGGAGGGTAGCAAGAGTGCCCTCCCATTATCAAGTTATTTTTCTCCATTGTGTGAACACTAGTTCTACTCAGATTTCCATAGTTCTTTATACAGAAATAATGTTGTTTTGTTTTATTTGTTTTTGTGGTCAACATTGCTTGTCTTAACTCATCCCCAAAAAAACACCCTGGACACACAGGACAATGGAACCTCCCTTAATTTTCTCTGAGGTTGCTGTGTTTGCACACCGTGACCTTGGACCATGGCCTAGTTTGACTGAGGAGAGCTTTTTAAGAGGCTTTCGTGTAGAGAGGGAACTGGCATAAAGAGTGCCAGTTTTGTGTTTATGTTTGGAATTGGGTATAGGGAAGGATGAGAGCATATACAATGAGAGGGAGTGAGTAAAAAGAAGGTTTTTTTTAAATATGTAAGTGATTAGAATGCTATCATGCCAGCCGTCTTTACTTGGCTTTGCTGAATTGTCCAATCAGTAAGTATATCAAGGAAAACCTTAACAATGTAATCTAGAAAAGTTTTTTTGTTTGTTTGTTTTTGTTTTTGTTTTTTTTTTGATATTGCCTTTAGATTGAATAAACCACACTGTAGCCCAGAAGCAAGAACATAAAGATATTTCTCCTGAGGACTGGAGATACCCTCATGATATCCTAGCTCAGGATGTGTCCACATGAAGCTAATGAATTAGCTATATTATTTGGTTACCTTTCTTCACTATTTGTTATTTAAACATACTGGAAAAGCAACCTGGGCAATGGTGTCTTAGCCATATACCTTTTTAGTATATATAAAGAGCATGTAGATATTTCAATCCATGTTCCAAACAGACTCATCCTCAAATGTAATGTTGTGCTTTAAAATGAGGCAAAAGGGTAGCCCAATATCAAATTGAAGTGCTGATATGGTTTGCCCCTGTGTTCCCACCCAAATCTTACCTTGAATTGTAATAATCCCCACATGTCATGGGAGGGCCTCGTGGGAAGTAATTGAATCATGAGGTCGGTTTTTCCCATGCTGTTCCAGTGGTAATGAATAAGTCTCATGAGAGGTGACGGTTTAATAAAGCGAAGTTCCCCTGGGCATGCCCTCTTGCCTTCTGCCATGTAAGACATGCCTTTGCTTCCCTTCTTGAACTTTGCCTTCCACCATGAGTTTGAGGCCTCCCAGCCATGTGGAACTGTGAATACATTAAACTTCTTTCCTTTATAAATTACTCAGTCTCAAATATGTCTTTATTAGCAGCATGAGAACAGGCTAATACCAGTTCATATATTCCTCTCACACTTTTTCAATTTGATTGTAGTTGGGAAACATTTAGGGCAACAGCAAAATTAAGCAAATGACAAAGAATTGCAGATATAACAAGTTTTTTGGAATTTTGTGGTGACTCCGAAAGCCAAATCTTGGAAATTTGATTGTTGATTTGTTGAACATATCATCACTTTGATATAATGTGCTAAAGCTTTATATTATTTTCATGGAGTATTTAGGATAATTTTGTGGTATAATTTAATAACTATATCTATTGCAAATACTCATTCCCAATACAGAATTCAGTCTTTTCATCAGCGTGGTTGTACACTTGTAGAAGGGTCTTGTGATTTATCCATTATTAGGAGAGGTTTTGTTTTCAGACTGTTGGCTGCTTACCTAAGAACTATCCAGTCTTGTTGATATGCTAGCAAAACACACCCTGTTGGGTCTTATTGCTTAAATATTCCCACTTCTAAAATTACCACTACGCCATTGGGAGTGAATGAATACACAATTACAATTTCAATTTGACAATTTTAAAGGAAATGGCTTAGGGATTTAATTAGACCCTCTCCATGTGCTTCATTGATTCTCAGATGGGTTTTCATTCTAGCATAAGCAGATGTGGATTCTAACATAGAAGTTAGAACTTCTTGTACCTGGCTGGGTTATTCAAATCAGTAAAACAGCCAACCATTGCTTGAATATGCAAAATCTGAAAGCAAACTGGTTTGGGAACGCTGAGAAGTAGTTTCACCCTCTATCTCCTTTCCTTTTTGAAATAGGATTGATGCCATCAAGAAAATAATGATCTTTGTGGCTTTTTTTTGTGTTTATGGTGTGTATTGAAAAGGGAAATTAGGCTTGAGTAAAATATTTTTATTTTCAGCAGTAGTAGAAACTTCCTGATTTTATTAGAAGAAAAATATTATAGTTTTTTTCAACTAAACAAAATAACAACTGAAAAAGATATGAAAGCCATTGTTAAAATAAGTTACTAGAGATTTTAAGATGGAAGTTTATTATAACGCTTTAAATATTTTCTTTGAAAATCTTCATTCTTATAATGCACACAATATACATCCTCATTTCAGAATTCTAGAAATCCCAATGTTTATGCTAACAAATAAATGGTTAAATTTTCTAAGAATGGAGTTTGGATACAAATGAATAGTAGAAAGAAGATAATTGAAGTTGAACACAGATGTATGACAGGGCTTGCCACCAAGAGTTGCCTTACTGACTGTGCAGTAGAGAGGGCCATCTTAGACTCCTCAGTATTTTTGATGAGAAATATGATGTGGAAATTGTCGTTTCTTTAAGCTATCAGGCACTCCACACTGACCTATATAAAAGGACAGCTGTGACTCAGTTGTGTGGCGTTGATGCCATTTTCACCAAGCCTTCTAGTCCTTATCCTTCTAGCTCCTTTCCTCCTTTGATTTTATGGTTTACCTCCTCATGTGCACCCCAATAGCATTTTGTCTGCCTTTTAGAACCATAACTCTACCATCTACTTTTCCTCTCCCTTCTCTCTGGCCTAGCTTTGTTAGGTAACCTTGAGTCCTGTCAGGCTCTAGGCTACTAATAACTAGGCATCATTTCTCACCCCTGATACCACACAGAGTTTGTCCATTAGTTTTATTACTTAAGGGGAATCTAGTGAGAAAGTGGTGTCATGCATTTTTCTGTAGAAACTATTGTGCAGTATTGTACTGTGATGGAAATACACAGAGACATTGGAGAAAATTCTCAGGCAGAAATGATGTTACTTTTGGACAAGTTATGTGTGTACATATACATTACATTTAGCTACATGTTTAGAACATTGAAATGCTTCAACTTCCCTCTCTCTTTAACTTCACTGGTATGGAGAAGAAGCTTAAAGCAGTAACACAACATGAGATTTCCGGTTTTCAACTATTTGCTTCTTAATCTACCCATTATTATTATAATGTTCTTTCTGAAATATTGAAGACATTTTGTGCTTTTCCTTTGTAATATGTTTTCTAGGCGTTGTGTAACAGCTAACAATTAAAAAGAACTTCTGGTTTCTACCTTACAGTATTAGGTGATACTTGTTCTCAGGGCTGTCTAATTCTCTCTCCTCGCCCCTGTCAATGGTCAGTGTCCTCCCTCGTGGACTTACCCTTCTTGCTCTACAAAAATACAGATGCATCTTGATTTACAATGAGTTATATCCCATAAACCCATGCTAAGTTGAAAATATCCTAAGTCAAACATTTATTAACTTTAAATTAAATATGTTAAGTGTAAAGACAATGTAAAGAATACATACATGCAGATAAAACAGATTCATTTGTTATCTAAATGTCCTTTTTACTTAATCTTTGCTCTGCCTTGTATATTGTATGGTTATATGGTAGATAATGCTTACATATAATCTTCTACTGTTTTAAACTTTTTTTTCTAAAAGGAATTCTCCCTTCCCTCTCTCCCTCCCTCCTTTCCTTTCTCCCTCCTTTCTTACTTTTCTCCTTCTCTCCCTTCTAATTCTTTCTTTTTTTAAGTTCCTGCAGACCACATTTATTATATACCTACAATTATTTAAATACAATGCTGAATTAGCACTCTTTAAAGAAAGGTGCTTGAATCATGACAGCTGTGGGATTGCACCTGTGCTTACCACTTACAAACTGTGTACCTGTAGTGAAGTAACTCAATCCTTCAGCACTTTTCACTTTTGCATCTCCGAATTTATTATAATAATACTAAAGACTACCTAATAGAGTCGCTATAAAGAATAAAAACAAGATAGCTCGTAAAAGCCTTCCTAAGAGCATACAGACGGTCCCCAACTTCGGATGGTTCAACTTAGAAGTTTTTTACTTTACCATGGTGCAAAAGCAATGTGCATTTAGTGGAAATCATACTTAGGATTTTGAATTTTGATATTTTCCCAGGCTAGCAATATGCATTACAATGCTCTTACATGACCTATTTGACACTTTGTTATAAACTAAGCTTTGCATTAGATGATTTTGGCCGAGTGTAGGATAATGAAAGTGTTCTGAGCACGTTTAACGTGGGCTAGGCTGAGCTAGGTTACATGTATTAAATGCAATTGTAACTTAGGATATTTTCAACTTAGCATGGGTTTACGGGGTGTAACCTCATTGTAAATCAAGGAGCAACTGTATTTTTGTAGGGCAAGAAGGGCGAGGCCATGAGGGAGGACATGGACTATTGACAGGGGTGAGAGAGAGAATTAGACAGCGCTGAAGACAAGGATCACCTATGTCATCATGTTGCTTGAAAAATCTCTCATAAAGGTTTTTATGGTTTAGGTCTAACATTTAAGTCTTTAATCCATCTTGAATTAATTTTTGTATAAGGTGTAAGGAAGGGATCCAGTTTCAGCTTTCTACATATGGCTAGCCAGTTTTCCCAGCACCATTTATTAAATAGGGAATCCCTTCTCCATTTCTTGTTTTTGTCAGGTTTGTCAAAGGTGAGATGGTTGTAGATGTGTGGTATTATTTCCTAAGGCTGTATTCTGTACCATTGGTCTATATCTCTGTTTTGGTACCAGTACCATGCTGTTTTGGTTATTGTAGCCTTGTAGTAGAGTTTGAAGTTAGGTAGTGTGATGCCTCCAGCTTTGTTATTTTGGCTTAGGATTGTCTTGGCAATGTGGGCTCTTTTTTGGTTCCATATGAACTTTAAAGTAGTTTTTTCCAATTCTGTGAAGAAAGTCATTGGTAGCTTGATGGGGATGGCATTGAATCTATAAATTACCTTGGACAGTATGGCCATTTTCATGATATTGATTCTTCCTACCCATGAGCATGGAATGTTCTTCCATTTGTTTGTGTCCTCTTTTATTTTGTTGAGCAGTGCTTTGTAGTTCTCCTTGAAGTGGTCCTTCACATCCCTTGTAAGTTGGATTCCTAGGTATTTTATTCTCTTTGAAGTACTTGTGAATGGGAGTTCACTCACGATTTGGCTCTCTCTTTGTCTGTTATTGGTGTATAAGAATGCTTGTGATTTTCGCACATTGATTTTGTATCCTAAGACTTTGCTGAAGTTGCGTATCAGCTTAAGGAGATTTTGGGGTGAGATGATGAGGTTTTCTAAATATACAATCATGTCATCTGCAAACAGGACAATTTGACTTCCTCTTTTCCTAATTGAATACCCTTTATTTCTTTCTCTTTCCTGATTGCCCTGGCCAGAACTTCCAACACTGTGTTGAATAGGAGTGGTGAGAGAGGACATCCCTGTCATGTGCCAGTTTTTAAAGGGAATGCTTCCAGTTTTTGCCCATTCAGTATGATACTGGCTGTGGGTTTGTCATAAATAGCTCTTATTATTTTGAGATACATCCCATCAATATCTAGTTTATTGAGAGTTTTTAGCATGAAGGGCTGTTGAATTTTGTAGAAGGACTTTTCTGCATCTATTGAGATAATCATGTGGTTTTTGCCTTTGGTTCTGTTTATATGATGGATTATGTTTATTGATTTGCATATGTTGAACCAGCCTTGCATCCCAGGGATGATGCCAACTTGATCATGGTGGATAAGCTTTTTGATATGCTGCTGGATTTGGTTCGCCAGTATTTTACTGAGGATTTTTGCATCAATATTCATCAGGGATATTGGTCTAAAATTCTCTTTTTTTTGTTGTGTCTCTGCCAGGCTTTGGTATCAGGATGATGTTGGCCTCATAAAATGAATTAGGGAGGATTCCCTCTTTTTCTATTGATTGGAATAGTTTCAGAAGCAATGGTACCAGCTCCTTTTTGTACCTCTGGTAGAATTAGGCTGTGAATCTGTCTGGTCCTGGACCCTTTTTGGTTGGTAGGCTATTAATTATTGCCTCAATTTCAGAACCTGTTATTGGTCTATTCAGGGATTTAAATTCTTCCTGGTTTAGTCTTGGTAGGGTGTATGTGTCGAGGAATTTATCCATTTCTTCTAGATTTTCTAGTTTATTTGCGTAGAGGTGTTTATAGGATTCTCTGACAGTAGTTTGTATTTCTGTGGGATCAGTGATGGTATCCCCTTTATCATTTTTTATTGCATCTATTTGATTCTTCTCTCTTTTCTTCTTTATTATTCTTGCTAGCAGTCTATCAGTTTTGTTGTTCTTTTCAAAAAACCAGCTCCTGGATTCATTGATTTTTTTAAGGATTTTTTGTGTCTCTATCTCCTTCAGTTCTTCTCTGATCTTAATTATTTCTTGCCTTCTGCTAACTTTTGAATGTGCTTGCTCTTGCTTCTCTAGTTCTTTTAATTGTGATGTTAGGGTATCAGTTTTAGACCTTTCCTGCTTTCTCTTGTGGGCATTTAGTGCTATAAATTTCCCTTTACACACTGCTTTAAATGTGTCCCAGAGATTCTGGTATGTTGTGTCTCTGTTCTCATTGGTTTCAAAGAACATCTTTATTTCTGCCTTCATTTTGTTATGTACCCATTAGTCATTCAGGAGCAGGTTGTTCAGTTTCCATGTAGTTGAGCGGTTTTCAGTGAGTTTCTTAATCCTGAGTGCTAGTTTGATTGCACTGTGGTCTGAGAGACAGTTTGTTATAATTTCTGTTCTTTTACATTTGTTCAGGAGTGCTTTTTTACTTCCAACTATGTGGTCAGTTTTGGAATTAGTGTGATGTGGTGCTGAGAAGAATGTATATTCTGTTGATTTGGGTTGGAGAGTTCTGTAGATGTCTATTAGGTCCACTTGGTGCAGAGCTGAGTTCAATTCCTGGGTATCCTTGTTAACTTTCTGTCTCGTTGATCTGTCTAATGTTGACAGTGGGGTCTTAAAGTCTCCCATTATTATTGTGTGGGAGTCTAAGTCTCTTTGTAGGTCTCTAAGGACTTGCTTTATGAATCTGGGTGCTCCTGTATTGGGTGCATATATATTTAGGATAGTTAGCTCTTCTTGTTGAATTGATCCCTTTACCATTATGTAATGGCCTTCTTTGTCTCTTTTGATCTTTGTTGGTTTAAAGTCTTTCTTATGAGAGACTAGGATTGCAACCCCTGCTTTTTTTTTGTTTTCCATTTGCTTGGTAGATCTTCCTCCATCCCTTTATTCTGAGCCTATTTTTGTCTTGGCATGTAAGATAGGTCTCCTGAATACAGCACACTGATGAGTCTTGACTCTATCGAATTTGCCAGTTTGTGTCTTTTAATTGGAGCATTTAGTCCATTTACACTTGAGGTTAATATTGTTATGTGTGAATTTGATCCTGTCATTATGATGTTAGCTGGTTATTTTGCTCATTAGTTGATGCAATTACTTCCTAGCGTTGATGGTCTTTACAATTTGGCATGTTTTTGCAGTGGCTGGTACCAGTTGTTCCTTTCCGTGTTTAATGCTTCCTTCAGGAGCTCTTGTAAAGCAGGCCTGGTGGTGACAAAATCTCTCAGCATTTGTTTGTCTGTAAAATATGTTATTTCTCCTTCACTTATGAAGCTTAGTTTGGCTGGATATGAAATTCTGGGTTGAAAATTCTTTTCTTTAAGAATGTTGAATATTGGCCCCCACTCTCTTCTGGCTTGTAGAGTTTCTGCCGAGAGATCAGCTGTTAGTCTGATGGGCTTCCCTTTGTGGGTAACCCGACCTTTCTCTCTGGCTGCCTTAACATTTTTTCCTTCATTTCAACTTTGGTAAATCTGACAATTATGTGTCTTGGAGTTGCTCTTCTGGAGGAGTATCTTTGTGATGTTCTCTGTATTTCCTGAATTTGAATGTTGGCCTACCTTTCTAGGTTGGGGAAGTTCTCCTGGATAATATCCTGAAGAGTGTTGTCCAACTTGTTTCCATTCTCCCCGTCACTTTCAGGTACACCAATCAGACGTAGATTTGGTCTTTTCACATAATCCCAGATTTCTTGGAGGCTTTGTTCATTTCTTTTTACTCTTTTGTCTCTAAACTTCTCTTCTCGCTTTATTACATTCATTTGATCTTCAATCACTGATAACCCTTTCTTCCACTTGATCAAATCGGCTACTGAAGCTTGTGCATGCATTACGTAGTTCTCGTGCCATGGTTTTCAGCTCCATCAGGTCATTTAAGGACTTCTCTACACTGTTTATTCAGTTAGCCATTCGTCTAATCTTTTTTCAAGGTTTTTAGCTTCTTTGCGATGGGTTCAAACATCTTCCTTTAGCTCGGAGAATTTTGTTATTACCGATCTTCTGAAGCCGTCTCGCAACTTGTCAAAGTCATTCTCCGTCCAGCTTTGTTCCGTTGCTGACGAGAAGTTGCATTCCTTTGGAGGAGAAAAGGTGCTCTGATTTTTAGAATTTTCAGCTTTTCTGCTCTGGTTTTTCCCCATCTTTGTGGTTTTATCTATCTTTGGTTTTGATGATGGTGACATACAGATGGGGTTTTAGTGTGGATGTCCTTTCTGTTTGTCAGTTTTCCTTTTAACAATCAGGACCCTCAGCTGCAGGTCTGTTGGAGTTTGCTGGAGGTCTGCTAGACAATACCATTCAGACCATAGGCATGGGCAAGGACTTCATGACTAAAACACCAAAAGCAATGGCAATAAAAGCCAAAATTGACAAATGGGATCTAATTAAACTAAAGAGCTTCTGCACATAAAAAGAAACTACCGTCAGAGTGAATAGGCAACCTACAGAATGGGAGAAAATTTTTACAATCTACCCATCCGACAAAGGGCTAATATCCAGAATCTACAAAGAACTTAAACAAATTTACAAGAAAAAATCAAACAACGCCATCAAAAAGTTGGCAAAGTATATGAACAGACATTTCTCAAAAGAAGACATTTATGCAGCCAACAGTCACATGAAAAAATGCTTATCATCACTGGCCATCAGAGAAATGCAAATCGAAACCACAATGAGATACCATCTCACACCAGTTAGAATGGCAATCATTAAAAAGTCAGGAAACAACAGGTGCTGGAGAGGATGTGGAGAAATAAGAGCACTTACACTGTTTGTGGGATTGTAAACTAGTTCAACCATTGTGGAAGACAGTATGGCGATTCCTCAAGGATCTAGAACTAGAAATATCATTTGACCAAGCCATCCCATTACTGGGAATATACCCAAAGGATTATAAATCATGCTGCTATAAAGACACATGCACACGTATGTTCATTGTGGCACTGTTTACAATAGCAAAGACTTGGAACCAACCCAGGTGTCCACCAATGATAGACTGGATTAAGAAAATGTGGCACATATAAACCGTAGAATACTATGCAGCCATAAAAAAGGATGAGTTCATGTCCTTTGTAGGGACATGGATGAAGCTGGAAACCATCATTCTGAGCAAACTATCGCTAGGACAGAAAATCGAACACCGTATGTTCTCACTCATGGGTGGGAATTGAACAATGAGAACACTTGGACACAGGGTGGAGAACATCACACACTGGGGCCTGTTATGGGGTGGGGGGAGGGGGAGGGATAGCATTAGGATATATACCTAATGTAAATCATGAGTTAATAGGTGCAGCACACCAACATGGGACATGTATACATATGTAACAAACCTGCACATTGTGCACATGTACCCTAGAACTTAAAGTATAATAATAAAAAAAAAACAACAACAACAGAAACTGGAAAAAAAGAGAAATCTCTCATAAGAAAGCTGTCTTAATTTATGTTATCTTTGCATCTTTCCATTTTTTTGGACATAATTCATGATGTAGCTATGCAATGTCTTGAAAAAGCAGTGGACTGAGAGTTGGAACATTGGTGTTCCAGTCTTGACCTTGCACTGACCAGCATGTGATATGCCATTTTACTTTCTTAGACATCATCTTCCCCCCCCACTAAACTTAGAGAATGAAATAAAATTAATGCATAGGACTCTTACAGTTCTTAAAATGATATATGATTCTAAGTTATTAAAACATCCTTGACTAGTTAAAGTATAATATTTTAATGTCAGTATTTCCAGATCTGTTACAAAGACCATACAGACATTTTATCTATGTACAGTGGTCAGAGGAGTTCAGAGAACAATTTGAAATATTGTGGTAGAATTGAGCTCTCCTTTCTTAAAACTCCTCTGAGACCTGGGCTCGATTTGTAGGTTCTGGCAAAGTCAAGAACCACAGTATTCTATCATGTTTTGGGAGGGAGGTAGTCTTTTCTTCTCTACTGAAAAGCACTGCATTAGAAAACAGAAGTACTGGGATCTACCCATGGTTTTATCACTGATTAGACAACTATGGGCAAAGGAAATGACTCTCTTCTTTGGACATCATTTTTCTTGTCTTAGAATGAGCCAGATATTCTAGAAAATCTTTGAATTCTTCTATTACCAAACAACCCAATTACAGTCCTAGTTAGGAACATCTAATAGATTCATGAGTTTAAAAAGTTTAGATTGGAATGCTGTCCTTAATGTGTCAAAGCAGGTCAAATTACAAATTTTCAATGAAAAAAATCCTGTTGCTATCTCCAGTCTTAACCATATGTAATCATTTTTCTTTCATGAGAAGAGTAATTGTTATATTGTATATATGGACCTAAGGTCTCTAATGTGTTTTGAATTGGTTAGAAACCAAACACATACACACACACACACGCGCACACAGACACACACACAGTGATCTTATAAATAACAAGTAAATTCTCTTCCCAACAAGGACACTAAATTTAGGCTGGGGAAGCATTCCGCATACTTTTAAACATAGATCTAGTGTCTAATATGTCTAATAGCTAAGATTACTGTATCATAATGCGGTTTTTTTTTCTATTTTTCCTCCTTTGATAAGGTTTTACAATGCCAGGGTAGACACTGGTTCACTTTAAGGACCAGTAAAAAAACAGATTTTACTTTTATTATGTTCGGCCTTATATTTTCTATTGAAATATGTTGCTCATTTACTCAATTGAAAAGACTGCTCATTGTTTAAGAATCACCATTGAATAAATAATAATCAAATTACAAGTAAATAATAAGTTTTCAAAAGGGAAAAGAAATATTGACATATTAAAAGTATACATTGATTAAAAACTGCTTCCTGACTTTGGAATTCATAATTGTGAAAAATAAATGTCTTGAGTCAAGGAAATATGATCAATCAGTGAAGTAGGGAGTAGGCATACTTGAGATATTATCCCGAATTCCCTGATTCTCCTGGGAAGCTCTTCTGCTGGACCTTCCCATTGAACTCTGGGATATCCTGGATACCAACAGGCAGCAGTGCCTCATGTGCAGCATCTCTGCATTCGTATCTTGAGCTGCTTTGATAAGTGCCTCTGATTAAATGCAGTTGCACTATCCTACCGTCTGAAAACTGCTGGTGGAAATATTAAAACAATCACTCAGTTTCCCATGTTACAAATCCCCAGATCTTATTGCATCGGGTAAATAGGCTGCTTCCCTCCCACAAAAAGTAAGACACAGAGCTCTTAGAAACAGAGCCGGGTTGAAAAGTTTTTGAGAAGCAAAAAATCCCCCCCACAATAAAGAAAACCCACAACAAATTAAGAAAAATTGTGATTTTGCCAATTCACTGGCAGAAACTTATTGCTACATTGTTGGGAGAAATTAAATAATAATAGTTATAAGTATGAAATTAAACTTTGGAATCTACATAATCTTGGATTAACTGACCAAAAAGTGAAATTAAAGATACATTCTGACACAAGGACCTTATTACAGATTTGAATTCAAATTCTGGCCAGTTTGGAAATAACATTGTAAATCTTAAAAGTACAAATTTGACTTGATCTTCTACTTGCTATTGATTGTTCAAGTTGCTAACCAAAAGCTATATTTTCCATCATAGCTAGACATTGTTCCCTGAATTTAAGATACAAACCCAGGAAGTCCTGTTATTCTGCTGTACTGAAATGACATGAAAATTACACTTACAAGCTACTTAGATATATGAGAAACTTCTTCAGCATCTCCTATTTCCTCACACTTACTTAGTTTAAATATTCAGACATGGGTAAGGGTGCTCTCCTTACCCATTTTTGCAGTTTCTGCTAACTGTTCATCTCCTTTCTCCTGGGCCTAAAACTTTCCTTTGACATTCAGCTATCAAGTATTCTACTCTGACAGTGTCCTGGCCTTAAAGTCTTGTGCTGTCTGTTCAAGTTAGTTCATTTTAACAGATATTCACTGGATGATTATTATGGCCAGGGTGTTTGGGGAGATGGCTTGTCTTTTCCTTACCCACTTCAAACACAACTTCTCTAACTCCTATTCTGCTACGGACCCGTTAGAAAGCCACAACTGATCTTTTATAACTAATCTGAAATAATGATGACTTTATGTATTACCCCTGCCTGATAACGTCTGCCTTTAAATGGTGGTTGTCAAGGCCTTTAAACTAAAGTCTTGAAGTCTTAGTTACCAGGAAACAAGGCAAGGTCAGTTGAAGGTGCTCAGTGCTTCTCAAATTACACCATGAAGAACTGTTTTCTTCCAACAGTAGCAAAAGTGATAGATCAGGAGCTAAAGTTAACTTCACTTTAATTTTAAAAAAATATAAAACAAAATGAGCAAGGGTGTTTAAATATTAACTTTCTTTTCTATTACTAATTCTACCTTCTCTCTAGTTTTTTGAAATTATTATTTTTATCAAATGACCAGAATACACTTATTACATGTTTTTTAGAAATTACCCTTGGAACAACGAAAAAGTGTCTAGAAATGATTGCTTAGCACATTAAACTTCCAAGTTAGGATTACATTTTTATACTTTTAATCAATCAACCTTTATCAATCCGCAAATGTTATCTACAGGAGCATTTTTCTATAAGTATTTATCAAATGCTGTGTTGAAAATCAGATGGAGTGAAATATTGGCATTTGGTTGAATTGATCCAGTAAATCCATGTACTATAATAAGTCAATCCATTTATAGACATTTAATTGACACAAGAAATTTTTAAATTGTGAATGAGAGACTCATCAGTAAGAATTGGGGAAGTATGAAATACGTCTCTTTAAATAAACGTCATTTATCTGATGATTGAAGATTTGTTTAAGGAGAATAGTTTGGAGAATTTTCTTCCATGCATGAAGTGAGTTGATTGTTTCAACTGCTAGTCTTAAAAGAAAATAGCTACATAACTCTATAGTTCTTTTCTAAACCATAAATTATTGTACTATGATTTATAAAATCTAAAATAATACTTCTCTTTAAAATCGCAATGCATTGTGCTTCAGTGTTCAAGCAACAGATGAGAAAACCAGAACTGATTTTTCATTTTCAGAAAGTACCTTGAGAAATCATTGATTTTGTTTATAGGATAGTTTACCTGATTTTAAAATTAAATTCGAATTCTACAGATGAATTTCTTCTCTAAACATAAATATTTCTTATAGTTTGCCCTTTAAAGTGGCATAAAGTATTTGTATAGGCAAAGAAGCAAACAAGTTGAAAGAAACCCCAGAAAACTCCTCAAAGCATTTTCCTTTCATTATGGAAACTGAATTTACCTTAAAATTGCTCGAGTAAATGCTTGAAGATTTGCCTAAATCAACATGCTTATGAGTTGTCTTACAGAGAATAATAGCACTTTTTACCTTTTTTTTTTGTCACTTTACATTTTGTGGGAAATTTTAACTTCTTGGTAAAAAGTATTTTCATTGGAATAAAAATGGGACTTTCAGATGCCTGTCATTTTCTAAAATGCTTTGAAGTTTAAATTTTCTATGTATATCAAGAGAGTTAAGTCCCTCTGAATAGAGTGCACTAATGATAAATTTAAGATTTCAGGAATCAACCTACAGTACTGTTACAAAAACCATACCTGTTATTGACATCACACAGTCAGCTTTTGTGAAAATTTCATTTGTGACAACTATTTATTATATATACTTAAGTGGCAGGAAAAAGGCTCCAACACTGAAGTTTTAAAAGTAGTGACAGGCACTGAATGTAGATAGCACTGGACCAATCAGATAATGTGATAAGACAGTGCTAACAGGTCAAAGCAGCTATGGCAAATGAAAGGAGTTAAGAAAGTACTCATGGCTATTCAGCAACTCACTTTTTTTTTTTTTTTTACACAAGAGTGCAACACTTCTGTGGGAAGCCTGAGAAAAGGTGCTCTGGTAGACAGAATTCTAAGGTGCCCCCTAAGATTCCCTCCTTCTAGTGCATAACCCCTTCTTGAGTATGAGCAGGACTAGTGAATATGATGAAATGTCACTCTGGTGATTTTGTTATATTATATGGCAGAAGGGATTTTGAAGATGTAGTTAAGGTCCCTAATCATTTCACTTTGACTTAATCAGAGAGAGATAAATCTGGGTGAAACTGACTAGTCAGGTGAGCCCTTAATAGAGATCAGAAAGATTTGAAGCATAGAGAAATTCTCCTGCTGTCCTGGAAGAAGTAAGTTTCTGTGTGGTGAGAGGGTCTATGCAAGAGGTTGCAGGACAAAGACCCGAAGGCAGGTTCTAGCAGCTGAGTGTAGTCCCTAGCGAATAGCTAGCAAGAGAACAGGGTTATTGATCATTTAACTGCCAGCAACTAGTGAGCTTGGAAGAGGACCCTGGAGTTGAAGGTGTGACTGTAGCCCCTGCCAGTACCTTGAGGTCAGCCTAGTGACATCCTGAGCAGAGGACCCAGCTAATTCGTGTCCAGACTTTCAAGCAAGAAAACTTTGAGATGATAAATCTTGTATTGTTTTAGGCTATGAAGTTTCTGGTAATCTTTTACGTAGCAATAGGAAAATGAACATAGGTGAGAATGAAGCTTTTATGTGGACAGTACAGTTGTAAGGTTAAAGACAGGAGTATGAATGGCACCGGACTCTAGAGGCTTCAGCTAGCAGTAATCTAGAATGCAAATCAATTTCTCTCTTTTCATGTCTTTCTCTTTCTCATCAAGTTTATGTATATATAATAATATATTTTGCCTTTCTCAATATGTGCTATGTCTTTGTGTATTGCAAACTCTTATCTATATTTATTATTTATTTTTGAGGAGGGTCTCACTCTGTCACCCAGGCTGGAGTGCAGTGGTGCAATCATGGCTCACTGCAACCTTAACCCCCACAGGCTCAGGTGACCCTCCGACCTCAGCCTCTCAAGTAGCTGGGAATACAGGCACGTGCCCCACACCCAGCTAATTTCTGTAGAGACGGGGTTTTGCCATGTTTTCTAGACTGGTCTCAAACTCCACCTGCGTTGGCCTCCCAACGTGTTGAGATTACAAGGCATGAACCATCACACCTGGCCTATAACTCTTTATCCACCTTCTTATCCATATCTGTGTCATAGATTAAGATTGGGTGACATGAGTCTTCCATTAAATTAAATTACTGAGAAAAAGAAGTTTATTCAAGGTAAGAAACAATTGAGTGGGTATTATGATAATTGTTTACAGTTACCATTGGGGTAAAAGAGATTTGACTTTCTCCATGCCTATGATGGGAAATCCATTAGTAAAATTTATTTAATTTTTAAGACTTTATAGGTTGATAAAGATGAAGCAACATCTGTAAAGTGAAGTGCTACACTATAAATTGGTAATGCGTTTTTTGCAAGAAAGAATTTGACATCTTAAGTTAATAGCCCTAGGAATGTGTGCAATTGTTAGCATATTACATTTTTTGAATATATACTAAAAATTTAATTATGTGAAAATTGTTATGCAAGAAAGTGTTCTCTGCAATATTTTATGCAATATTTAGATTTCCCCCACCCTTGGAAATGAAAACCTAAATGAGGTTGATTTAGCAAACTTTTAGTATAAAAGCCCTCAATAGCATATTATGCAGCCATTAAAAATGTTATATGAGATAGTAAATCATATGTAGTAATTTTTAGTATAACAAGTTAAGGGAAAAAGAACTATACAGAATGTATATGTAATATGATTACACTGGTTTAAAAATTATCAAATACAAGTGTGGTTCAAATCCTGGATGTGGATGGAAATGTGTAATTGTGTTTGGATTGATAGGACTATGGTATTTTTATTTTACTTTTTGTTCTACATTTTTATTATTTTAGAAATATCTTTAATGAATATAGATTATTTTTTCTTTCTTTATTTTTATTATTATTATTTTTGAGATGGAGTTTTGCTCTCGTTATCCAGACTGGAGTGCAGTGGTGCAATCTTCGCTCACTGCAACCTCCACCTCCTGGGTTCAAGCAATTCTCCTGCCTCAGCCTCCTGAGTAGCTGGGATTACAGGTGCCTGCCACCATGCCTGGCTAATTTTTTTGTATTTTTAGTAGACATGGGGTTTCACCATGTTAGCCAGGCTGGTCTTGAACCCCTAGCCTCAAGTGATCCACCCGCCTCAGCCTCCCAAAGTGCTGGGATTACAGGCATGAGCCACCGCGCCTGGCTGATGATTTTTAAAATAATTAAAACACAAGCCTTGCCCAAGAATTTTTTTTCTGGAGAAAATAATATCTGAGACCTTTTGCCTTCTAAGGATAAATCCATGGTGATGACCGTAATAGGTCTAACAAAAGCTGAGGGATGGTTGATCTGCCACTTATTTCACATGTGCTGAGGAGCCCTGTGGCAGAGAGATCAAACTGATGGCCTGTGGGCCATAGTCCATCTGTAGATATGCTTTGCGCTGTATTTTAAGAAAATTTAAGACAACATTTAAAAACCAGAAAGTTTCATGCAAAAACCGTATTTTTCATCTTTGCTTACAAATTTGGGTGATCTATTGACATCAAGCTCATGTTCTTACATGGCAACAAAGGGCTGGAGTTGAGAATCTCATGCCTTCCACCTTACCACAGTCCACAGCTCCCAGTGCCCTGCCTGATACCGAGACTTAGTATCAATTGCAATTCATCATTGCACTTGCTCTCGTTATCCTTAAAGTGGAAAAACATTTTTTTTTCTGTGCTTGTTTCCCTATCAAAAGTGGAAAATGAAAGATGGAGCTGAGAGGGCTCCTTGTTCCTGAAGCCCACTATGCTTTCTTCATTTATGAGCTTGTTGGCATTTGTGATGGTGACCCCGGAGAGATTAAATAAATAATTGATTGAAAGCACCTAGTATAACCTGGGCCAGATACTTAGCATATGTTAATTTCCTTCTATATATCCTTTCTTGTAGTTGTTTTGAAACATTTGGAAATGGAATAAAGTGGTTATTACATTCCCATGGACTCCTAAGTGGAGCAAGCATCACAACAAAATGTTGAAGTCAAGCAGGAAAGACCTAGATTACATTTCTAATAAAGCTGAAAATATAAAGAGGGAAGATAGTATGATAACCATGTAGGTGACCCCAGTTTTCCCTTTCTATCTCTACTGAAATCGATGAAATTTCTCCCTAGAGCCAGGAAGGGGAGAAAACCATCCCCTGCTGCAGTGTTCGGTTTCAATTGGCTGTGTATCCCTGGCCTCAGGGTGAGGTTAACTGTGCAAAGGAAAGTCACATTTCAGAACACTTAAATATTTTTTCTTGCTAAACCACACTGAAGACACTAATTCCATTTATTTCATGGCTGTATAGAGGTGAATGAGCAAAAAACCACTCCTGCATTTTCAGTCTTCAAATAAAGCCTAATTAAAGAAATATATAGTTTTTATTGAGCTGCAAGAAAAAGGGACATGGTACACAATTAAGTTCGCATTAATTATTAAAGCCATAAAATTATTAATGTAACAAATATTACACATTAATAAGAAACATATTTTGTCGCCAACTGCTGCATGAAATTTCTCTTTCATAGTCTATAATCCAAAGGAGAAATGGCAAAAGAATGTGTAAAAAACATTAAGTTCTAGCCTTAAGTTTATTGCTGTTGGAAGTAAGATGTTTGACATATTTCAATACTATTATTTCTAAGATGCAATTGTTCTGAATCAGTTAAACAATAAAGTGGGAGAAAAAGGTATAATTGTGATAATAATTGCTTGTAATGAAGTTTGACTAGGGGGCTAAAAATATTTGTCAATCTGCCCAATATTTTCCTCTGATAGAAGACTACAAGTTCAGTACGCAGAGAGGAGAGGGACTTCCTCCACCCTCATTTCCTATCCCTGGCTGAGCTTGAATTATTCTGCTCTTATTCTTTTTGGAGTGAGAGAGATGACATTAAAGCCAGATTCATGGATCGCCTACTCGGAAAATTCTTACAGTCATTAAAAGTCCTTTGGAGAATAAGAAATGATTATTTATCCACCCACTCATCCCCGGTCCTATTCTGTACTTCTTCTTATCAAAACCCAGTAACCTGCTATTGCAATTGGCTGTTTACTTCCATGTATGCCATAGGCTTATACAGTACATAGCATATCATAAGTCTCTTCTGACTAAGGTCACAAGAGAGCTGTTTTTTTCAAATCAAGATTAAGATTGCATGATTTGTAAGTATCTTAATCAGATCTTATTGGCGAATCAATTTTTAAAATGTTAGTGATATCATCCCTGAGAGGTTTGAAAAAAGAAAAAAAAAAAGTTAATGTCTACCGTTGGGGATGATACAAGGTGAAGGAGGTGTTCTACTTTAGAAACCAGTGCGTCCAGAATTGGTGGGTTCTTGGTCTCACTGACTTCAAGAATGAAGCTGCGGACCCTGGTGGTGAGTGTTACAGTTCTTAAAGGCGGCGTGTCCGGAGTTTGTTCCTTCTGATGTTCGGATGTGTTCGGAGTTTCTTCCTTTTGGTGGGTTCGTGGTCTTGCTGGCTCAGGAGTGAAGCTGCAGACCTTCCCGGTGAGTGTTACAGCTCTTGAGGCAGCGCGTCTGAAGTTGTTCATTTCTCCCGGTGAGTTCGTGGTCTTGCTGGGTTCTGGAGTGAAGCTGCAGACCTTCACTGTGAGTGTTCCAGCTCATAAAGGCAGTGTGGACCCAAAGAGTGAGCAGCAGCAAGATTTATTGCAAACAGCAAAAGAACAAAGCTTCCACAGCGTGGAAAGGGACCGGAGCTGGTTGCCACTGCTAGCTCCGGCAGCCTGCTTTTATTTTCTCAAATCGGCCCCACCCACATCCTGCTGATTGGTCCATTTTACAGAGAGCCGAGTGGTCTGTTTTGACAGGGCGCTGATTGGTGCGTTTACAATCCCTGAGCTAGACACAAAGGTTCTCCACTTCCCCACTAGATTAGCTAGATACAGAGTGTGGACACAAAGGTTCTCCAAGTCCCCACCAGAGTAGCTAGATACAGAGTGTCGATTGGTGCATTCACAACCCTGAGCTAGACACAGGGTGCTGACTGGTGTGTTTACAAACCTTGAGCTAGATACGGAGTGCCAATTGGTGCATTTACAATCCCTTAGCTAGACATAAAAGTTCTCCAAGTCCCCACCAGACTCAGGAGCCCAGCTGGCTTCACCCAGTGGATCCCGCACGGGGATCGCAGGTGGAGCTGCCTGCCAGTCCCGCGCCCTGCGCCCGCCCTCCTCAGCCCTTGGGTGGTCGATGGGACTGGGCGCTTTGGAGCAGGGGGCGGCGCTCGTCGGAGAGGCTCCGGCGGCACAGGCGCCCACAGAGGAGGGGGAGGCTCAGGCATGGTGGGCTGCAGATCCCGAGCCCTGCCCCGCGGGGAGGCAGCCAAGGCCCGGCGAGAAATCGAGTGCAGCGCCGGTGGGCCTGCACTGCTGGGGGACCCAGCACACCCTCCGCAGCCGCTGGCCCGGGTGCTAAGCCCCTCATTGCCCGGGGCGGTAGAGCCGGCCGGCTGCTCCCAGTGCGGGGCCCACCAAGCCCACGCCCACCCGGAACTCCAGCTGGCCCGCAAGCGCCGCGCGCAGCCCCGGTTCCCGCTCGCGCCTCTCCCTCCACACCTCCCTGCAAGCTGAAGGAGCTGGCTCCCGCCTTGGCCAGCCCAGAAAGGGGCTCCCACAGTGCAGCGGTGGGCTGAAGGGCTCCTCAAGCGCGGCCACAGTGGGCGCCAAGGCTGAGGAGGTGCCAAGAGCGAGCGAGGGCGCACGCCGTCACCTCTCACAGGAGCAAAAAGACAGTAAGTAGAATATGCAATCTTCCGCAGAAGGGAACTATCAAAATCAAGTGGGAGTTCAAAGGTGAAAAATTAACACTTAGTTCGATGAGTTAGGATAAACTTCTTGGAAAAGGTGACATTTAAGATGCGTGGTAATGAATGGGAGGAGTTTTAAGCAGAGGAAAGATTCTGGATGTCTGGGTGGTTAGAAGTGCAAGAAGGCACATGAGCAAATGGACAGAGGGAAAGTTTAGTTCATGCTTGGGAATAGCACATACTCCAACTTGGCTGAAACAATTTCCACGCAAGACCTGGGAAATTAGGCTCCCAGAAGTGGGTTAGAGTTCTATCAAGGTGGCCTTGATAGATAGGCCTTAAATGACAGGCCTGGGAGGTTAATGATCAAGGTCTGGGTGTTATCACTCTACATGGAATGTGCTTTCAAGGTTGGTGCTATGTTGATTTAGTTTTATGTTTTATTTAAGTGTACTGTAGTCCCATGTAGCAACCAGCTCTCTTAGATTGAGTTCTCTGGCTCCAGCTTTCTTTCTTTTTTTTTTTAAAATAAATTTTATGTGTATATTTGAGGTTTACAACATGATATTACAAGACACATATGGCTGGGTGCAGTGGCTCACACCTGTAATCCCAACACTTTGGGAGGCTGATGGGGGTGGATTACCTGAGGTCAGGAGTTCAAGACCAGCCTGGCCAACATGGTGAAACCCTGTCTCTACTAAAAATACAAAAATTAGCCGAGCATGATTGTGTGTGCCTGTAATCCCAGCTACCTGGCAGGCTGAGGCAGGAGAATCGCTGGAACCTGGGAGGTGGAGGCTGCAGTGAGTTGAGATCGTGCCACTGGAACTCCAGCCTGGGTGACAGAGCAAGACTCCATCTAAAAAAAAAAAAAAAAAAAGATACATATCATATAGATAGTAGAATGATCATTACAGTGAAGAAACAAGCAGATTAACGTATCTATCATTCCCACACAGTTACTCTTCTTGTGGAAAGAGTAGCCAAAATCTACTTATTTAACAACAATCCCTAATACATTTTTATTAATTTTAGTTGTCATGTCGTAAATTCGATCTCTGAACTTGTTCATCCTGCATAACTGCTACTTTATGTCCTTTGACCTGCATCTCCCCATTTCCTATCCCTGTCCACCTCTATGGTGGTAACCACTGTTTCATTCTCAATCACTGTATTTGAGCTCTTCCTAAAATATATTCCACATATAAGTGAGTCTATGCAAATTTTGTGTGTGTGTGTACCTGGCTTATTTTACTTAGCAAAATGTCTTCTGGTTTCATCCATGTTGTGGCAAATGTCAGGATCTTCTTTTGTAAGACCAAGTAATATTCCATTGTGTGTATGTATGTGATATCTATATCTACATCTATATATAACATCTTTATCCATTCATCCATTGATCAGCATTTAGGCATTTAGGTTGTTTTCATGTCTTGGCTGCAATGAATATGGAAGTGCACATATTTTTGTGAGGTAGTGATTTCATATCCTTTGGTTGTATACCCAGAAGAGGGATTGGTGGATCATCTGGAAGTTCTATTTTTTTTTTTTTTTTAGACAGTGTCTCACTCTGTCACCCAGGCTAGAGTGCAGTGATGTGATCACAGCTCACCACAGCCTTAATCCCCTGGCCTCAAGCGATTTTTCTGCCTCAGACCTCTTAGGTATCTGGGACTGCAGGAGTGCACCACCACACATGGCTTTAAAAAAAAAAATGTTTCATTAGAGGCAAGGTCTGGTTATGTTGCCCAGGACGGCCTTGAACACCTGGGCTCAAGCAATCCTCCTGCCTTGGCCTCCCAAAGCATTGGGATTACAATTCTGAGCCACCACACCCAGCCTGGAAGTCCTATTTTTAATTTCTTTAGGAACCTTCATATTATTTTCCATGACTGTACCAATGTACATCCCCACCAACAGGGTTTCTTTTTCTCCACATCTTTATCAACATGTCTTATCTCTTGTCTTTTTGTTACTAGTCATCCTTAAGGGTGGGGTGTGTGGTGATATCTCATAGTGGTTTTAATTTTCACTTCTCGTATGATTAGTGATGCCAAGCACCTTTTCATAAATCTGTTGCCCATTTTTATGTCTTATTTGGAGAAATATCTGTTCAGGCCCTTTGCTCATTTTTAAATTGGGTTATTTGTTTTCTGGAATTGAGTTGTGGAGTTGCTCACAAATTTTGGATATTAACTGCTTATCTGATATGTGGTTTGCCATTGTTTTTTTCTAGTCTGTGGATTGCCTTTTAATTTTGCTGGCCTCTCCTTTGCTGTACAGAACTTGCTAGTTTTATATAGTCACATTTATTTATTTTTGGTTTTGTAGCCTGTGTTTTTGGTGTGATATTCAAGAAACCATTGCCAAGGCCAATGTCAGGGAGCTTTTCTCCTATGTTCTCTTCTAAAAGATTTATGGCTTCAGGTTTTACATTTAGATATTTTATCCATTCGAGTTGATTTTTGTGCATGGTATCAGATAAAGCCCAATTTCATTCTTTTGCATGTGGAAATCCAGTTTTATCAGCACCACTTATTGAAGAAACTGTCTGTTCCCCATTGTATTCTCTTGGTGGCCTTGTTGAACATTAGTTGACCTTATATGTTTGGATTTATTTCTGGGTTCTCTATTCTGTTCCATTGGTCTATGTTTCTGTTTTCATGCCAGTACTATGCTGTTTTGATTATTATAGGCATAAAATATAATATAATATTATTTTATTTTATTTTTTGAGATGGAGTCTCACACTGTTGCCCAGGCTGGAATGTATTGGCACCATCTCAGTTCACTGCGACCTCTACCTCCCGGGTTCTGGCGATTCTCGTGCCTCACCCTCCCAAGTAGCTGGGATTACAGGCATGTACCACCATGCCGGGCTAAATTTTTTGTATTTTTAGTAGAGACAAGGTTTCGTTATGTTAGCTCGGCTGGTCTCGAACTTCTGACCTCAGGTGATCCTCCTGCCTCAGCTTCCCAAAGTGCTGGGATTATAGGCGTGAGCCACTGGGCCTAGCCAATAGCCTTATAATTTTAAATCGGAATTGTGATGACTTCAACTTTGTTTTTGTTTCTCAATATTGCTTTGCCATTCAGAAGGTGTTGTAGTTCCATTTGAATTTTAGGATTATTTTTTCTATTTCTGTAAAGAATGCTATTGTAATTTTGATAGAGATTGAGTTAAATCTGTATATTGCTTTGGATGGTATGGACATTTTAACAATATTAGTTCTTCCTGTCCATGAACATATCTTTCCATTTATTTGTGTCTTCAGTTTTTTATCTGTATTTTATAGTTTTCAGAGTACAAATCTTTCACCTCTTTTGTTAAATTTATTTCTAGGTTTTAAAAATGTTATTGTAAATTTGATTGTTTCTTTATTTTTCAGCTAGGTCATTATTTGTGTGTAGAAATCCTACTGATTTTTATATGCTGATTTTGTTGTAACTTTACTGAATGTATTTGTTCTAACAGTTGTTTTCTGAAATCTTTGGGATTTTCTACATGCCATTTTCAGTAGAGATAATTTCAATTCTTCCTTTATGTTTTGCATGGCTTTTCATTTGTTTTCTTTTGTGATTGTTCTTGCTAGTACTTCTAGTACTATGTTGAATAGAAATGGTGAGAATGGGCAACGATGCCTTGTACCAGATCTTAGTGAAAAAGTTTTCAATTGTTCCTCAATGATTATGATGTTAGCTCTGAGTTTTTTAATAAATAGCTTTTATTATTTGTGTTTTTAAAAATTTTATTCTGTTGAGGAAGTTTCCTTCTATACCTAAATTGTTAAGAGTTTTTTGTAAGGAAGAATGCTGAACTTGGTCAAATGCTTTTACTGCATCAATTGAGATGATCATGTGGTATTTAATCTTTCATTCTGTTAATGTGTGTATCACATTGATTGATTTGCATATGTTAAACCAACCTTGTACGGCAGGGATAAATCTCACTTAGTCATGATGTGTAATATTTTTACTTTGCTGTTCAATTTGCTAACATTTTAGTGAGGATTTTTGCATTGATATTCATCAGAGACAATATCACAAACTACAAAACTACAATGGCCTGTAGTTTTCTTTGTTTTGCAGTGTCTTTGTCTTGCTTGAGGTATCAAGGGTGCTCTGGTTTCTTTTGTATGTTTCATGGTTCTTTGCTTGTAGTAAATAATAACTACCAATACTCAATGTATCCACTGACTTTTTATTTGATTGCTGAATTTCTTGGTTGTTCTCAACCACAAGGTATCAGCAAGTATTACATACCATATTAGCTCTTAAGAGCATCATGGAGTAAGTATGCTCATTTTATAACCAATCAGAATTAAGGTTGCAGAGATTAAGATGTTTGCTCAATTTCTTCCAATGAGACCAGACCCACACATTTTGATTTCAAGTCCTGAACTGTTTTCCACTGTTGTGGTTTCTAGAACACGTAGGCTTTAATACTTTGTAATATCAAGCAAACGGAAAGAAAAAAGATGCATTTTGGGGATAATAAGAGAGAAGCTCAAAAGAAGTTCTCTTCCTACACAAATCTAAATTTCACTTGGATCCAAGTGTTCAGCATGACTCAATCTTTCTCATAGATTTTCTTTTGCTCATATACATTTTAGTATCTCATCTCATCCTGAATTTCCAGACAAAGATATGTGAAAAATCCTCTTTTAATAACAATATTGGATCATTATAATAATAGTTATTATTTACTCTTTTATCATTTAGTGTTTGCCAGTCGCCGTATAGATGCTTTACACATATTATGTCTATTTCTTTTGCAATTCCACAAACCCATTTTACAAAGAAGTAGCTAAACTTTCTTCCCCCACCACCCCTGGCTTTATTGTGGTATAATTGACAAAAATTGTACATATTTACAATATACAATGTGATGTTTGGATGTGTGTATACATTGTGAAATGATTACCACAATCAAGCTAATTAACTTATTCACTACCTAATATTCACACCCCACTTTGTGTGTATGTGGTTAGAACATTTAAGATCTACTCTTTTAGTAAATTTCAAGTATTTAATATTAGTATTATTAGCTATAATCCCCTTGCTGTACATTAGCTATCCAGAATTCATTCATCCTCCATAACTAAAACTTTGTACCCTTTGATGTACCTCTCCCTATTTCCCCCACCCTCCAACCCCTGGCAAACACCATTCTAGTGTCTGCCTCTATTAGTTTGACTTTTTTGGATCTTACATACACATGAGATCATGCAATATTTGTCTTTCTCTGCTTGGTTTTTCCAATCTACTTCTGCCTTCAGATTCTGAGACCTTTCCTCCTGTCTCCAAAGCTACCGGTGTCTAGCTAGGAGCATGCTTACTGAATTTATTCTACTACTTTTTTTTCTGAAAACATGATTTAGATCAAGCTCGAATCCTATAGCCTTAGGCAAGAAGACTCCTTCAAAATCATTTCTATTTATTGCCTATCTTTTAAGTCTCCATCGTGTGCCTGATTTTAGTCTAATTTCAGAGAAGCTATTGAAAGATAGCAGTATAAGATATGCTTTTTATCTTGCTGGAATGTAAACTTCAGTTAAATCAAACACAAAATCAACTGAAGGGGGAGTGGAGTCAATATCGGCCCAAAATTATACATTCTAGAAGGTTGGTAAAGGGAAACAGGAGATGAGGATAAAATCGGACCTTGAAAGTTGGGTAGAATTAGGATGAGTGGAAAGAAATGGGCATTTGGGGAGAGTGATAGAAAGCACTGTGAAAAAAGTTGCTGGCCTGTGAATGTTTTTGTTTACTAAAATGCTTCTAACTCATCTTTGAATTTACTCTTGGTTCTTCCTAATGACCAATCAAAAAAGAAAAGCAAAAACAACAACAAAAAAAAACTGTTTTTGAGCCACTCTCTGTGGTCACGGTATGAAAGACTGAATAGCTTAAACGCACTTCAATGTCAGAAATCAAGCAACACACTAATAGGCCTAAAGGTAAAAGCTATTGTTATTGGCAGTTCAAGGACATACTTCTGCAAGATAGTCATTCTAACCTAAAATGCTAACCTCCATCTGGTTAGGGCTAATTTAGTGTGTGGGTGGAGGTGTGAGATTTACAATCCTTTGAAGAGTGTGGGGTAGTAAGTATTTAACCTCAAGAGGGTGTGATTTCTATTGCATCACTTAAAAAAAAAAAAAAACAGTGGTAACACCACAAACATGTACATCACCTATAACCCAATTCTGGCTTGATGATATTATCACATTTTTTTAAGCCAGTGACACAGATATCTTGTGCTCAATCACCTGGGATAAATCTGTTATGAAAATGTTGAATTGCTTCAAATTGTTTTCACCTGTATCAGGTAGTTTTACATAAGGTAGTGGAGAATTGAGAGACAATAGATTCATCACTCCTAAAAGAAATCCCCATTCCCCTCATTCTTTTTTTAGCTGCCTGCAGATTGCACCTAAGTCTTTTCTAATACTTTTTCTCACACTATTTACTTCAGCTTGTAGAGTGGTGCCAACAGGGTTAGGATTGAAATAACCTGGGGTTCTGTTAGAAATGCCAGTGTCCAAGCTTTCTTCTCAGGGTCAGATTGCATTGATATGAGTTGGGCAGAGCCATGGATATTTTTTTGAAAGGCCTCTAGGTGAATCTAACATGCATATAGGGTTAAGAATCATTGATTTAGAATCTTCGTATGTAGAAAGGTAGATGGGCTTTAGTCATGTTATAAATAACGTAATAGAAAAGGTTATCAAGTTGAAGCATTATGAAGCTTTCTAGGGAGAATGAGAACTATCCCATTGGACTACCAATTCTACACTAAAAGGTAGAAGGCTTGCAGGAACTTGCCTAATGACCATTAAAAAACCTGCATCTTGTCTCCAACTCCTGTGCCTTTCTACCAAGTTTTTCAATACCTGTGATTATGTATGATTTACTCAAATATCACAACCTTGGGAGAGGTTTTTCTTGGCTATCCAATCCAAAATAGTCTTTCTCCATCCTTATTTTATCTTATTTTTTTCATAACACAGTATCTGAAATCAACATGTTTATTATTTATTTATTAATCTGCTTTCTCACATTAGAAAGTGTGAGAGCAGGGATCTTTGTCATCTTGTTAACTCCTATATCCCTAGAATCTAGAACAGTGATTTGTGTATGATTGTTGAATACATGAATGACACAGTGAGAATTAAGCATTCCTACAAATATGCCAATCCCATCATGTGGTCTATGTCTAGATGGAGGCGGAACAGGGACACTTTTAATAGAATAGGAGGTTTCTCAGCAGCAGCTGCATTTGAGGCAGAAAATCAATTTCTACCTTGGATGACATTTTCAAAAGAAGTGTATGTGGTAGCATGGAATCTTCTATCTGACAGGGCTTATGTCAAAATACTAGGATGTCTAGATGAGTGGCCCACTTTCTGTAGAGAGGGTGTGCCATTCAAAGATGCTCTGAACTGTACATGCAATTTAGTCCTTGTTCTAACAGACTTTCTGCTTGCACAAAGAAGAGAGTGACTATGGCTTTGTGAGTATACTTATGTTCAGCAAGGAATTTGCATGTGAATGCATATATGCACATTTTATAAACTTGCTGGAGAAAGAAACGTGGGATGCAGATTCCCCAAGTTAGCTAGTATGTATAATATTTTTGGTAGTTGGGTGGAGGACGCCTGTCTGGTATGTTCTTAAATATTTGAAATACAACCATTGTTTAAGACCTAAAATTCACAATAAGAAGGAGACAATTTCAGAAAAAAATGTAGACTGTTAATCACAATTTATGCAAAACATGTTAAGTGAATGAACCCAACCATTTGTCATGTACACACCATTGTGCTAAGGAATGCCTTTCCTCATGCTATTCGTTACTGAGGAAAATCACTGCCAAAGCAGTTTAGCTAATTCATTTCCATGTTTGGAATTAGGCATTTTTAACAGTTATCTACTTCCCATTGTCTGCCTGGGACAAGCCTTGTCTTGTCAGGGCTTAGCTGGCTGCTGCCAGAATTGAGATAGGGACATCAGAATCGTGTTGTAAACTCAGGAAGATATAGACAGGGAAGCCTTCCTCTGCCCAGGAGTAAGAGGGGAGAGACAAAGAGGCAATGTTAGTTTTGTGTGTATATGGAGCTAATAACTGCTTGCTTTGTGCCATTTCAGCACCCTAGAAAGTATGTGTATTTCCTCTACTTCTTTCTCTCCACTCCCCATCCAAACACACATACAGAAACTTATAATGTCTTTAATAGGGAGATAGCTTTTATTTTATAAATACAGAAGAGATAATACTTCAGGTAGAAGAAAATTATTGATTGATATTATCATGGATTGAAATAACTGATAATAGATCTTTTCCTGAGCTGAAAAAATAAGGGAGCTAATAAATTTTCGACTTGTACTATGTGCTCAGTTCTGTCTTAGAAAAATTAAATATAATTTAAATATTTCATTTAACATAAAACTTAGATAAGAGTTTGGTAGGAAAATGATCTCAGGTGCTTGAAATCAGGTTGGCAATAGAAAACCCTCCTAAATGGGAGCCCAGGCTTTTGTAGGCAAAATTTGTTCACTTCAGAAATTTCCTTGGGGCTGGATTTTTTTCAAAATGGGAACAGAGGATTCAAATGTGTATAGGCTTCTATCCTTGAATCCCAAGGGAGTTTACAGTTTAAAAACATTAATAAAATTAAAACTAAAACTGTTAAAAATGAGTTAAAGTAGTAACAGTATGCCATCAACAAGTTAATGACTATTGCAATTATAAATTAATAGAGGTGGCTCCCTTTGACCTGCCCTAGATGTCATATCAATTGATTAAATGTTCCGAGACAATGAAATGGAAAAAGACATTTTTATTATAATGCTTCAGGCAGGGAATATTTTTATTTTGCTATTAGGAGCACATCCACATGTCAATGACCAATTCCATTTGGAAAAAAGACACTTTTTAGGATATGCATAATTAGGAAAAAAATCCAAGGTGAACCTTAGGTCTTAACTAACCACCTCTGTTATTTTTAGTTGACATTAAGAATCACAAAATATAGCATTTTTAGGCTTTATTTTGATTCAGAGCAGGATAGTTGTTGGTTCCATATGCTCAGAGGTGTCATGGGGTGGCACAGCCCTGCTGGGCTGACATTCTCAGTAGACATTGCTAGGAGCATGTTCTGTGCTGGGTCTTTGCACCTCAGTGACAAGAAATAAAATGGAAAAGGTGTCAGTAAACTAGCAGATTTTCTACCACGTTCTGCTAGCCATTCTGAGTGTGCTGGGGATGCTGTCTTCTTGAGAATGATTCAGCAGCCATGGACCTGCCTTCTGAGACAGCTGTTTTGAGCCTTAGCTTCTCTCTGGTGATGGGTGAAATCTGGAAGGGAAAGGTCTCATTTTCCCTTTTACTAGAAAAATATATTTCTATAAAAAAATAGAACCAATTTCCATAACTCCAGATAGGAAATGAGAAGCCCTGGATGAAAGACAAGTATATTTGATATTCAAAAACAGTTGATAAAATCAAATTGACCACATACCTGTAATTTGATTGGCCATATAAAACCTGGTTGCCTGGCAGGCAGAACTAAATCTCTAATCACTTGAAAAGTGATCTGTTGAGTAGACCCGTAGACACATAATCTCATATCTTGTAGCCCGTTAGGTCAGAAAGCTGTTACTTCTGGGGCTTAAACAACTTTGCAACGGGCCATGGCTCTGTACTTTTGAGGAATGAAGAGAACTTTCTTTGTGTCCCAAGAGAGCATGATTAATGTAATATTTAGCACATCTGTTGCAGGTTAAACAATCATATTTCTCTGACTTCTGGATTTTTATTCTAGTCATTCTTTTATTGCAACGTGTCCCTTTCAAATGTGGAAGATCAAAATATAACATAATGTTTAAAAGTATTTATAATGTTGGGCATAGGAAGGGAACAGAGTAATGACTTTTGAATGTTCTACTTTTTAAAATATACTCTAATTCACTGTCAATTTCAGTAATCAAATTTATTGCTGGATCATACTTACAACTAAGATGATGTATTCCCACTTATATTAAAACAGCCTTTCAAAACCAGAATGTCATTCATTCACACATACATTATGTCCCAGGCAGTCTGCTAGACTCAAGACTGGAAGTAAGGAGGTCCTTATATGGTCAATGTGGGATGTGAACAGAAATCAAGCAGACAACCCAGTTGTATTTGTTTTTCTGCTAGAAGGAGGAACAGGGTGGTAAGAATGCCTCTAGGAGGTATACTAGTGGTCAGGGAAGCCTTCATGGAGGAAGTGTTCTCTAATTTGAGGCCTTCAAGAACTACTTGTGGAAAGCAGTGGATAAATGAGATGTAATTAAGCTGATGGTGGTCACCCAATTCTGCCCACATGATGTGTGATGTATTTTGCTATGGCTTTAAAACAGAAACAATAAAAGGACACCAAGTGCTAACAGATGATGTGATTTTCCTGGGCCTCACCTATTTTACATCCTGCCCTTTAAAAAATTACTTTTGGACATTTGCAATTTTATCTTAGTTATGATTTGGGGAAGTATTGATGCTTCCCATTCACAACACATTACAACAGCTGCATCATTCTTTTAAGGATAAATCAGTGTCTTTTCAATAAACACTTAGTATGCTTAATAAACAATTTGTTATTGTTTTTATTATTATTTATGCTAGGATGAAGAATCCTTAGGAGATCACTGAAACATTTTTATCTAGAGAGAACAATGTAGAGAAGTAAATTGGCAAAGAACTTGAAGCATATGGACAGAAATACAAGTATTTACAGTACTTATAAGTTTCATTATGACTATATAAAATACAGCATCATTTGTCAGTAAATCAAAGCTTATACAAGTGGCAATTGTGAATGCAGTTGGTTACAATATTAAAAGAACAGGGATTAGGAGTGTAACTGAGATTCCTTTTATGATAAATTATCTAGCTCCTGGCTACCGTGTATGAGCTCTATTAACTGCCTATAAATTGTTCATCATAAAATCTAGTTCATTCTTGTTAATTAGGCCAAGGCTTTTATAAAGACTTTTTTCTCCTCCCTATGAAAGCCTGGGCTGGCAGGAGAGTAGCTACACCAGAACACTGAGGAAAAAAGGGACCCTTTGCTAAGCATGATGCTATGCTCCTTAAAAACTAGTAATTAAAAAAGAAATTCCTGAATTAAAATTACTTTAAACTAAAATTACTTTAGCTTCTCTTACAAGTGAAAATAGAATCATTCTATTGTAGTCACAGAAGAGGGTTAAATACAGCCTAAATAATTATATCGTCTTACTGCAAATTCTCTCAATCAATAATATGCAAGAAAGAAAGGATATATGCATAAAAGAACTAGATACACCCACTAGAATTGATTAATACCAAGCAAGTTCCAGAAAGACAAATAGACATATCATATTTTGCTGGCATGTCATTGTACTTCATTTTATTAAGCATTTTACCCATGCAGTTGAACTTCTATGCAAAATTATCTTTGAGGAAATCTTGTATTTGTTACTGATCACCACTTTTTTTTTCTGTTGTATTTTGCTCTTCGTGGTGCTCACATAAGTGATCAACTGGCAGGCAGTGAATGTTATGTTTATATTATCTCATATTTTGCATTGCTAACTGGCTCCCTTGATACCATTTAAGGTGCATCCCTAATGAGCTCTCACGTTTCACACTTCCCTTGCAATCTCTGGATTTTGTAAGGGTAGACATGTGGTGCCCCATTACTGGATGCCAAAGTGGTTGTGACTTCAGGAAGTCCCAATAGTCAGAGCCACAGGCTGAGTCAAGCCATGTGATTGCTCCCCTGAGATGCAGTTAGCAAGCCTCCCTGACAGAGGCCAGAGGCAAGGAACAGTCAAAGGCTGGAAAACTCTGTATGTTTGCCCACACTCCCATGCTTAACACCCATTAAGGCACAATTAAGAATGGTCAGAAACATTATTATATTTGGAAACCCCAACAACGGCAAAAGTTGGAGAAAAGGGAAAATCAGTTCAAACCAAGAAAAAGTGATTCTTGTATTTTTTTTAAAACAATGACATTTTAGCTTATGCAACATTTTATTTTCCCTTGCAAATGCTAATATTAGCTTACAGTTAGAGAAATTGTAGAACAATTAAGTAAAGCATGTTTCATTTCCAAGATCTTTTAGATACATCAGGGTTGTCTCACTCCTTTCCAGTTCACAGGATCTTAACTCTGTACTCTTCCCTGGTTCAGCTTCTGGGTGATGTTGCCAGTTCCACGAGACAGTGGTGCGGAGTTCATTTGAAATTAGCTGCTTAGGAAGACAATGCAATTCTTTGGACTGCATAGTAGTAAGGCCAACACAAGGGGCTTACTTGAATGGACTGTGGTTTGAATCAGTAACTTTAAAACCAGGCTAAGGTAATGCCCTGGAGGCCTTCACAATGAATGCCTTGGGGAGAATAAATTGCAATAGGCTTAAACAGTCTTTCCTTTCTGATGTTATAGAGATTGCTTAAATTCTGCTTAGCTCAGCTTTAATTGAAATGTTTTTTTTTTCTTTTTGAAATACTTTTAAAAAGCCTTTATAACATGGAGTTTTGAATTTTTTTTAAGAATCTCTTTTGTAAAAACAAACAAACAAACAAAAATCCCTTTACTTTTCGTTACCATCATCCCCATCATCATTATTGTTATTGTAATCAAAAGTTGAATTATGACTCATAGCTAGTGGTCCCAGTTTTCACCAGATAATTGGGTTCTTTTATAGGCCTCTCTTTAAGCTTTGAATAGGCTAATGGAAATGAATAAATACAAGGTCTGGGAAAGAAATCTTACCTTATGACAAAGTCTCTTCCAACCCACTGACCAGAAAGTAGCAATGATGAAAGCATGCAAAGAAGAGGCTGGACAGACAGGAAAAGAGGGACTGCGGAGAAGGCACAAATGGTTTTTAACCATTTCATTCCCCAAACAGCCTGTGCCACTTAGTCTAATTTTTCTTTGACAAGAACTAGACATATGGCATCACCTAATTGTGAATGGGACTGGAAATGGAGTCCCTGTCTGGGTAGTCGCCTTCTAGCAACAATTTTCACTATGGAGGGAGTAGAGGGGAGTATGCATCTTTGGTGAACAGTTGGTGGCCTGTGGCACAACATTTTGTATGTTACTTCAAGCTTAGAAAATCCTTTTTACAGCTATAAACTCTTCAACTTCTAAGGCCACTTTAAGTTATGAGCAAATATTTAGTCAGCTCAATCAACTGACCAATTAATTGAGTGGTCAATCCACCTGGTTGGCTGACTGAACTAAGATTTGCTTGGCTGAATGAAATGGTTACTTTTGCATAAAAAGTTTGTGCTGCAGTTCTATATGGATAGAATCATGGCTGGGCATGGTGCCTCACGCCTGTAATCCCAGCACTTTGGGAGGCCAAGGCTGGCAGATTGCTGGAGCCCGGGAGTTCAACACCAGCCTGGGCAACATAGTGAAACCCCATCTCTACAAAAACTATAAAAATTAGCTGGGTGTGGTGGCATGCGCCTGTAGTCCCAGCTGGTCGGGAGGCTGAGGTGAGAGAATCACCTGAGCCTGGAGAGGTGAAGGCTGCAGTGAGCCGTGATTGTGCCACTGCCTTCCAACCTGGGTAACAGAGTGAGATTGTCTTAGAAAAATAAATAGATGGAAAAAAATAGAATCAAATTTCACCTGGTGTAAAATTTATCTTTGTCACCACATTTGTTTTTCTATATACTATCATCTTCCTAATTTATGTTCCCAAATTTCTTCTAGAATGATCTTTCTGTATTACTCAGGTTGCTTCTTTCAGAGCTTAGCTGGGAGTATACAGACCAGCTTTGTCTCAGTATCTTTTCATCACTACCTAATTTGCTTGTTTTATTTTAGTTGTCAATACCTGGTGAGATCAATCCTCAGATCAATGTCTAGCTCCCTTAAAAAAAAACAAAAACAAAAAACTCTTGTAATGCTGTGTTGATGGTCAGACGATTAGCTATATTAAAAAGACGTCTTAAAAATCAGAGTACATTTCTGCAGATTATTGAAGGGAATTTTTATTTTATCTCAACTTTATTTTTTAGGCTTTCTATCTGTATTTTACTAAGTTAGATTTTACGGTGTTATCTCAGGCTTACATGAAGCCTAGTAACATGCCCTTTATAAAGCTAGCCTCAAGTTGGCAAAGGTCTGTATAGTTAGAGAAATTTGAAGTTGAACATCTAACATTGATTATGCACTTAAATTTAAAATGCAGGAATTCAATAAAATGATCCATTGACAAATATAATGAGTGCCTTTTCTAAGCTCTATAAAAGTTGCATGTAGAAACAGTGATTGCTTCCAATTACCTTACAGTCTGAGACAACCACAGCACCTGGTATAGCTGAATGACAGGACACATGTAAAAAGTGTTAACTAGCAACCAGAGATAGCCTACAATACGAGCTTGGTGGGTAATACGGAAGATTAAATCTCTAGATGATCAGAAGAGAGAGGGATCATCCTGGCCTGGAGTAGCTGGGAAGGAATCATAGATGGTGTGAATCTGTAGGAGCCTCCAAAGGGAGAATACTGTTTAGACAAATTGAGAGGCAAGGAAGTGGACATCCCAACAAGAACATGCATGTAAATGGCATTGTAGAACTTAAATCCATATGATGTTTTAAAGTAACAGTGAATAAATTTTTCCAAAGGAAACGAAGGTTAATGAATGAAAATAGCAGTTGAAACATTGAAAAGATAGGTTGATATCTGATTGTGGAGAGCATTAAATGTCAGTTTGGTAAGTGTGGCCTTTTTCTGTATTCACTGGGGAACCATTGAAACTTTTGAGATAATCTATTTATTGATAGCAACTTGAATTCTGAATTTGTCGCTAGCTTCAGATTTATTCCCCAAGCCAGGATTTCAGAAGTTATTACAATTCAAAGCACATGATGTTGGTCATTCCCTGGACTCCACCTTCTGCTTCACCTCCAACATAAGAGTAGAGAAGAAATGAGCTGCCACTGGGAGATTACTTTTTTTTTTCTTTATCAAGACAGAGTAATGTACATTCATTTCTTCTTTTGGAACATGTGGTCCAAGAAGAAACAAAGTCCCACTTCAAAATGAATCTGAGGAGTGGTGTGGGAAGTATACAGATAACTCTTCTTTATACTTTAAAGGAAATTGTTTGCTGTTAACATAAAAATAAGACTCCTCACAAATTATTAGCCTTTAAGAAGAGTGACCTAGACATTATTAGGTGCTCTACCTCTTGTACAAATATACAAAGAGTTGACTCTGCCATAGCACTTGACTAAAGAGAGCCAATGAACAGCTACCTGTGAAGTGTGTTGTACATCTGAGTTGTACGTATGGTTTACAATCAGCCATATGTCAAATGCAGCGGGTTAGCCATATTCATTCTGAGTTTATCTACACCATCTGCTGTCGTATTGACATCTACTTTCTTTAACATAGCACCCTATTTATCTTAGACACATTCCGTTATTTCTCCTTTTCCTTCTTCCTTTTACATCATTGCCATTGATATCTGCACCATTCCCTGATATCAAGCAAGGAGCTTTCAGTGAGAGAGTGGTGGATGGCAGGGATAAGTGGTCAAAGGACTCAAAAAAAAGTCATAAGTTATGGATCCTGCAAACCATATAAAAAAGTGAGCCCGGAGGTTACAAAGTATATGAGTGAAACAGGAGAGAGAGTGAGAGTTTAGGATTAATGAAAGAATCAAAGAAAATGTCCAAAAGTAGAGGGGAGAATGAGTACTATATGTGTATAGGATAATGGCAGAGCATTTCACGGAGATTAAGATGCCATTAATGTGATCATTATAATGACACTACAAACTTTTGGCAACACATTCCAACAACAGTAGTTCCATGTAGGCTTCTGAAATCAGGGGCAATAGGTGAGGGCGTCCTTTAACTTTGTTGTTGAATTGCAGTCAGGATTAATTTGCATAAGCCTCACTTTTTGTGTGTTTTAGTTTGTTGCCAAAGAAATGTTCCAGTTCATTTTTTCACTTATCCTCATAAGGTAACTGCAAGTTAGTTTCTTAGCATCGTCAGGCGAGTGTCCTGGCTCCCAACTCTTAGCTAATTCCATTAGAAAATACTGACTTTAATTGTGAAGGAAACATGAAAATTTTTTTCTGTTAAATAGTCACGAGATTTTTAAAACAATAGTAAAGTTTCAGGGAGGACTTGGACTTCTAAAGAATAGAGAGGTATATAAAAGAGTAAAAGCATATAATTAATCAGGGTCAACAGAATTAACCTTGGTATTATTTGAGCCTTTGGTTCCTAAAGCTGTGAGCCAATGATGCAGAAACAAACACTCAGCTCTTAAAAAGAAATAGCATGGACACTGGAATGGGAGGACATGATTCCTTTTCTTTCAATCTCAAATCAAATTTAAACCTGAGATTTTGGAGCTTACTCATCAGAGGAGAAATATCATGAGCTATTTGCTCTCTCCACTGTAACACAGCTCTGGCAAGCCTGAAAGTTATGTTGAGATCGTCAAATCCATAGTCAAGGACCATCTTTGTGAATCATGAAACCATATGCCACTGGATGTCTGAATTGGAAAAAAAAAAAAAAAAAAGACAACAAAAAACCCCAACTCTACACCAAGGAAGCCGGTGATATGATCAGACTGTGCCAAGGGCCATTTGACCATCTTACACCTTCTCAATCTATGCATTTTTAAAAATCTTTGCTACTGCTTGAACCATGTAAAATACCAGAACTCCTATAGCGCTAACAAGGAATAAAGATCTTGCACCAGATGGTGCCTCTTGTCTCCATCTATCTCTAGCCCAAACAATCTGCCAGAGTTTTGAAGAAAAATGCGATGTGATCGTGTTGCAAAGTATATGAAGAAACAGTATGAAAAGTAATCTGGCTCAAGCAATGGAACCCAGAAGGAAGGGGATTATTATCACTCTTTGAGCCTATGGATGAGGGCAATACTTTCTGCATTTTAGTCTATAAAACAAATGGTATATCAAAGTACAGCTGTAAGGTGAGTATCTCACTGAAATGCCTCTTTGTATCTCTGCAACATATTAACTGCAGTCAATATGGTTGAAATTTCAGAAATTCATCTGGATATTTTGTTTATATCACACAAAATAAATAGTTTGATTATTTTTAAAAAACCTTACTAGTTGTAAAGGGATAGTACACTGAACTTTTTATTTCATACTTTTTTTCTATATTGCCTTTTAGCATTGAATTTGGCCATCCTAGTGATGAGAACTTGGATACATTTTGTATATCCCTTTTGCAGAATATACTTAAGAATTTCTTTAATATGCTTGGATGAAATTTGTGTGTATGCATGTGTGTGTGCATGCATATGTATGTGATTTCTCTGCTTCTTTTTCAGAGTTTAGTGACCATAATATTTTTAAGTATTTTCCTGCCCTCTCTTGCTTTGATCAAGGTGTTGGTACTTCTTTGTCACAAGCTGTTTGACAATTTTATCTAACATCTATAGGATTTAAAGTGCTTTAAGGTCAGAGGATATTTAATGGGAGAGAAAAGACCTCTGTGAGTTTTTTTCTAGACTCAACCCATCTGAACAAAAATTTAGTTTTATGTTTATTTTTGGTGCTTGTACTATAATGATATACATGTAAAGGCTAAAAAAAGTAATGATCATTAGATAATCAGTAGCTTATTGGTGCTAATCAGAATGTAGTCTTCAGACCTGTACTTATCGGGAAATGGGTAGAGGTCTAGGATGAGACAAATCTAAAGACTGAGAGTCAGAATTTAGAAACTTTTATAGCAATTTGACATAGCTGTGACATCAAATCATGTGTTCACTTTTCTAGTGGTTCATTTTATTTTTGTTTACAAAAGTATCAGTTCATGATGGATTGAAGGAAATAAAAACTCTTTTCTCTACCACGGATAGTTTAAGAAGCACTGGTTAGAGTCCACAATTTCATCATTTCATTTAAATGGATTGAAAGAGAGACAATGGATTCAACCAAGAAGTTATAGCAATCATTTAGTTATGCTTTAACCATGACTCCAGAGCTTTAATGGTAGTTGTTGAAAGAAATGAATACATCTTGGAAATATAACAAAGGAGATGGAATAGGGTACACTCCTGAATCGAATGGGCTTTATGACAAGGAGACACATGCTGCCCCAAAAACTTAATATCAGCCTGGATGGTGGTGTTAACAATACACATAGAAAAGCTTCATTGGAAAGAAGGCCTTGAAAACACTGTCCCAGAAAAGAATTCTAGCTTTCTAGTTTTGAGTTAGTGATGTCAAAACATCTATTTAGAAATTCACAGTGAACCATGAAAGACTGTGGACCTCAACTGAAGAGTTCAATAGTAGAAATTTAGAACAGATGGGAAATTCTTCCTGATACTTTTACTGAGAAAGAGAAATTCTCCTCTTCATATTTTTGGATCCTTAAGATAACACTATTTGCAACTTTCTTCTTTTTCTTTACTAGGTAGATGCAATACATGGGAGCAGATGAAGGACAAGTGCCCAGACCACTCCTAGTTTTGCAGGTTATATTATCATATTCCAAACACTGAAAAAATGCCATAGCTAGGGTTTGCTGCTAATAAAAGTAGCAAATTCCTGCTTACTGATGATGTTTCTAAGCTAAATAAGTAAAACTTTTTTTGCTATCTCAGATTTGAAATTTCCCAGAGAAACAATATTAGAAATGAGCACTGTTTAACTCTCTGGGTTATTTCCGTAAAACCTTTTTTCTTCATTAACCTCTTTGTATAGTTTAAATAATGTTTTTAGTGCTAGCAATAGAATAGTATCACTATGATTTCTAATTGCACCATTAGTTGATTTTATTTCAAACTTTTTGTAGGTTATAGGATTTTTATGGATTGTGACATTGTTCCATATTAGTAACGGTTTATATTTTTGTTTCTCTCTCCCTTTCTCTCATAGACAGAGACAGACAGACACAGACACACACACACACACACACACACACACACTCATACACACATAACTACCAGATGATCTCTTTTGATTCCTTGGTCACAAGTAGCAAAACAAATATTGTTGACTCAGGTAAAGATTTCTGTCTCCAAATCTAGGAGATGCTGGGATTCACCCAAAATATAGTGTATAATGTTTGTTTTAAGATGTATATCATAGATGTCCTGACCTCACAATTGGAAAGAAATCCCTGTTATTTTATCTTCTTTTATCAAATACCTAAGCCATTACTGTTTTAGCCTTGCTGCCCAAGGAAGATGCCCATTTCTACTTGCTACTGGACTGATTCTGAGGAGAGTGGGGAGTAGAATGGTAGCTCTCCCTGAGCTTCGAGAAGCGTGTTGCTTGCTGAGCGTGACCCTAACATTGAACAAATGGCAGAGGCCAAGACAATGTCTGCTAAATAATTCTCCCTTATAGCTCATTAACACATAGAAAAATATAGGCAGAGTTATAATTTCTATTTTTTTTTCCTTAACTTTCTTTCTTAACCATCCTTCTACTACTTCACATCGCCTCTCCTTTTCATGTCTTTGTGTTCATCTTTCTCTAGGGGCATCATTTGGTGGGCAGAGAGTGCCTGCTTACACACTGCACGTCATTTAGGCTGTCATGTAGTGTGCTGAGTATTTCAATGCGATTGCATCTCCATTCATCTACTGTCAGAGGTGGCAATGTTGCAGACAGGGATGTTTGTTATTGAAACAAACAAAGCATGTGGTGTTATAGATTTGTATGCAAAACCTTCACAACAAAACTAAGTACCTATTTACTTTAAATATGCCAATTAACTGTTACTAATGTACAGTGCACTTCTAGGTTAAGGATGATTGATAGTAACACGCAGTGAAATGTTCTTAAACTACAGTCAGGAAATGTAAATGTACAAAATGGAAAGAACCAGCAGCTGACAGCACTAGTTACATGTTTCAAAACAACACTTTCAAATCATTCCTTTATTCTTTCATCCTTTTTTCTATTCTACACTTGTATAGCCTGGTAGCCAATGGTATACTAAAAAAGTTTTAGAAAAGAGCAAATGTTTTAGTATGAAGTAAACATTATGGGCCTAATCTCATTTGTTTCACTCAGGCAGAACCCTTAGGAACCACAGTGGGAGTTTTGCTTGAGTGAAGAGAATAGGCTTGTCTGTTTTAAATGTCTGACATTGAATTTGTTGCAATTACAAAACTAATTAAAAGGAGAGATGACTTCTCCTTTAACTGCTATGTCCTGTCTCAGCAGACAGTCACCTCTTCATTTGCTCTAGACCAGCATTCTCCAATAGAAAGACAAAGAGAGCCACAAATACTAACATATTGTTTCATAAATGAAATAATATGTATTGGACATGTATATATATATATATATATATATATATATATATATATATATGTAGTTTAATTTTCTAGGAGCCAAATTTAAAAAGTAAAAAGAGGAAATTAACAACGTTGTATTTAACTTAATGTGTCCACACTATTATCATTTTAACATGTAATCAATATAAATATTAACAAGATATCTCACATTCTTTTCTGTATAACTAAGTCTTTGAATTTTCATATGCATTTTATGCTCACAGCATATGCCAACACAGAGGAGCCTCACCTCAAGTGTTTAGTACCTCTCTATGGCTATTAATGCATGGGACAGCACAGCTCTATACTTCACCATTTGAGAATCAGTCTAGTATCTGCGATTAAAACATTTACTTTGGACAGTCAGGAAAAACTGGATATGAATCCTGATTTAACACAATGATCTGATTGCTGTTCAATTTTGCCAATTACTGTTAAAACCTACCATTTTGTTAGGGAGATTAGCTAAATTTGTGAACTCAGCCAGCTGACTGATGATTTTATAAAGCTACCGGCTGTTAAATGTAAAAATGTTTGTGCCAGGCATACTATACAAACATTCTTCTAGTAAAATCTCAAAAGAGAGAATGGAATTACTTTAAAAATACAAATATAATATTGATATGCGTCACTTAAATGTCATTTGAACATTTTCACAATACATTTCATGTTTCTCACAATGAAAGCTGGGTTTGCATTGTTAGACAAATAATCAGTAAGTGGATATTGTCAAGTTAACCCTCTAAGAAGGAAAATTGGATCTACTTAACTCCACTTAACTATCTGTTAACACCATCTATAAACTAAAAAATGAAATGCAAACATGATTAAGCAGAAATTAAACAGCAAACAAGAGAGGAGATTAAACATGAGTAGCTAGTTTTGGAGAATAATTGATTTTTTTCCAAATCAGACAAATTGTGTTAATTTAGTGTCTCATGTGCTAGAGTAGTAAATGCTGTGGAGGTTAAATGACAACACAAAGTTGTGTCATGCTTGCTCAGATTTGGGAAAGACATTTATGTGAAGAGCAGTGTATTAGTCTGTTCTCATGCTGCTAATAAAGACATACCTGAGCCTGGGTAATTTATAAAGGAATGAGGTTTAATGGACTCACAGTTCCACATGGCTGGGGAGGCCTCACAATCATGGTGGAAGGTGAAGGGAGCATAAAGGCATGTCTTACATGGCAGCTGGCAAAGAGAGCACATGCAGAGAACTCCCCTTTATAAAACCATCAGATCTCATGGGACTTATTCACTATCACGAGAACAGCTTGGGAAAGACCCACCCCCATGATTCAGTTACCTCCCAACAGTTCCCTCCCATGACACGTGGGAACTATGAGAGCTACAATTCAAGATGAAATTTGGCTGGGGACACAGCCAAACCATATCATTCTGCCCCAGCCCCTCCCAAATCTCATGTCCTCACATTTCAAAACCAATCATGCTTTCCCAACAGTCTCCCAAGGTCTTAACTCATTTCAGCATTAAGTCAAAATTCCACAGTCCAGTCTCATCTGAGACAAAGCAAGTCCTTTCTGCCTACTAGCCTGTAAAATCAAAAGTAAGTTAGTTACTTCCCATATACAATAGGGGTACCAGCATTGGGTAAATATAACCATTCCAAATGGGAGAAATTGGCCAAAACAAAGGGGCCACGTTGCCATGCAATTCTGAAATCCAGTAGGACAGTCATTAAACCTTAGATTTCCAAAAATGATCTCCTTTGACTCTGTGTCTCATATCCAGGTCATGCTGATGCAAGAAGTGGGCTCCCATGGCCTTGGGCAGCTCTGCTTTTGTGACTTTGCAGGAGCAAAGTCCCTCTCCTGGCTGCTTTCATGGGCTGGCATTGAGTGTCTGAGGCTTTTCCAGATGCATGGTATAAACTGTCAGTGGGTCTACCATTCTGGGTTCTGGAAGATGGTGGCCTTCTTTTCACAGTTCCTCTAGGCAGTGCCCCAGTGGGGACTCTGGGTGTGGGCTCCAACCCCACATTTCCTTCCATACTGCCCTAGCAGAGGTTCTCCATGAGGACCCATCCCCTGCGGCAAACTTCTGCCTAGACATCCAGGCATTTCCATACATCCTCTGAAATCTAGGCGGAGGTTCCCAAAACCTCAATTCTTGACTTTTGTCTGCTCACGTGCCCAACACCATGTGTAAGCTGCAAAGGCTTGGGGCTTGCACCCTCTGAAGTCACAGCCTGAGTTGTACTTTGGCTCCTTTCAGCCACAGCTGAAGCTGAAACAGCTGGGATGCAGGGCACCATGTTTGGAGGCTGCATAGAGCAAGGGGGACCTGGGCCTGGCCAGGGAAACCACTTTTCCCTCCTAGGCCTCCAGGCCTGTGATGGGAGGGACTGCTGCGAAAGTCTCTGACATGCGCTGGAGACATTTTCCCCATTGTCTTGGTGATTAGTAGTTGGCTCCTCATTAGTTTTGCAAATTTCTGCAGCAGCTTGAATTTCTACCTAGAAAGTGGGTTTTTCTTTTCTACTGCATCATCAGGCTGCAAATTTTCCAAACTTTTATGCTCTGTCACTTCTTGAATGCTTTGAAATTTCTTCCACTCATTACCCCAAATCATCTCTCTCAAGTTCAAAATTCCACAGATCTCTAGGGCAGGGGCAAAATGCCACCAGCTCTTTGCATAGCAAGAGTCACCTTTACTCCAGTTCTCAATAAGTTCCTCATTTCCATATGAGACCACCTCAGCTTGGACCTTATTGTCCATATCACTATCAGCATTTTGGTCAAAGCCATTCAACAAGACTCTAGGCAGTTCCAAAGTTTCCCACATCTTCTTGTCTTCTGAGCAGGGAAGTTCCAATCTTTCCCACATTTTCCTGTCTTCTTCTGAGCGCTCCAAACTGTTCCAACCTCTGCCTGTTACTCTGTTCCAAAGTCACTTCCACTATTTTTCGGTATGTTTACAGCAGCACCTTGCTACCTGGTACCAATTTACTGTATTAGTCTGTTCTCACACTGCTAATAAAGACATACCTAAGACTGGGTAATTTATAAACGAATGAGGTTTAATGGACTCACAGTTCCACATGGCTGGGGAGGCCTCACAATTATAGTGGATGGTGAAGGAAGAACAAAGGCACATCTTACGTGGCAGCAGGCAAAGAGAGGGCATACAGGGACCTCCCCTTTATAAAACCGTCAGACTTACTCTCATGAGAACAGCACAGGATAAACCTGCTCCTGAGATTCAATTACCTCCCACCAGGTGCCTCCAACAACATATGGGAATTATGAGAGCTACAATTCAAGATGAGATTTGGATGGGGACACAGCCAAACCATATCAAGCCACCTCTAAAACAAACCATAATAAAATAAGTGATATAATAAGCTATCCTCCAAAGTACTGAACTATTCCATAGGCATGTAGCCTTTGATTATTATGGAGAATTGTGGAAAGGCCCCAATATCTGCCTCTCCCCTGCTCTGCCATGGCCCCTTTGCTGGTGCATTTCCAGGCTACTGTGTCCTCTGGCTTTCCAGTGGATTCAGCCAGTCAGAAAGCCCCTGGAGCATAAAGGGCTGTGGAAGAGAAAAGCCAGATTATTTGTCCTGTCCTTCTGTGTCTGAGGTGACATCTCCGAAAATGTCTCAAGTGGTGTCTCTGTAGCTGTGACTCCTGCTCTACACTCCTGTCACAGTACAATCTTCGCAGGGTGACCCTGACTCCTGGCACCAGTTATCAGTGGTTCCTCCCCTTTTCTCCTTCAGCCTAAGAAGTCCTAGTGGCTTCTGGTGACTTCTAATATCTAGATTGCCTCAGTACCTCCCTGATACAGTGAGCCCTTCTGCTTCTGTGTAATCAGTTCCCTGTATTGTCTCCCCTCATGTTTTAAATACTTAAAGTGGATTTCCCTTGTCTCTGGTTGAAACTTGAGTCATACAGAGAGAAAGATGGATTCACAAACAAAAACGAACATAGTTTCAAATGAATTATTAAACATGTTGCTTATGTGCACCCAGAAGTAGGCAGTGATCACTAAGAGCCAACAGGAATTTCCTAGAAGCAATTATGACCAATTTGCTTTGCTTATTTAATTGGTAGTTAAAGAAGTGCTGGCATTAGTACATGAGCAAGGCCTTTGAAGTGATTGCTCATGATGTCCTTGTGGTTAATAGACACATGTGGGCTGGATGATACAGATTTAGTCAGGTTTATAGGCTGTACTGGAAAATACCTAGAGGGAACCATGGCTGCCTTTCAGTATTTGAAGAGGGATTAGATTAAATCTTTGAAACACTAGAGGCTAGAGCCAGGATCAATGTTTGAAGTTCAGGGAATCTGATTTTGGCTCAGTAAATAGAAGTGCATTCTAAGAATTAGACTTATTCCGAAATGGAATTGGCTCCCTGTGAGGAAGATGATTTCTGTCTCTGGTTGTATCCAGGCAGATTTAACCTGTGAGGAATGGGGGAAAAGGGATTCTTGCATTGGTAGAAACTTCAAATAGAAAATCCTGAAAGTTCCTTTCAATTCTGAAAGCTTAAGAATTTATGAATATGGTCATTTATGTCCGATAATAGCATGGGACCAGATGTAATTTTGTCATTTGACGAGACCTCAGAAGAAGCACAAAAACTTGCCATGCCTCTGGGGGATCATTGTTCACATAAATGATTACTGTCTCAGTGAAGAACTAACTTATCAAGTTTCCTGCTTTACAGAAGCACAAATATACTAGCATTTAGTTTAAAGAGAAAATGTTTTTTCCTCATTTCAAGAAAATCAGCATATAATGCTAGGGGCATAAAGCTTGAAGAAATACTACATAATATAATCATTGATGGATATGTATTTTAAAAATAAAGATATGCATGCAAGACATGTGGAAGGTTTTAGTGAGGAATGACATCAGTCCTGTTTAGGTTAGTTATTTGTCAAGATGAAAATTGGCTTTATATGAAAGTTTGTATTGAAGATGATAAAATTTTTAGCAGATATTTTTATCACCTGCTTTGACAGAAAACAGTTGAACTTCAGCTATAATCAATCAGTCATTCAACAAGTTTCATTAAGCACATGCTATGCATTTAGCATCAGAGATAGCCATAGGCAAAATGCTTAAGCAGGATAATTTTTTTTTTTTTTTTTTGCCTTTTCTCTGCTCTTTTCCACTGCGTGTTGTCATGTATTTGAAAGATTTCCAGTGGCCTCTATGTCTCCCCACTCTACTTCTTTTTTTTTTTTTTTTTTTTTGAGACAGAGTCTTGCTCTGTCACCCAGGCTGGAGTGCTGTGGCACAATCTCGGCTCACTGCAAGCTCTGCCTCCCAGGTTCATGCCATTCTCCTGCCTCAGCCTCCCGAGTAGCTGGGACTACAGGTACCCGCCACCACGCCCGGCTAGTTTTTTGTATTTTTAGTAGAGACGGGGTTTCACCATGTTAGCCAGGATGGTCTCGATCTCCTGACCTCATGATCAGCCCGCCTCAGCCTCCCAACGTGCTGGGATTACAGGCATGAGCCACCGTGCTTGGCCCTCCACCCTCTACTTCTGAGGAATGGATCTGAGAAACTGTTTTACACTAAGATGCAAGCTACCACTATGTGTCACTTAATGATGAGGATACATTCTGAGATATGCATCATTAGACAACTTCATCATTGTGCAAACTTTGTAGAGCACACTTTCACAAATATGTCTAAACCTAGAAAAGGTACAGTAAAAATTCGGTATTATAATCTTATGGGATTATTGTTGGTACCATAAGATATACATGGTCCATTGTTGACCAAAATGTCATTATGCAGCATATATCTTATATATACTAGGTAACTACTTGTTGAGTTGAGGTATGAATGAGTGAATGAAGTATGAATGAGTGAATGAGGTATGAATGAGTGAATGAGGTATGAATGAGTGAATGCATGAGCATATTTCTAATAAGAGGATTGTATTCATTTATTTCTGATGAACATTTTGGACTACCTATTATAAATAAAAAGTTGAATGAATTACACATTGTTCCCACTTTCAAAAGTCTCCAGGATTGTGGTGATAGACCCATGAACACAGAGCTAATTATAACACAACAGAAGTGCTGTGCTACTTAACACAATGCTATGGTAACACAGTGTATAACACAGGAGTGCATGATGAATTTGTTAATTCTACTGCAGTGGAGGTTGGGCAAAAGGAAGAAGCTGATGGGGGAAAACTGTCGTAAAATGAATGACATTTAAACTGAGAGAAAAAGAAAAAAAATACTTCTATCTCTGAAAGGAGTAAGGGGAAGGACCTTGTAAGCAGAAGAAAGAGTTTGTATGAAAACTCAAAGGTATTTGCGTTTTAACAGCTACAGATTTCCACTGACATTAACTAGAGGTTAAAGCATCATTAGTGGGAATTTAGGGAGACATTTAGACTTTCCCTAGGAAGTTGCTTATTCTCTAGTATAGGGTTAGCCTGGTCCATTACTTTGCTATATGCTAGTAAATTATATTGTTAGTGGCTAATAATTACTCTTAGTGGTCTGATAAATTCGAATTGTAATGCACATTTCAAAACAGAAATATTTAACTTAAGCTGTATACATTCTTTCTTTTAAAACCAACTTCTACTGGGTCATTTTTCAGTAAAGTATTCACTTTGTAGAAGCAAACTCCTCTACAGCATGATATATAATAATATTAATGTATTACTCTCAGGATTTTTTTCTTTAAAAGCGTGCATTTGTAACTTCAGCTGTAGTCTCTTAACATTTACATCTTTTAGTACCTGACAACTTTTATGACAACTCACAAAGCAAAGGCACCTCCCACATCTAGAAAAAGCACATCTAGATTTGCTTTTTCTCTCTTGGGCAGAAGCATTGAAAAGAACAACTTTCAAGTCAAAAGAATCAAGGTGAAGAGAATGGATACTCATGCCCATGTGAATTTGCTGCCCCAAGTCTACTGGAGGATCAAGCTGCAGGTTTCAATAGCTATAGCCTGAAGAATCTCTGTAATGAACTAAAACAATCAGTAAAAGATCAGTTGCAGTGGAAGACATTATACTCTAGATTTTTCTAGGATTATTAAATTTGAAAATGATTTATTCCGAATTTTAACTTAGCTTTTAATTTTACTAGTGTCAAAATGTTGTTCTACTTTGGACAACTGATTTTTCCAATAGAGAGTCAATAGCATCTTTGCAGGGTGGTTTAAAAGCCAATAATTTAATCCACATTCTACTAAAACTTTTAATATAAGCATTTTACCCAGATGTATTTTTTCCTTGTTTTAGAAAATCTGATTTTAATTGCTAAAACTCATTTTTAAATATTAATTCAATGAAAGAAATGCTATGGTTTTTTATTTTTTTATTTCCTAAACTCAAGGGAAAACATGGATGAAAAACAAAAAATTGTTCTGCATAGAGTCTTCTTTAATGTCTCACTTTGGTGATGTATGAAATAAAAACCAAATTGTTTGAACCAGCTAAAAATCTTAGGTTTGAATTATCCAGAACGCTTGTGTTTTGCAGTCATTTCTTGCGATGATTTTATTTTGTTCCTCTGGTATGCACCATCGTATTAACACATGCTAAGTAAGGGGCCATTTTTAAACATACATGCTTTTGTTGCTAAATCTGCTTCTAGTTTTGTCTGGGCAAAAAATATTCTGGAGTTTCTGGTAAGAATGGTTAAGGCAGGACGAGCGGAGAAAGCAACTCAAAGGGAACTACAGGAGACAAACTGGGGTTTATTTGATACATAAAGGCCATCTTTTGTGACTCTGCTCTTTTAGGGGGCATATGTATCATTTTCTCATTTGAATGTCTTTGTGGTGCAGATATAGGCAATTTAATCAAACGTATCAAAGAATCTTAGTCATTTATCTGTGTATTAAGTGTACTTATTACAGTGTAGTCAAGTGGACTGCATTTGACTTTTAGAACTAACTGAAATGATCTGTCATATAGTCACTACCAGTAAATGATCACCTGAAACTGAAGGGTTCACAGTTATTTATTGGAAAGCATTTTTAAGGAGACATTTCTTTCCAATGTTGCAACTATATTAACATTGTTTGGTTGTAACAGGGACTCATGTCAGATTAGCTTACTTAAAGCATAAGAATTTATTATAAGTATACCCCACAGAGCACCAGGGTAGGACATACAACAACTGGGCCTCATGAGGGACTGCATCTAGGAATCTGGATAGGATCTCTCTCTCTCTCTCTTCCCTCTCTGCTTCTAGGTGCACCCCTGCTTCAGTATTCTCTCTGCTTCTTCATCCTTCATTCCATCTACTTTCTCACAGCATCCAAATTTACATGTTCTCTCTTCTCTTTAGCCAAGTAGTCTTCAGCCTAGATTTCCAAGAAAGAAAATCAGATTGACCCTGACTTGGGATAGGTATTGACCATTGGTTGACAAGACCACTCCAAAGATGACCCAGTTAAAAATGGAATCAATTCAGTACACATACACACACACACACAACCCACAGCCTCTAGATTTTCAACAAGTACAGTATACTCACCAAAACTTTACTATGTAAGGCATTTAAAAATACTTTTCCAATATATTTTAGGAAATTTAATATAGAGAGGTAACTTGTAAAAAGAACAAGGGCTTAAGGAAATGACAGCTTTGCTTAGGTTTTTTGCACTGACATGTAATAAGTTACGGGGCTATAGGAAGTTTTCCATTTTTACAGTCTCAGTTTCCACACCTGTAAATTGGGGATAACGATACCTGTCTTACAGGAGTTCTTCTGATAATGAACAATAGTATGCATGATGACTAGAACAGTGTGTAAATTCATGCTAATAGTCAATAAAAGGAGCTATTACTACTATCTTTATATTCTGTGTGATTTAGAGTCATATAATCAGCATTTTAAAATCAGATGAGGTCATATATGTTGTTGGCTCAAAGAGGTTACCTTGACGCACTCCCTGAAGAACTTCAAAATAAAGAAATGCATATTCTTTTCTCAAAGTTAACTAAAAAGTCAACTCATAGTGGGATAGAGAAAGGTATACAGAGTCAATTTAAAGCCATCTTTCCCAAGCTTCTGTTATTTTCTTTTCTCTCTTTTTTTTGTTTTTGTTTTTGTTTTGAGACAGAATCTCACTCTGGTCACCCAGGCTGGAGTGCAGTGGTGCAAGCTTGCCTAACTGCAACCTCTGCCTTCCGGGTTCAAGCAATTCTGCTGCCTCAGCCTCTGAGTAGCTGAGATTACAGGCATGTGCCACCATGCCTGGATAATTTTTGTATGTTTAGGAGAGACGGGGTTTCACAGTGTTGGCCAGGCTGGTCTCAAACTCCTGACCTCAAGTGATCTGCCTGCCTTGGCCTCCCAAAGTGCTGTGATTCTAGGTGTGCACCACCACACCGAGCCCAAGCTTCTGTTATTGGTAAACTTTTTCCACAAATTGTTGATATCTGTGTAATACCTAAACAATTATTTAATGTTTTTCACTAAATTAACTTTATATAAATTCATCATTTTAAATTGTTTAACCTCATGTTTGTAATACTATTTTTGAAATTAGGATTTGACATACTGGTTATATGTATTTTCCTAATAACCATGATCATAAATGTGTAACTATTCATGTAAAAAAGAGTTCATCCTTTTACCATATAAAATGAACTTGAGGTAACACTGACTTCACAAGACGTCTTCAGAGCCAATACAATTGACCTAAATCAGAATTAAAACAACGTATTTAAAGAAATAAATATGCCATTCAGAAAAAGAGAGTTGGTCAGCCCTGGAACAGAGCAGAAATGAGTCACCGTGGTGACCATCAGCTGACAGCCTCAGCACTCTCTGGGTACCCTGCAGGCCCATGCAGTCAGCTCCACCCTTTGGCAGGTCTTTTCATCTCCTGGAGACAGACATATCACAAGCCACTTAACTTCCCTATGATTCAGTTTATTTGTTTGTGAAATAGGGATATCATATAGTTCTCAAATATTTGACATGAAAAAGCATAAAAGAATGTCCTTGCTATGGACTGTTTGTGTCCCCTCCCCATTCATGCCCCCAGTGTGATGGCATTTGGAGGTGAAGTCTTTGGGAGGTACTTAAAATTCTGTGAGGTTATGAGGGGGGCCCTATAATGGGATTAGTGCCCTTAATAAGAAGAGGAAAGGACCAGAGTCCTCTCTCTCTGCTATGTGAGGATACAGCAAGGAAAATCACAAAGGGGGCCCTCACCAGAAGCTGAATCAGCTGGCCTACTGATCTCAAACTTCCCAGCCTACAGAACTGAGAAATAAATTTTTGTTGTTTAAGCCACCCAGTCTATGATACTTTTGTTATAGCAGCCCAAACTGATTAAGACTGTCCTCAATAAAACTTTTTAAAATTAAAAACAAAACTTTTTACTCTAATCTTCTGTTAGTAGGGCAACTTGACTTATCAGGCTTCATGAGTTATTTTTCTGTTGGCAGTTATATACATTGGCAAAGAGGCCTTTCATGTCCATCTTATGAGCTTTGTTAGACAACTCTGATAATTAATTAAACTGCAAGTCCCAGGGAAGACCCTGGTTAGTGTTAAAGGTGCCAAGGTAAATCCTATACTGGTCTGGACTCCTGAGGGCTAATTGAATTTCTCAAGGTATCAGGGTGCAAATGCTTCTAACACTTGTAATATGCTATATAGTTTATTAATCAGCTATTTACAGAAATCTAGCTACAAATATGACATTGCCAATAGGAAAATACTCTAAAGAGATTCCTGGGTCTCATAGTTTATCATCTCAGTAAGGAATTCACAGGTACATATATGATTTTTTTATATATATGAGTACTTCTCTATATATTACCTCACAATAACCCTATGTAACAGTTGAAAAAACTGAGGCACAGAACTTAAATGACTGACTGAAAGTCCACAGTGAATATTTAATGGTGGAACTAAGATTAGAGTTCAAAGTCCAGCATTCTTTACAAAGTCGTCGCAAACTCCAGGATTGTCTTCTTACAGGGCAGGTACCCAGGCCCCTTAAATAGATATTCTACATTGGGTGGATTTTTTTTTTTTTTTAATCCAGTTGAGGTCTCTCTCTGTTGCCCAAGCTGGAGTGCAGTGGCGTGATTGTGGCTCATTACAACCTCAAACTCCTGGACTCAAGCAATCCTCCCACTTCAGCCTCCTCAGTAGCTGTAACTAAAGGGGTGCCTGCCACTGCGCCCAGCTGATTTTTAAAGAATTTTTGTGTGTGTGTGTGTGTGGAGACAAAGTCTTGTTATGTTGCCCAGGCTGGTCTTGAACTCCTGGGCTCAGGCAGTCGTCCTGCCTTGGCCTACTAAAGTGCTGGGATCTCAGGCATGAGCCATTGCACCTGGCCAGAAACCTGCATTTTAATGAAACCTCAGGTGATTCTAGTGCGGATCATCTGCTGTGATAAAAATCGTATTAGGTTATGCAATGTTCTTATGAAGTAACTTGGCAGCAGTTGCAAAACAACACACAAATATGTTTAAAATTCTGGAGTATGGAGTTATGCCGAGACGCAAGTGATGAAGACGAGGGTGCGAGAGAGGACAAGATCTTTTATGCAGGCTGGTGCTGACTGTGCACACAAAGGGGACATTTAGGTTGTCTGGAATTCCTTCAGTGATTTGGACAATGTTTGCTCATCACTTCTTTCAGTTCACACAAGAAATCCTAGGAGCATTTTGCCTTAAAATTCTTCTTATTCTTTTATTTGAAAAAATAAAAAATTAAAACTGGACTCAATGTCTTAAATTAGGAAAGAATTCAGCATCAAATGTTTCTTTTTGCCCTTATATGGATTTTTTTGAAAGCTCTGTCTAAAATACCATGTTCTTTCCATGTCATCTTCATTGTGAATGCAGGCAACAGGATTCTGCCCTTGGATGGCTTTCAGGGGAAGAGACAGAACAAAACAACAAAACACTTTATGTTTCTTTTCAACGGCACAGATTTTTATCATGTGAGGGTCAGGGTTGAGTTCAAAATGTTGCTCATTTGGGAGCAATGAATTTCTGTTTTTCAGATGATATGAAAAAAATCATAGAGTAAACGAAGCATAGGAAAACACTGACAGCTACTTTGCAACGATGTGAATTGAAAAACTGTACAGATTGCATTATATTTGAGTGGACATTTTAGCATGAATACTCATCTGTAATTCATCTCTTACCCTCAAAGTAGAAGCCTATGACTCTGGCAAGCAGGCATTTGTTCGGAACCCTGGCTTTCAACATAGCCATCACTGTGTACTGGGAGCCAGTATGGGATTCCCCCTCAGGGGATGGAAAGTGGCAGGAAGTGACCTCTCAATTGGACCATTGTCTAAGGAAATGTTCTAAACATCTTTCCCTCAGCCTGGTTGGAGATACATAATCTACATATTTGTGCCATGAGACGGGAGCCCCAGTCAGGGCCAGTACTTCTGCAAACAGCTCCTCCTTATTTGTTCTTCCCTTTTGTCTAGCTTTGGGGAATCTCTGTGATTCAGCACTTAGGTGAGTGGTTATTCCTGTCCCCCAGATCATACGTCCCTTCACCTAACTTGTGAATTTCCCTCTCATATCGTACTGATGACATTCCGGAAAGCAGCGTATCCAAGACTATTACTGGCTAGATACAAGGCAGGGACTTTTGCTATCTATGGCCTCTGCCATTTCTCACTGTATTCCTTCATTTTAATATATGCATGTCTTTTCTGCTGGGTCAAGCGTATGTGTCTGGAGGATATGTACGTCACTCATAATTTTAAAATGGCTACTATTATCATTATTTGTAGAGACAGGATCTCACTCTGTTGCCCAAGCTGGTCTCAAATACCTGGGCTCAAGTGATCCTCCCACCTCAGCTTCCCAAAGTGTTTAGATTATAGGAATGAGCCACCGCACCTGGCTGAAATGGCTTTTAGTTCAGAGCTTCATGTATAATGGTCCCTCAATGAATGAATGGATGAATAAATAAATAAATAAACTTGCAGTGTCAGTGATTATAGGTACAGTCCCTTTTCCCTCTGCCCTTACTCCAAGAGGTCTTTTGAGTTACCTGTCCTTGAAACTAGATCTGGCTTCAGCCCTGTGTCTTTGCTTCTGGCTTAACTGCCATGGTGCCATTTTGTACACATTGTAAACAAAATGGAAAGATAAGAGTGGGTGAAATAAGCCATGGTCAGAGCTACTAGTCAAAATCATGACAAAGGCAAGATTTATGCTTAGTGTCTTCCACCATTTCTGCCCATGGTCATTGACTCCCTCTAGGTGGGCCCCTGCTTTGCCATCAGACTTTTACCAGGTTTACCAAAATACTCACTGAGCTTAGAAGGCACCACATCCAAATCGTTCTTTATCTATTATCTGTCAGAGTTTATCTGTACTCCATCTCAAATGCCCTTACTTTCTGCTAAGTGACAATACTTGGTAATAGATGAATGAAATAAACCAATCTTTCCTGTTGTAAGAGCTAGCCAATATGGTACCCTTCTCAAGAATCAAAATGTCTCAACTTGGTTTAAAGACCCTTTAGTATTTGTGCTAGGTATATTGATTTGCTTTTAATAAAATCTCTTTTCTTTTCTTTTTTTTTTTTTTTTTAAGAGATGGGGTCTCACTCTGTTGCCCAGGCTGGAGTACAGAGGCATAATCATAGCTCACTGCAGCCTCAAACTCCTGCACTCAGGAAATTCACTTCTGCCTCCAAAAAAGCTGGGACTACCAGCATACACAACCACACCTGGCCAAATTGCTCTTAGAATCTCTTAAGTTCATTCCTTCTTCTATGTTTATTTAAATGGTTGCTGTCCTGGTTCTGGCAAACCAGGTCTGGTTTTCTTGCTTTGTCTCTCTTACCAGTCCATCCTATGATCTGTTGCCAAACTGATCTTTTTTAAAACATCTCTTTTATCATGTTACTTTTTGTCTAAAATTGCACTCATTGATTCACATTGTTTGTATGGCCTGCATGGTGGACTTAAAACATATAGGCCACCTCTTTCCCACTCCTTATGGTAGACATTAGTAATCAATCATTCGTTTGCCTAAGAGCCCATGGCCTAAGAGCACAGATTTCTAACGAACCACTATCAATTGCTAGGAGATTTCCAGATGAAACTTCTTTCTCATACTCAATGGACCACAATGGGAAATTCAAAGTCCATACCCAGGAATTCAACATAAGCTAATCCCATTATGCCTTTCATTGAATGTAGGTACAAAATCTTCCTGCTCTGCTCCAGCAAAATTCTGAACATTACTATCTGCTGAATATACTCTATTCTGACCAGACTCTGGGCTACTCTTTCTGAAATTCCACTGCTGGTAATGTTCACTCTACTTTTCTAACCTGATGCAAACAGGCCCGTGTTTCAAGGCCAAGCTTTAATTCTTCTCACTCCCTGAATACTTTCTAGGACATGTCAGGCAGGGATTGTCTTAACTCAAAGAACTGTCTATGCCACTCATTTAGCCAACAAGTATTACAGGTTTGTGAATGGGCTCTCTTGTGGCTATTATTTACTTGTCGATTGTGTGCATTCTTTTCTTTTTTTCTTTTTCTTGAGCCTCACATTTTCTTTTCTTTTTTTTTTATTGTTATTATACTTTAAGTTCTAGGGTACATGTGCACAACGTGCAGGTTTGTTACATATGTATACATGTACCATGTTGGTGTGCTGCACCCATTAACTCGTCATTTACATTAGGTATATCTCCTAATGTTTTCCCTCCTCCCTCCCCCAACCCCACGACGGGCCCCGGTGTGTGATGTTCCCCTTCCTGTGTCCAAGTGTTCTTATTGTTCAATGGGACTATAAACTAGTTCAACCTTTGTGGAAGACATTGTGGCAATTCCTCAAGGATCTAGAACTAGAAATGCCATTTGACCCAGCCATCCCATTACTGGGTATATACCCAAGGTATTATAAATCATGCTGCTATAAAGGCACATGCACACGTATGTTTATTGCAGCACTATTCACAATAGAAAAGACTTGAAACCAACCCAAATGTCCATCAATGATAGACTGGATTAAGAAAATGTGGCACATATACACCATGGAATACTATGCAGTGTGCCTTCTTTTCTAGATAGATTTCAGAAGGGAGGGACTACATTTCTACCTCTTTCTATTTTTCATAGTGCTAATTTACAACATCATATGAAATGCAGGCATTTATTACTTGATTTCAGACATGGAGGCAGGTGAGTATAGGAGAGATTAAAATTACATGCACAGACACACACCATATTTCTCATTCTTTAGAATAAAATATTTCTAAACATGGAATTGTACATCTGGGTGACAACCCTCAAACTGCAATTGGGAGCTAAGGATATAATCTTTAAAACAATTTGGTATAGTTTTGTTTTGTAGCTAATGTTTATTAAGCACCTATTGTGTTCCAGGCACTGTGCTGAAGATTTACACACAGGATCTCTTTTAATTTTCACAACTACCTTGTGAGGCAGAGACTGTCCTATCTTCAATTTGTAGATGGAAAAAAAAACGAGGCTCAGAGAGCTTATATAATGTACCCAAGGACACAGAAATGGTATATAGCAGAGAACCTGGATTCTACCTGGCTGTCTGCTGTCTGACAATTGGGCCTTTTCTCATCATCACCACTAATATAGCAAAATACAATACAGTGAAAAGATTACCTCACAGATGGATTTGGTGACTGCTTTTAGAATTTCAGTGAGTAACATAAAAACTTGAAGAAGAGTGATAAATGTCACGATGCTTCTGTGGAAGAAATGTAATTGTTTAGTTTGTTACAAGTGAGCAAAGGATGCTCAGAGACTGGACTGGTATTTAACAGTATAAATCTGAAATCATGAGAACAGACTAAAGGAGTGCAATAGAGAAGGGAAGAGAGTGTCTGGGAGGCTGCACTATGGTAGGTTTGAGAAAAATAAGGGAAGGGGCTGAAAGTCTTCTGGAATAGGCTACCCCAGAGAAAAAGGAAGAGGGATAGACTAGCCTATTCTAAGTGAGGAGATGCTAAGAGAGAGCATAATGAGAAAATGGGCAATGTGTAATGACTGTCTTAGCTATCGCAACTCAATGGAGTGTAGTTCATACATTCTCTTACACTAATAAAACTGCTGTTCCCTATACTGTGTTTGCTAAATGGCAATGGCTAAGAAGCCAGAGAGAGCTGGAGAATGATTGAAAGCCATGAACGCTCCCTTTGATGGGACAGTTCCTTCCAGTTTGCATCTTAGGCGTTTACACTTGTAAGGGTAACTTGAGATGATCCAGCAATTGTCAAATGAGTGAGTTCTGTGGTGCACCTCCAAGTTTTGTCTTATCCTGCTAGCCCACAAAAATCTTCCTATGTAGGATTAGTCCTTAAAACAGTCCTCACTGGGGAGAAAAAGGTGAGGATGTGCCGCCTCTTCTCTGTGCCCGTAGTTTTAATTGAGCCTCAAGTGAGTTTCCTTAGAAGTCAATTTCCCAAAGGGGACAGGGAAGCGTGTGAAACAAAATGAGAGGTGGGGTCATAACTCCCAGAAGTCTTCTGACTTCTTTTTAGACGCTGGTCAAGGATAGAGCTGTTTGTTGTAATAAAAAACTCAGTAGCAGGAAGTTGAAATGGAGGTTAAACTTAAAAAAAGAGCTAATTTTAGCTCCATTCAAAACCCAGGGAAAAAAATCAATGTTTACAAAATTAAGATTAATGGGCTGCCAAAATTCAACTCATTAGTTAGCAACACTACAATGTAATGATGAAGTTTGTGCTGGTTGGACTTATAGGGAATTAAAACTATATCATTGGGAATGCTTTTCCCCTTGCATTTAACTTAATGATTATGGACCTTTCTACCGAAAAGAGTGGGTCTAAAAATCCCTGCCTAAGAATTTACCCATCTCACTTGACATAGTTTACTCATCTCACTTGACATAGAGGGGGGTCTTGTCAAAATATATTGAGTGCCGAAGATCATGGTTATTATAGCTTAAAAGCTTTTGCAGATATTGATCTAGACACTAGAATGTCCCTCCTTGTGTAGATAAAATACTCCTGGAGACTTGAAGTAAATACACTAGGAAAAAAAAACCCAGAAAAACACTGAGACTTCTTTTCTTTTTAACAAATATGGAGCTCTTTTCCTTCCACAGGGAGGCAATCAATTGGGATGATGGTTTGTGGAAGGCCTTAGGGTGGACAAGAGCTGATTGGGTGTGCCTATGCATAAAGGTCCTTTCTCATACAACATCTCTGTGCAGGAGGTGGGCAGATGGCAGGCCAGCTTGGGGGGATAATTGGAGAACAGAATGAGAGGACAGAGCGTGTGTATAATGCTGCGCTGAGATAACACATGCAGAAATCCCTAACTCCGTGTCTGGCACAAAATAAGGACTAAAATGTTCATTTGGTGTTTCTATTGTTGTAGTCATATATATTCATTTTAGTTCAACTTTTAAAGTTGCTTTATTGCTTCACCAGGGGATCTCAAGTTAACCTCTGACTGGTGATCAGTGTATCAGAAAAATATTGTGTTTCATGTAGATATTATAACCAACATTGGCCCTGTAAGAGCTCTCTTGATTTCAGAAAAGAGTGTCTTTGAAAATTCCCTTCAAGTCCCATGAAGTGTATATCTGTGTTTCTTTGAGTCTGATTATCCACCTGACATCTGTACAGAAGTTAGCAATTAGGCTTCAAAGGGGCTAATGGGAAAACTGTCCCTTCATAGAACCTTTAGAGGTGGAAGTGGCCTTAGAAATTCTGTGGCTTAATTTTATGAGAAGACACTGATTTCTTTAAAGCCACAAAACTAGTTAATGGCAGAGAAGGAGTGAGAGGGTAGCTCTTTTGAATTCTAGGCCAATATTCTCTTTCCTCAATAGAAGATTAGAGACTTATTTCTTGTCTAAGTTTTCTGAGTAGACTTCTTAGGCAATATAAAGTATAAGCTGGACAAAACACAGGCTGTCCTGAAAGGGAACCTTCCCTTATAGGGTGATGAGAGAGGAGTCAGTAGGACGGAGTGCATTTTTATTGCAATCTTTCCAGCCCACTTGCTGGCTGTCACAGGATAGCCCGGAAGGCTGTACAGCTGTGCATGATTAGGGCATGTAGGTCTCTCTCCCGGCCAACTATAACCTCAGGTGTGGTTTTCCTTGTATTACAGATCAGCTAGGAAGAGACTACTCCCAGTGGGCACAGCATTTCCTTGAGGAGATGAGGAAGATGGGAAAGATTCTAGTTCTCTGAGACAGTGGAGTATGACAATACTTTCCCCGCTTTTCGCTCATACTCAGTCTACGTTTGGTTCTGAGAATACAAAATTCAGGATGCAAAAGAAACATTAGACCCTATGTTTGCCCTCTTCAGTGTATGTTTGCATATGTTTGGGGAGGTGGGAGAGGAAGGAAACTCCCGTATTTTAAGTGGTGATTGGAGGGTTTTGCTGGGAGAGAGTGAAGAACACATAAATGGAAGAGGAAAATAATAAATAATAGCTAGAGACAAAAATAATTTCAGGTTGCTCATTATTACTAAGCTGATTAACTTAAAAGAAATTAAAAGAGCAGATATGATCCTGGGTAGCTACATCATCATCACATCTTTGAGACCACAGTTTCTAGTCACTATTACCAGAAGAGTTAATTAGCCCAAACTATGGCTGCTGGTTGCTTTAGCTGTCTTCAACTTGAATTTTTTTTAAAAATATATATATAAGTTTAAAGCTAATTAGGATACACCTGGGGCTCATAGTGAAAGCCAATACAGCTTTCCCCCAGGAGGTTTTTTCTTATATACGAAAATTTGAAGAAAGGAAAAATGTCAAAGGAAAAACATAATCTGTAGATTTAGAGAAAAAGAAGAGTGTAACCATTTCAGCTCAGTAGACCACAAGGTCAGACAAACGTTGCCTGGAATTGAATACTGTGTGCTTCTATTCGAAGAAGGAGGATGCTTCCTAGGTGTGTCTGGGGAACTACCTGCCTCTTTCCTTATCATCACCTGTAACACAGGATGTGGTGTTGCTGGCTGGTAATCTGGAAATGGCTTGTTTGTTTTTACAGATCTGTAGAAAAGATTCAACAGTTGTAAAGGATGGAAAGACTCAAAACAGTATGGGACTCATAATAAAGAAAACTAGGGGGAATAATAATAAAGAAAACTAGGGGGAATAAAATTAGATATAACAGCTTGTGACCATAGAATCTGCTCCAGGTATCCGTTGGACAGAGGTGCCAAATGCATCTTCTTGTTTCAAAGAGAAGCCAGTTCTTTCCCCACACCCTCCAGCACATGGTCTTAGAATATCCAGACCCCCCACCCCAGCACCCTTTTTTTTTTTAAATTCAGAAAACCTTTGTATTCTTCTAGATACTAGAACTGGTTTATTTATGGGTTTCATAAAGAAAAGGCACTTCTCCTAGAACTCCATAGGCTTGTGGCTCTCTGTTTCTACCAGGCCTTTCTGGATAACATCCCTCAGATTAAAGTCCCATTACATGCTGGAGAAAGAGGATTTTCTAATGCACAACTGGGATAATGTTACTGTTCAGTTCCTGATTCCACTGAAAAGTTATCCTGAGTTTAAAAATCCTCTTTTCTCTTTTCACAAAAGTGAGTGTAGGGCACCCACTGAGAGCTCCTGTCTGCTCTCTAGAAAATGCTAAAGTTGATTCCTGTTGAATTCTCTTGGAGACTGAAATTTATTTGCCATAAATCAATTCTTTAAAACAGAGTCAAAGGCTGAGGAAATTTGAGAAAAATACCTTTTTTTCCCATCTTCAGGAAATAAGTGAACAAATAAATAAGCCTTAGTGCCCAATACCCAAAGAAATATGAAGTGAGGAATAATGATTGCCATCAAGTGTTAAGAATTTAGACGTGGGTCTTTTTGCTTCCAGTTTCATGATCTTCCCACTGCCTGTGAAGTGCCACGTGGCCTCCCGTATTGCTATACTGTAGTAAGGAAGGAAAAATCTTAGGTAGCACAGACAATGCTGTACTGTTGGAAAGCTTTGCCTTGTGTAAGCACAGTCAGCTTGTATATTGTTGACTTTCCCCAAAGGGGAGTTCAGGGAAGCCAGGGTGTGTGTATCAGCTCTATCTTTTTCTCCCCTGCCTACCCTACCCCAGATTGAGGGTATGTGGTTACTCCCTGGCTCAGGGAATGCTTGGGTATGGGGGGACCACCCAGGCTGTTTGGCCTGTGACTACTGCAGAGTCACCGCAGAAGAAGAAGCAGGGAGAATGGGGCTGACTTTGAAGTTTGGGGGTGGGAGAACCAGGGCTATTTTAGGTTTGGCCTGAGGTAACTCACACTTTGTGTAACCTCTCCCCCAATATTTGTATACAGGGAACATCAGACTATCTTGACTACATTAAAAAAGAAATAAAAGATCACAAATAAAAACTAATCTGCAGTGGGAGTATGCAGGGGTCCTAATTTTTTTCTTGTTGCTGGAGTTGGTGGCAAAGGGTGAGAGTTAGCAATCAGCTGCATGTTTGCCAACATTAAGCCTCTTGTACCACCTGAAAGTGAGCAATCTGTTTCCTCATCAGATTCTTTAGGAGATGCAGGCCAGTCTTCACATGTTGCAGTGAGGTGAAGCTTCCTACATTTTTAAAAGCAGGGATCCTAGCCTGTCAAAGCCTCAAAGTATGGCAGAACATTCTAAGAACCTGCAACAATCTAAATGTAGTTGATAGAATAAATGGCATACCATTTGTTAGTTCTGTGATCTTGGAAAAGTTCTGACTTTCCTAATCTGTCAAATGAGGTTAAGGATACCTCTCTCAAAGTGTTATTGTGAGAATTAAGTCACATACTACATGTAAAGCCCTAAGCACAGTGACTGGTTGATAGAACCAATCCAGAAATGATGATTCTTGTTACTTGTTAGATAGGTGGCTTTATTATTATATTAAGCCTTTTGTGAGAGTGGATCTTAATATGTGGAAGTCACTGAAAGTCCAGCCAAGCTTGAGTCCAACCGAAGGGATATGGTTTGGCTTTATTATCTAAGCTCTGAGCCAAGCTGTCAAAAAAGATTGAACACATATTAGGAGAAAAAAATATATTAAGTGATGAGGTGGGTGTGAGTGAGTGAGACCGTAAAGAATCAATGCCACTATATTATTATTGGTTTGGCTCTTCTTCATTTATAAACACTGAGCCTAGTTTGAGTGGTTCAATTTTAGCCCCATTGATAGGTTCTTCATTTTGTTTGTAAAATCTTGGGCACATTAGGGAAAAGATTTACATACTTCATGCCCTGTTTTTGTCATTCTGCATGGATCATATGTACTCTATATCTTTGTACTGTATTGTGTGAAGCAATTTCAGATTTGTTTTGTTTTGTTTTGTCTAATAAGCATGTTGTTTTTCAAATCAAACAGAGTTTGAGATTGAAGTCGATAATAAATAATGAAATGGCTTGACCACACTGTACCAGGAACTCAGAGAATGGAAGCTTTGCCCCTCTTCTTCACTCTATCCCCAGGATCCATGCTCCCCGAGGTTAGCAGTGTCCATCAGAAAGCTGCCCTCTGCCCTCATTTGTGTTTTATGAGGAAACACAATATTACGATGAAAGAAATCCTGATACTTTCCTTAGGGCAGAAGCACTGAGTTTATGTTATCTTGAACTTGAACCTATTCTAGGACTATGCATATCTTCTTTTGGTTGATAGATCAAAAGCAGTGAGCACGGTGGCTCACACCTATAATCCCAGCACTTTGGGAGGCTAAGGTGGGAGGATTGCTTGAGCCAGGAGTTTGAGATTAGCCTGGGCAACAAAGTGAGACCCAGCCTCTACAAACAGAAAAAATAAATAAATTAGTGGAGTGTGGTGGTGTGCACCTGTGGTCCCAGCTATACAGGATGCTGAGGCAGGAGAATCACTTGAGCCCAGGAGGCTGACACTGCAGTGAGCTGTGTTCATGCCACTGCACTCAAGCCTGGGTGACAGAGTGAGACCCTGCCTCAAAATCAATCAATCAATCAATCAATCAATCAAAAGCTAGTTACAAAAAAGAGAGGTAACAATGATCCTGACCTTGTAGGAAAGTGAAGCAGTGTCTCTGAACGATGAAGCAATCTAACAGAACAGACAGGAAAATGAAGACCCAGTTTCACACTGGGAAGTTTAAAAAAATACTGAACGTTCTTATGGAATGCTTATTTTTTCTTTTTAATGCCTTTATTCATATTTCTGTTGTTTTTACCACTATCCTTTTACTATACAAAGGATTGATACCCAACTCCCATGAATAGATTTTTATTCAGGTAGGGCCTACTTATGTTTGTACTTGTTTAGGGCCTAGCTCAATGCTTGATATTTGCTAAAGCCTATAATAACTAAATGTATGAAAGAGTTTTTTCATTGATCACTAACACTCTCTGAATTATTGTAGGAGTTTGTCCATACTCATCAGTCCTTGAATTATGAACAAACATTTTAGTACTTGATTTTCTATTTTAGTTTACTGATGCTTCTTATCATATTTTAAAATCATTCTGGACAAGCAAAAACCTTATTGTCTAACTATTCTTTTCATTTTATAAGATTCACAAATCTCTCTTCAAATCTTTAGTTTTTATTTTTAGAGGTGATTTAACATATCAGATAACTTTTAAGTATCAGGACAAATCATTCATTTCATTTCAGTTAGGAAAATGCTATCACCAAGTTCCCTTGCTGCCAAGGCATAGAGTTCATGCTGTTCCGTGGTCGTACCTACCAAGGGGTGAATATGTACTCAATTGCCAATGCTCCACTGGGACTTCTGACAAAGTCATTTTATTATGCCCATTTTTAAATTGCACGCAGTGAGACTCTTCCCAGGAGCATGGCAATGTCCATTGCTCATGCTCCAGAATTGCTGTGTGGTCAGGTCAGGACTTTATTCTTAATGCTCACTGGGTCATACTTGCTTGTGGGTTTTTATGTGGGAAGCAAGGCAGACACTGTGTGTCAGGGCGAGGCCTTCTGCCTCTTGCCCAGGGAAATTACTGCCACATGAAGGTAGGGCAGGAAGCCAGAGGCTGTCCCAAAGCCTTTGGACAATTTGCCCTTTTTCTTGTTTACATGTGCACTTGTGCTAGAGTGAGAGAATTGTGTTCTGGCAACATGTATCCCCAATTGCCAACTGCTCACATTTCTGGCTGCTGCATGAAGTTGTGTATTGTAACTGGCTTTCCTAAAGGAATTCAACCAGTTGAAAAGGTTGCCTAACTTTGCTGAATATTTAAGGTTACCAATCTAAGTTAGGGGTAAATGTTTTCATTAAATCTAATCATCCCCACTTGGGCATACAGAATCATTTCAGCAGGAGTTATAACCTATACCATGTGTTCAGTGTGAATCGCATGTTCTTGTTCCTACTGCAAAGAACCCGGAAGTTCTGGCAGTGTCCTTCAAGGGATGGTAAAAGTCCAAATTCATGCCAGAAATCCCCCATACATGTGATGAAGACTGACCAGATTAAAGATCATTGATACCAATTTCGATGGAGTAGCCATGTTAAATATAAATAGGTTAATACTGGAGGCAAGAGTAAATACAGAGGATTATACATATTAATTTTAATGGGGGGGCTATGCTATACAGAATAACTGGTTAGTAAACTCAGCAGTTTTGTTGGATCAAACCCATCAGCCATTAATAGGTGAAAATAATCATCCTCCTGGTTGAAAGACCAAAACATTTAGTTTGGAAATTGAGGAGTCATATGCCAAGAGTGAAAAGTATCTCTTTAGCAAATAAATCAGGTGATTCTCTTGTACATGTGACCAATGCTTTCATCCTTTGGTGCTTGATTTTGAAACACGTAAAGAAATAATAATCAGATAGACTCTGCATTACTGGAAGAATCTTGAAATTAAGATTGTTCTATGCTGAGGATTTCTACTGCTGATAGGGAATAATTTCCCCTGCCTTTGCATTATTCATCTCATGTAAATTTTGATAAAGTTCATCACTGTGATTATTATTTCATTTACCACATTTTATATGTTTGTAGCACCATTTCCTAAGGTGCTATAAACCACCATAGGATCTTTTTCCTATTCCAGAATAATAGAAATGTGTGTGTTCTTGATAGAAAGGGGAGCCTTTTTAGAAGCAGGTAATTGACGTACATCATCATAGGATCTTTTTCCTATTCCAGAATAATAGAAATGTGTGTGTTCTTGATAGAAAGGGGAGCCTTTTTAGAAGCAGGTAATTGACATACATCATCATAACTCACTACATTGAACTTACTGCAATATGAGTGTCCTTTCTGACCATGTCTAGGAGTGGGCTTTTTAGGCCACAATATCTATGTAGTATGTCCTTATGCACCTGCAGCAATAGGCACCTAATGCATATACCAGGCATATTCAGATGATTTTTATGCTCACAATTATCCTATAAGATGGGAATAATAATCCCCACTTTTATGACTAAGATTCTTTAGCTCAATGATTTCCTCAAATTTACACAGTGAATAAAATGGAAGAGCCAGGATTCTAAACCAGGGTTCTCTGATTGTAGAACCCATGTTCGTTTTATGATCATATTCACTGCAGAGAATTCAGCTTCCTTGACAGAAATCCTAGGCTTAGAAAAGATCAAAAAAATATGACTCATTGGGGTGACTCTGATTTGACAGTACCCTGATAATTCTCCAGGAGCACAGGTGGAAACTGCCCAAATGGGGATGGTTTTTTAGATTCACACAAATTCAGCAATGAAAAATGGGTCAAAGGTCATCTAGCCCAACCTCCAAAAGGCCATCTACCCTATTCTTGGATGCTGCCTGGGCTTTCTTGAGGCAGTTATTTTCTTCATGGTGCAGCACAACTTCTAGAAAGTACTTCATATTCAGCCAAACTCTATCTTACGGTGCTTTCATACAAAATAAGCCTAATCTACCCTGAAAGACTGCATAACAGTCTTTCATGATCTACTTAAAGTGGTGAAAGAAAAAAGATTGTGAACTGCATGACAGTCTTTTGTTGCGGGATGTCAGGGACCCCCAAATGGAGGGACCAGCTGGAGCCGTGGTAGAGGAACATAAATTGTGAAGATTTCATAGATGTTTATCAGTTCCCAAATAATACTTTTATAATCTCTTATGCCTGTCCTACTTTAATCTCTGAATCCTGTTATCTTCGTAAGCTGAGGATGTACGTCACCTCAGGACCACTATAATGATTGTGTTAACTGTACAAATTTATTGTAAAACATATGTGTTTGAACAATATGAAATCAGTGCACCTTGAAAAAGAACAGAATAATAGCGATTTTTTAGGGAACAAGGGAAGACAACCATAAGGTCTGACTGCCTGCGGGGTTGGGCAAAAAGAGCCATAGTTTTTCTTCTTGCAGAGAGCCTATAAATGGATGTGCAAGTAGAGAAGATATCACTAAATTCTTTTCCTAGCAAGGAATATTGATATTAATACTCTGTGAAAGGAATTCATTCCTGGGGGGAGATCTATAAACGGCTGCTCTGGGAATGTCTGTTCTGTGTGGTTGAGATAAGCACTGAGATATGCCCCAGTCTCCTGCAGTACCCTCAGGCTTACTACGATTGGGAAACTCCATCCTGGTAAATTTTTGGTCAGACTGGTTCTCTGCTCTTGAACCCTGTTTTCTGTTAAGATGTTTATCAAGACAATAGGTGCACACTGAACATAGATCCTTATCAGGAGTTCAGTTTTTACCCTTGTCCTGTTTCCTCAAAAGCATATGATCTTTGTTCTGCCTTTTGCCCTTTGATGCGTGTGATCTTTGTGACCTATTCCCTGTTCGTGCACCCCCTCCCCTTTTGAAATCCTTAATAAAAACTTGCTGGTTTTGCAGCTCAGGTGGGCATCATGGTCCTTCCGATATGTGATGTCACCCCTGGTGGCCCAGCTGTAAAATTCCTCTCTTTGTACTCTTTCTCTTTATTTCTCAGCCGGCTGACACTTACGGAAAATAGAAAGAAACTACGTTGAAATATTGGGGGCGGGTTCCCTCAATAGTCTTTCAGATATTTGAAGGGGGTTCCAAATTTCCTCTATTTTCTTCTAATCAGTCCCAGTGCTTTCAACTGCACTCTGTAGGATACAGTTGTGTTTCCCCCATAACCTTATGTTATTATTCCTGAATACTGTGTAGGCTTACAAGGTAGCATTAGGAGCTCAATGCAATGTATCCAGGATGGATTCAACCAGTGCAGATTAGAATGGCACTGCCACTTAGGAATTTTAGATAATGTACATTTGAGATTACACTTGGCAGCCACACTGAAGTGTCATTTCTTAATTCTAGCTGAGTCTCCTTCACAACATCCCGCACCTTAACAAATGCAGGTCTCAGGTTCCAGTCAAACTCTAAAGTTTTGCAATCTTGTCATAGCTTCAGGAAAGAATCCTCAGGGAAGAGAGTCAAATATACTTGTCTGTTTCCAAGAAAATAGGCAAGGAAGTGGACGAGCAATCTTTAGCACAGCAGGCATTTGTTACTTAAGCTGGCACTCTGAATTTGTGCCTGGGTCTCGGTGGGGATAAGATGCGGTGTGAATGGTCAGAAGTAAGTGGATAGAAATAATTGTGTTTCCCCAAATGTCTGAGAGATACTGAGAGACAGAAGACAGTGCTTCTTCTAACAGACTCTGACTCCAACCTAAGGGTCAGTGATTTAGCTCATATGTTAGTTCTTACAGTACCTGGTGACAAAATTCACCATAGCCGTTATGGATTTGTGTACTGCATTTAGAAGTGTTCTTTCTAGCCTGCCATGTCTAAAAGTATGTGAGAATCTAGGATGGAGCTGAAAGAGTTATACCTTGTTCGTTCATACTCAAAAGATGGGGAATATAATATTTGTGTCCTTTGAGCTACATGTGTGGGTATTACTGGAATGACAATGAATTTACTATTACTTTTGTGGAAATGTAAAATGAATAATTTGCAAAAGTGTAAATTGAATACAGAAAGAGTACACTATGTTCCATTTCAATTAGCAGAGTAGGTATAAAATTTGTATGAAAATATAATCAGATGTTTATTTGTTGCATTCATTTTAGATACTCATAATAGGCAGCTGTAGGGTATTCAGTGCTCTCTGTATCAGATTTGAATTAATGACCTACTTGCAAAACCTTCTGTTCTGTGTCCATCAAGCATATCTTTTTATTTAAATTTCTAGTATATTTAAATATAAATAAATTCTGTTTTCACATTTTAAAGGATTGTTTTAATCCTTTGTAACAGGATGCATCTTTCAACATTTTGAGAATAAATGGAAGAAAAAGGTTTACAAGTAAAGTACTTTAAAACATCTGAATTTAGGATATAAATATTTTCATACCTTTTATATATTTTATATATAAAATACACTTACACCAATACAGACGCATACACTCTCTCCATCTCTTTCTCTCTTGATCTCTTCCAAGCTGTACGTAGATATGACATAAGAAGACATACAAACACCTGTTTACGTTGGCAAATTTCAACATGCTTTTTATGTGGAGGAAATGTAATTGGGGCCCTTAAAAAAATACTTGATATGTTTATATCCTGAAAAAGCCTGCAGTGTTTCCTTACCTGGACTTGCTAAAAATGCCTGTATTTCTTACTTGCTCAACATAAATCAGTCTCATACCCTCTGTGCACAAACACCCATGCACGCAAAGATTCTGAAAGGGAAAATTCTTGAAAGACACAACAAAGAAAGAGAGGAGGAATCCTTTAAATGTAAAGCCATAGTTTACTAAGTGTCTTTAGGATTCATGTAAGGAGCCTCTCTCACTTTGCTCCTCTCTTAGTCTTTAAGTCCACTGATGACAGGAAAATCTTCTATGGTTCCAGAGAGAAACTGCTGGAAATCCTGCACGTTTACCTTCTAGAAGAAAGTGAACTAATTACAAGAGTGATACCTTTAGAGAGATCTTCCCTCTTAAAATACTTTAAAGGACTCCAAATTAAATTATATCCATGTCCGGGACCCAGAAGTGGCTCAGGAAAGGGAAGGAGCATTTGGTTAATGTCAGGTGATTTCTAAAGTCTCAGATTCTAAGGGGAGGGCAAAGTTAGGGAAAGGAAGGGGATGGAGAGTACATTTTGAGAATCTACCAAATATCAGGATAACTCTTCAACTCCAAGGATTTTCTATTTTATTTTGTATCTTTCAATTTATTAAGAAAGAACAAGCACATCTTTTTTAAAAAGATGTATTTTTCTCTTTAATATTCTGTACTTAAAATCTAAGTACGGACCTATCATTCATTAGTTCTAGGGTAGGTCACAGCCTAATTTACAAATTCAAAAGAATAAGTTAGATAAACTAAATTGCTTAAGACCACGTATTTATTGGAGTATGCACTGAAGATTTCCTGTCCTTGAACTGGCATACTGGGAAATGAATTCTGCTTTTCTGTCAGAATTTATTCATATTGTGAGTTTTATAATTTTACTTATCAGTTGAGGTTGTTTTACCTACATCCACTCATGTAATATAAAGTGTAAAATTAAGTCAATGATCTAGAAAATTCAGGGCAAAGTCACTTTAAAGTATCTGGATCTTCCTAGAGATTCTGATTTTAAAAATCTGAGAAAAAGGGTAATGACTCAACATCCTTAGCTCTAAAATATATCTGACAGGTTATTTTTATTTGTTGGGTCTTCAGAAATCATATTCATGTCTGAAGTCTTTCGTAAAATGAATCAAAGCCACTCTGTATGCAAAGCTAACACCAGTGTTGTCTTTTTTAAAAAAAAACATCGGAGGGCTTTACCTCAAGTGCTATGCAGTAAATTTACAGGGAAAGAAAAATTTTATTAAATTATAACTGAGAGGTGCTGATTTTTTTACATAGCAAACAAAAAATTCCTTCATGAAAGGCTATAAAACCATATTATTTACCAGAGAGACCTTTCCTGTCTCCCAGGTAAACACTTACAGTGTTTAGACTTGTGTAAATACATATTTAGGAGTGGCTAAATATGGCGAGGTATTTTTAAAGGCATAATTACAAAGGTGAATACATATATTGGCATTTTGGTATGTGTAAGCTAGGTATACTGCTCTGCTGTTCAGAACCCTAGCGGGACTATGGTAGATACACGTTGGATACAGGGACCAAGTTTCCAAACATTCATCTTTAATCGAAATTACTAAAGACAGGTTCTTAAATTGTTTCAAAAAAGTGAAAATTTCCATCTGATGGAGTTCAAGTCTTTCTTGCCAGTTTGACTCGAGGAAACTTGTTTCAGAAAATCAGGCATCATTCATGGAAGTAAATCTGTTTTCTGGATATCTTTGTGTATAAAGTAAGCATCATTTCACATTCAGCTCAGAATATTACCAAATACTCAAAGATACAGTCCATATGACAAATGGATCAACTAGGAAATTTTAGTGAAGGGGGAAAATGCCATTAAGATATTTTTAAAATACTTTAAAAAATATGAAAATGTAAGTGAAAAAAATCTGTTGTTGATGAGATGGCAGGAAGCTGCGTATGGTAATGTGCTGAAACTCCGTCTAGAGGATGCACGATGTCTATGTGCAGCCTTGCTTCTTGGGAAATGTGTTCTCTGTGAGGAAAAGAATGAAATGGGAACCCCTAGAGAGGTTGTAGATGCATGAGAGAGCACTATCTGTGTCTCTCTTCCTGTGTGCTGTACCTCGGAATGAAGATTCAATTCATGTAAGAACCCTTTCTAACATGGAAAAGTCGAGAGTCTAAATAACTGTAGAGCTTGAACTATCTCAGGAGTCTTTGGCAAAGAAGTCTAAACAATGCTTTTATTTCATTTCTAATGCAGTACACAGCTATTTCTAAATGCTCTCAATATCCTGCTATGGGATAACTGAAAATCTTTTTATGATAAACCATATGGGGACAAAGAGTATTTATTCAGTAAAATGATTTCTCCATTAAAATTTCCACTGGGCTGAGTTTTTTAACTTTACAAAAATGCATACCATATGTATGTATTTTTTTTCCAAGGTACAAACACCACAAATTGTGATTAAACATTCTAGGTTCTAAAACTTTAAATATCACCTTAACTTAAAATATTATGCTGCTGCTATCATGCCTCTGGAATGTAAGAACTTCTAACACAAGTGCTGACAATTTAGCTTTAGGTGTACTTTATACATACTATTTGTACATACTATTTGTACCAACATTTGAGACTTGGAAAACAAGCTTTCTCAGCAAGAGACAATCCTCTTTAAAAAATAAAAATAAAAATATGAACAGGCGCAAGTACCTTTGCATTACAGTTTTTATTAGTTTATCCCATCTTTAATTTTGTTCTGTAGCTAAGTATCTCATTTCCATGTAAACTTCCACTAGGAACACAAATTGCTGACACCATATCTACCGACAGAAATGCCACAACATAAATTATGCCAAGAAAATGCCGCTTTGGGTGGGGGGCAAGAGAGGGGTAACTAAGCTAGATAAAAAGCCACTGTGTTACTGCCCAGCCTGCAACCCTGTCCCACTGACCACTGATAAAATTTATCACAAGGCCACATATGGGAAGGCAGCCTAAAGAAGATTTGTCTGTGGTAAAATGTGTAACAGCAAAACAGCTAATGGAGCATTATTACTTTATTGGAAAGCAATATCTTTGGATGCTTCACTTTTCTAGCCTTAGCAAGAGTATGAATTGTTCTTCTATATGCAGAAGAGCTGTTAAGATAAGGTTGTCAGAACTCTGAATGACGGCAATAGGCATCTTTAGGGCTTACCAGTTCACCATTCTGCCCAGTACTCTTAACTAGTAGAGGAGTGAACAAGGGCCAACAACATTAAAAGCCAATCTGAATTTTCATTCTTAGAAAAAATGGTTTGTTGATCTATAATGCAAATGGAATCTTTGCAAAGAAGCAGTCTTGGAAATTTCATGGTTAATTACTGTTGTCATAATTCAGTCCTGGCATTAGTAGAAAGGAAAAATATTCAGATTACACAAATAAAGGGAATCTCATTTGCTAAGAAATTAAAAAACTTTGTCACTGGATGGGGCTTATTTATTCTTTACGAGTTGAAAGGAAGGAAGTTGGGTCAACTTATGTATGCTTTGGGCAGTCACAATTGCGTGCGTAGAATTGTTCTAAATAAAACTGATCAGCATACCAGAGGATTTTGTTGCTTTTAGCATATTTGGTATGCCCTGAAGTCATTACCTAAAACATAAATAGTTGGACATGCAAGCTGCAGTTGTATTCTGCCGCCCTACTCAGAGGAGCCTCTGAGCTCTGTCCATTGCTACATGTGCATTAAATAAGTCAGGTATTTTGGGTAAACTGCCTCCTGTTAACGTAAGAGAAACTGCATTGCTACCTAATGGGTTCACTTTATGCTAAATCTGCTAATAACTGCAAAAAGTATTAGTAGGAGAGTGAAGTTTGCATTTCTTGCTGTCAACCTTAGAACTCAGGAACCTCTCAACAACCTTCTTTCTTTTTTGTCCAAGTCCATTGTCAGTGCCATATTTATATAACCCCTTCATGAAGCTACTTATGTATCTAGCCTCTACAGTTGCTTAGGTTAATATTTCATGTTTACTACCTGCAATTTAAAGCAGTACTTTATTTTATTTTTCCTAAATACACCTCATTCAAGCTGTAACAGAAATTATTTAAATGTTGAAATCACCAGAGTTTGGTGAATAATGATAACTACTATTTATTATTGAATGCCTAGCATGCTAGGCACTGTTCAGGAGCTTTCTGTGTATTAATTCATGTAGTCCTCAGAAAACTTTATAGAAATAGTTATAATTTTCTTCATTTAAAAAAATGGAGTTTGAGATTTAGAGAAGTTGGTACAATTTACTCCAGGCCTCATAGCTGGTAGACTTCATAGAAACCAGTTGATCCATCTCTGTCTTCACTGTTAAAGCATTATTTTCACACTTTACATGTGAGGCAACTGAGGCCCCATGGGGTTAAGAACTTGCTGAATGTCTCTTTTTTCATAAGGAAAGGAAACATATAGTGCACACCTCCATGCGTTCTTATGCATGGCGCTGTATAGCATTCATTGTGCTCACGAAAGACAAAATAGAAAGGCCCATTTTATGCTATCCATAAGTTTGCAATTGTGAAAAACATTCATCTACACACAAAATTCAAAATATTATATTACAATTAACGATTCTTTCTAGGTTTTAAGATGCATTTTAATAAAATGGCAAAGGCCAGGTGGCTCACTCCTGTAATCCCGGCACTTTGGGAGGCCATCACCTGAGGTCAGGAGTTTGAGACCAGCCTGGTCAACATGGTGAAACCCCATCTCTACTAGAAATACAAAAAAATAGCAAGGCATGGTGGTGGACACCTGTAATCCCAGCTACTCAGGAGGCTGAGGCAGGAGAATCCCTTGAACCTGGAAGGCAGAGGTTGCAATGAGCTGAGATCATGCCACTCCAGCCTGGGCGACAGAGTGAGACTCCGTCTCAAAGATAAATAAATAAATAAATAAATAAATAAATAAATAAATAAATAAAATGACAAAGAAAAAAATCACATCTGTGTCAGGATACAGAGCCCAGCCACCCGAAGTCTACCTCAGTCTCTGACATTATATTGCTGCTGTAGGCAACAGTATAATGCAACTGAAAAACAATAGCTTTATCTACATAGATAAAGAAACCTAGATTAAAGAAAGCAAATATCTAACGAACCTGCAAAGAAGGCCAATTATGATAGAATCAACATCAGCTGACTCTGGAGTCTTCATCAATATGCTCACCTAGTATCTTTGAGAGTCTCTGTTTAGAAAATAGAGGAAGAATTTGATGATGGAACATTTAGCTTCTGTGAGCCCAAATCGATTATTAATTGTCTTTAATGAGTAGAGAATTTAGACCTTGGAATGTCTGCTTTCTAGTTGCCTATATCATTTCTGGGAAAAAAAAGACTTCATGCTAACTTTCATTGCAATAACTAAAGCCAATTTAGGTTTCTGAAGAAAGATTCTGATGGATAAGATTGAAGGCTATTACTGAGGAAACTAAAAGGGTGGACTTTCCCTAATGTAAGAAGAGGCAGATAAAGACTAGGAGGCAAGAAAGCTAAGTAGCAACTCCTAACTTATTAAAAACTAACATCTAAAGACACTTTTCCTTTTTTTCTCACATTCTCATGTTCCTTGTGTTCTTTACATATCTCTGTAGCTTGGCCTGATACCCAAGCTGAATTAAGTCTTTTATCAGCCAGAAGAGAAAGGGAATGGGAAGGTATGTCTAGTGAGGATGCTTGACTCTGGAATGAAAATGGTGGAGTTCATTTTCATGTAGGCTTTAGTGATAACCCTTTAGAAAAAGGCAAGTGCAGTGCAAGTGGATTCTCTCTGTGTTCTAGGTAGTGAGAGCTTAGAAAAGGCAGATGTCCACTTGGTCATTATCCTTGAATTTACTGGTCTGAACCAAAAGATTGAAGTACAGATATTGCTTTACACATAACCACAGTGATAATTATGAGTATTTCACATCTGAGAGGAGGCAGGTTAAGACAAATAGGAAAGTGGGAAGAGGTGGTTAAAAGAAATTTAAAAAGTACAAAAAATTCCAACTTAGTATAGAAAAACAAAAATCAAGAAAGCACAGAGGTATTCCCTAGTTACTTTCTAGCACTTTTTAAACATTTCATAGCTTTATTTATTCCTTTAGATGAGAATCTTGTGAATATCCCAGCTATATCACATTCTAGAAATAGAAAGAAGGAAAGCTTCCTCCTCTCCCAACTTCTGTCTTACACTCAATATTCTGTAAATTTGACCCATGTGTCACTTGAGGTATGGTTTCTTATTGAGAAACTTAAAGGATGTTATGTAAGCACCTGGAGTCAGTACAAGGGAGCCCTCACATTACCTGTCTCATTCTTCCTTTACTTTGGGAAAGAAAACCTTTAAAAATCAGGTATTCAATGCTAAAATAAGGTCTGTAGTATAGGGCTGTAGCCCTAATGTGTCTCTTATTGGTGGAGGAGGGCACCATAACCTCTCTCTGAGCTGACATGTGAGACTTCATATTTAAGAGAATGGTGAGGTTTGGAGCAGTGCCTATTAGACTCTCAGGGTTGTCCTAGGGACAGTGTAACCTCATATTGACATGACCAATGTAACATTTCAAAATATTGAAAAAAGAACTTATTTTCTTCTAAAATTTTGGCTCAACTAAGTATCATTATGCTTTTTGTGGTTAAAACCAAATCATTGTTTTCTTCAATTTCATATTCATTGTGTTTAGCATCCCTTAAGTAATTCTTCATCTTGGGGGAGAGTAGAGCGTCTTTAGCCAGTCATTCTGACAATAAAGTTCATGAGACTGTATTGGGAAATTCTATTATGGAAAATGGGCAATTGTAGGTAAAAAATATTGAGGCAATTGTAGGTAAAAAAAAAAAATTCTTCATCTTGGGGGAGAATAGAGTGTCTCTAGCCAGTCATTCTGACAATAAAGTTCATGAGACTGTATTAGGAAATTCAATTATGGAAAATGGGCAATTGTAGGTAAAAAAAAAAAATATTGAGGCTACTGCAAACATTATTGGTTTTCATTTTTAGAAATGAAACTTTTTTTTTTCTTTTAAGGAAGAGATGGAAAGCAGAATCAAATTGAAAATTGGAATGATAATGACAATTGAATAGAAGATCTCCTAAACTTTCCAAAAATTACTGATCTACCATGATTTTAACAATTTTATTTAAGTATATTTCTTCACTTTTTTAACTTTTAGAGATCACTCTGTGTTTCCAAATATCATTTAAAAATAGGTTTTCTAATTATACTTATCCTCTCACTCATATTACATATACTGGAGTAGTAAGTCATGCAAATAGCAAATATTTCAATGTGGTTTCTCATTCAACAATGGCTTATAATAAAGTACTGATAGATGATGAATGTGGCTATACAGCATTCCTAAAATATATGTAAATGAAAATTAAATTATGACCAATTTCTTCTTTTATTCCACACAAATCGGTGATGTTTCACTGATACAGGTACTATTAAAAACTCAACTTATTTGACAATTTATCATTTAATGAATTTCCCATGGTGGAGAAGATTGACCAATTGAACATATCCTGGCTTCATAAAGATGTTTCTGGAAGGACAATATCACCAGACAGTGCACACACAAAATGGGTACTTCATACAGGCATACTAAGAGTTTAAAATACAGTGTATAGGACTCTAGTTACATTGGTAGATCCCTTGGGAGAACTTTGTTGGAATTATTCTTAAAGTAGTGTCACTTAGGGTTACACTTGAATTTTAGGCTTAATGGGCAACAATAAATAGTGTATTGTCAAAGCTCAAGGCAATTGTACATTGAAAAGAAAGTGTTTTTTTATGTTGTTACCCCTGCTACTTGAACACACAGTATTTAAGAAAACATTATTTCATGAGCCATTTGTTTTCTCTTGAGTTTCAGTCAGCAATTTGGATAGTAGTCCTCAGATAGCTTGCACCTGATGAGCGATCGTCCCAGGCAAAGCTCCCCGAGAAAATCACAGCTATACTGCTGGAGAGAGTTATCTACACTCCCATTCTCTACTTCTTTACTTCCCATTCAAGTCCTCAACCTAATACAGTTTCTAACTTTACCACTTATTAACTGTGTGCCCTTTGTGTCTCCAGTTTCTCATCTGGAAAAGAGGGTAATAACAGTATGCACATCATAATATGTTTGAATGAGAGTGTATGTATAGATATGTGTGTATATACTTTGTGAAGATACAAACAACAAATATATGTACATACACATATATCTATTTATATATGCTAATGGAAACTTCTTAATTTGTTATGCTATTGTATACGGTATTTTAACTTCTCTCCTGTATTTCCTTGAGACCATGATCTCGTATGTCACCAAATGGCCTGTACAAAGAGAAAGGACCCCCTTAGTCCTTGTATTGCTTGACTTCTCAGCCCCATTGGACACTATTGCGCACTTGCTTTTTCAGGAACTCTTTCACTCTTCTTATTTCCATCAAGTTTTCTCTGCTCTCTCTTCCTCAATCATCTCCCAGTGCTTCTTTTACTCTTATTCCTTAAATGTTAGGCTTCCTCAGGGTTCAGCCCTTGGCACTTTGCTCTTTTGCTTTACCCATTTTCCTTGCCCAATGTCATTTGGTTTTAGAATTTGCATTATTATAAAATCTATAAGCTGATGATGTCCGCATATCTTTTACCTCCTTAGATTTTATACTAAGCATCAGACCTCTATATCCACCTGCCCGCTTGGCATCCTATGTGTACCTCACATTGAACATGTTGAAACTGGGCTTGTCATCTTCCCTGACCTATCCTCCCTCTCCTCATTAAATGGTGCCAGTATTTACCTAGTTGTTCATTAAATGAACATAGGGTTACATTTGTTTCCTCTATTCCTCCTCCTGACTCACTCCTATGTAATATCAAGTCCTACATATTCTTTATCTTAAGGAATCCCTTTATCTCATTTTATCTCAACTGCCTCTTCCCTAATTTGCCTCTGGCCTGACCTACTAAAACAACCTTCTAAATAGCTTCTCCACTCTAGTCTTGTCTTCATTACTGTATATAGAAGATTAAAAATAGTTCTAGAAATTAAATCTCATCATTTTCTTTCTGAGCTTCAGAAAGTACAGTCTCTTTAAAGTGGTGTATAATCTGGCCACTGTCTATCTCTCTAGTTTCCCCACCTGCACAGAATCCATGCTTTCTATCCCTGGCATTTTGTACATGCTGTTTCCTCTGCCTAAAACATTTCCCTAATTTCCCTACTATTTTCTGGCTTAGTTGATAATGATACAGTAGGCCTTAGTTTACACTTTACTTTCTCTAGGACGCCTTCATAGGCATTGACTCCTCCAAGACATTTCTCTTGACATTTCTCATGATGCCTTTACTTTTACCATCATAACATATATCATGTTGCCTTGCGATTGTCCATTTATCTCTTTTCCTGTTAGACTCCAAATTTCAACAACGTAAAGATCATGTCTACATTTTTCAAGGTTATATCTAGATTAATGTTAGTAACTGAGAATGTATAGGATAAAGATTTGTGAGTGCAAATATATTAGTCAATAAGTCTTTTCAAGCAAGAATAACTGAGAAATGGGTCAAAGCTCATAATTTGCTTTTTTTAAAAAAGAAATTTAGAATATCATTAAAACATTATACAAATGAATTTATAAGTTTCTATAACTATAAGGTTCACACAATGAGGAGTAATATTTTAAGGCATGAAATATGTGATCTAGGGTGATGCCAAATTTAATGACATCACAACTTAATTTGAGCCTGGCATAATTACCATCCCAAATATCTAGGCCTTGGGCAGCAACTCAAGTCTTGTCTGGTCACAATTATGGATGTTATATTTTATTCAGCCAATTTATTTTAGTAATTCAAAGGCTTCACATTTTTACAGTTTGAAAGGGGGAATTTTTCTTAGTTCTTTGGGCCTTTGTTCATATTAAATTTTTGCATCGTATAACCTATTTTTTTCTGCCTATGTTTTAAAACACCTGTTCATCTTTTTTTTTTTTCTACTGCTCCACAAGGTGAAAACGAACTCCCCAATTCCATCATCTTTTATGTCCATTTAGTGCAAGAGTCCTTAGTAATACAGCTTTGAACTAGTGATAGTATGATTCTGTTAGATTGGTTTACCATATCAGTTGGTTTTAGTCTCAATACCCCCATTTCTTACCGCAAATATAGTGCTTATCTTCACTCTAGTATTTTAAGATATACCTAATTTAGAGATTTCTCTACCTAGCTACTTGCTTAATCTTCCTGTCCTATCGAATCAACTTTCTTTTTCTTTTCTTTCTTTTTTTTTTTTTGAGATGGAGTCTCACTCTGTCACCCAAATTGGAGTGCAGTGGCATGATCTCAACTCACTGCTACCCCCGCCTCCTAGATTTAAGTGATCCTCCCACCTTACCCTCCCGAGTGGCTGGGATTACAGGCATGTGTCCCCATGCCTGGCTAATTTTTTTGCATTTTAGTAGAGATGGGGTTTCACCTTTTTGGCCAGGCTGGTTTCTAACTCCTGACCTCAGGTGATCCACCCGCTTGGCCTCTCAAATTGCTGGGATTACAGGCATGAGCCACCACATCTGGCCCTATCAAATTAACTTTTCAAAGGAGACAGATTTTAAACATGTTAAATATTTTGAAGAGAATTACTTAAAAACAGTTATAAGGTAATTTTTTTCTTACGTGTATATATGATTTTACCTTTAAAGTTTTTCATTTGCTCTCAAAAGTTTTTTTGGTCAATTATTTTGTGCAACATTTTTAATGGGAAGTATAGGATTTGTTCATTTCCACTGGACATACTTCATATTTGAAAAAGAAGTTTGAAGTTTGTGGACATAAAGCGTATAGATATAATTCCTGATTGCTTAGTATATATGCATATATATACACTGTGTATTTATATATATGTATATATGTGTGTATATGTGTATGTGCATATAAATGTACATACACAGAAATACAATCTGTATTTACTATATTTGTGTATGCTATATGATATATAATACATGTATAATGAATATGTATACTATATATACACACATACTATAAATACTATGTTTACATATACATATATGTATATATAATTATATATGTAATATTGTCCCAAATAATTTATAAATACTTGATGAATTAACATTCTGAATTAAAAAGTGTAGTTAGTTCTCTTAAGAAAATTGGCAATAAAAATAACGTCTAAAAAAGAATGTCAATTATAATTTATATTATGCCTTAAAGAAAACCAAGCTACTCTGATCAGTACGGCAAAGAAACAGAATTTTCAGCATAATATCTATTAAGATTTCCTCTAGATAACAGAAAACACCTACAATGAAAATACATTAAATTGTAAATCTCTATCCCTATCCTCTATCATGCTGCCCAAATGTGCTTCTTAAGACACAATTTCTTGACATTTCTTGGAGATAACACAGATTTTTATAGCTCAATAGCTTTGTAAATGAGAGTTACATGTTAAACTCCATTACTTATCCTAAGTTTTTTTAAGTGTCCTTTGCTCTTCGTATTTTTTGGCTCTTATAATTCTTTGCAGATATCTCCATTATTTATTTGCCACATTGTATGACTTTCATCCTTTACTTTTCTGTCTTTCACACTGAGACCAATGTACTGTTAAATTTTATAGGCAGACAACCTGGGCAAAAATTTCTGAGATTGTGGAAAAATATATATATTCTGGCTATAAATTATGAAAAACTGCATCAAAATTAATAAATGTTAAAATGCCTCTAAAAATAATTTCAAGCAAATATAACTTAACTCGGATGTGGTTATGTGAATTATATTTAATGTGAGATGTGAGTGCATTTTAGTGTTTTATATGATGTCAGGCAGATCTGCAAAACTCTAGATCCTGAGAATGTATCAAGTTGGCTCTGTGGTACCACTACACTTCGAGAGCAAGAATTGTGTTTGACTCATTTTTATAATTCTGAAGACCAATAGTAGACACTGATATGTGGTAAGTACTTAAACACTGGCAAAGAAATGCCTGGAAATTATAAACATTCTGTAAGTATCACATGGCTGTGTGATGGTCCATAGTAAATGAATGTAGCCAGAGAGGCAGTATATCATAGTTGTTGAGAGTGTAACATTGAAGTCCCACAAACCAGAGTTGGAGTTTTGGTTTTGTCACTTATTACAAGGGCAATTTAGAGTGAGTCATTTATCCCTCTAAGTCTAAATTCTCTCCTCCATTAAATGGAATAATAGTAGTATTTACCTTTTAGGATTTTCATGACGATTAAATGAGACAATGTATGTTAAACACTTAGAATGGTTCATGGAATGAGGTAAGATTTTAATAAAAGTTGAGTTAATGTTGTCATTATTACTATAAACTAGGTAAAAGGTAGCTTTAACAAAAATTGCTACATCTATGGTATTTAAATTTTCAAATAGCTTTTATTCTTGTTAGCCAAATTTGAGGAGAGTAGAGATAAGAGGTCATAATGAATAACTTTCTCCAAATTCTCAATTCTCACCAGCAACAGACTGTAAAACAAAAAAATGCTGGAATAAGTCAGATTTTGAGGCTCTATGTAAAATTTAAAAAGTGATGGTGATAAAAGCTTTCTTATTCTCAAGATAACATGCATGAAAACAATTTGTGATTCAGGATAGCAATACGGGTATGTCTTTAAGCCAAGTAACTCTTTGTGACACATTGTCCTTGCTTTCTAAAGTAGGCCTCATCTCACTTTTAATGTGTGAAAGGGGAGATTATTCAACACAGTGGTAGACACATTTTTGTTCTCAAGAACACTGAGATATCATTAATCTTCTGGCACGCCTGCAAAGACGGGTTATGTGAATGCTAGTCTTTTGCAAGGCTATAAATAAAGTTTAAAGAGAGAAAGAGGCAGAAAGAAAAGATGTTTTCCTGAAGCTTCTATTGCCACAGTACGGACCACATTAAGCGTGCAATAACTTACCAGTAATAACACTTAAAAAATCCTCTTTATGGGTTTTCAACATCTGTCTAGAAAAAATCCAGCCTAAAAATAGAATCTGGTCTTGTAATGTAGCTTTCTCAAATTGGGTTATCCTAAACCCTCTCTGCATTGAATGGTCACATATGACAATTTAGGGCCAGATTTCTGGCATAGCAATGGTTTATCATATATATCACATGCTTAGCATCCTGTAAGATGCTGCCATACACATTCCTGTATTAGGGTATGTGTGTATGCGTGCACGTGTGTGTATGTGTGTGAAGTAGTTCCTTGTGAATGGGAAAGCTTTAGTGAAAATAATTTTTGTTTCGTTGGCTTCTGAAATGCAAAGCAAAAAATGATACACATTTTTCTTATTTTTTATGTTAGGAATTTCATTCTGTTTGATAATCGAATAGACTAAATTTCATAATTACCCATGTTTGAAAATACTCTTAGGAATAATGCTTATATTGCTAAATGCTGTTAGAGCATGCTTATGTATTATTATTACATATAATACAGACTTAATTTTGTCATCAAATTGGAATAACTGGTAGCATTTTTTGGTTCCAGCAAAGGCCTCTCTCCTACAGTCCTTCAGTGAGCAAAACTTCTCCTGACTTCATGAGAAGGTATAAAGCAATTAACACATCACAATTATTGTTTAGGGCTATTTTTGTTCAAACCTATAGAGCTAAAAAACAAAAATAAATACCTTTCTTAAAACACCAATTTCATTGTACTTTAATTGTATCTTGCCATACACACTTGGAAGTTTTTTTTTTTCATAATGTTTTGGAATTTAGGACTTCCAAACAGTTTGTATATGACAAACTAAAGACACTGCAATTAGAATCTCTTTGTTATTCAGTTTTTAAGGAGTTTGTGTGGCTAATTAAGAGTCAACATTTCTGGCAGTTTTTCAGGTTGAGCAAACCTTTAGATTCAAGACATTCTGCTGACGTGGCAGTCCTGATCCTCTCATCACGCTCATAACTGAACTTCAAGGGAACTCCTGGGTCTGTGGCTCTTTGCTTTGCCCTCTGAATTTGAGAGGCCTCATCTGGGGGCTTGTGATGACAGTCATTTCTCTACTGGTCTTTGCATGTGGCTCCACTCTCACACAGCTCACATACGGGGGGTTCATTACATTCTGTAACCGATTAGGATGGAATGGGCAGTTTAAATTCCTCATCCAAGAAGCACAGGAGTAGATTTTCCATGCCATGTACGTAAGAAGCTAAAACACAGGCCTTATCTTCTCAACACAGAAGGTAAAATCCTCAGAAGCCAGCATGGCTTTTGGAGATCTAGTCCTGACCATCAAGAGGGACAGTGATGGTAATCAGATATTTTTAATAGAGTTTGAAAACTCATTGAAAATGTGAATTTAGAGAGTACAATGTGGTCCTCATTTACAGAAGAAAACAAAAAGGGAAAATAAAGAGAATAGTAATGAATATTTATGAAGTTTTTATTATACATGGGTAAATACACAATTACCTGGTCTGTTACTGAAAATATTTTCATGAAGTATATGTTACTTTCCTATGGGACACTGAAGGAAATACACTATTGTGGCAGGGTGGGTAACTTGTTTATGATCTCAAAATTACTAGGTGGTAGAGACAGGATTTGAATCCAGGTTGGTCTGATTCTAAAGTTCACATTCTTAACCAGGATCAACAGGATTCACCCACAATCAGATGGTGGTTGAAGCAAGATTCCATTTGCTGGGTTCCTCCCTTCGCCTTCAAGGAAACTTCTCCTCCCTTTTGGTGGTCCCTATTCCCATCTACTGTCCCATTGTTCACAGGCCTTATTTTACCTCATCCTTGTCCACTCCCAGTAAAAATGTGAACTGAAAATAATACTAGCTAATGGTACTTCTCTGACACATGACTGTATTTTGGTAAAAATTAATACACAAATATGTCTCTAAGAGGAAAAAAATGTACTTCAGACAACACGGCCATTGGAGAATGTTGGAAGACATGTAAGGATTAAGAAACTGTGTCTTCCTAGAGAGGGACTTGGGGTCTGAGGAAACTCAGTGTTTTCTACTCAAATATTTGTACACAGATAAAATCAGTCTAAAATGAACCCGAAGAGCGTATTTGTAGGCAAAAGAACTCATGAACTAAATAGCTTAAGGGGGCTGGGCGCAGTGGCTTACACCTGTAATCCCAGCACTTTGGGAGGCCGAGGCGGGTGGATCGCTTCAGGTCAGGAGTTCGAGATCAGCCTTGCAACATGGCAAAACCCCTTCTCTACTAAAACTACAAAAATGAGCCAGCCATGGTGGTGGGCACCTGTAATCCCAGTTACTCTGGAAGCTGAGGCAAAAGAATCACTTGAACCCAGGAGGTGGAAGTTGCAGTGAGCCAAGATCATGCCACTGCACTCCAGCCTGGGTGACAGAATGAGACTTTGTCATAACTAACTAACTAACTAAATAAATAAATAGCTTAAGGGGAGAAACGTGGTCAGGGTGGGAAAGAATAAACCCTTTGCTTGGTGACACTAGGGTATTTTCTGAGGTTCTGAACTAATTATATAAAATCTTAGATTCTCTTCCTTCATTTCCATGCTATTCTATTGCAGTGGAAGAACTCAGAGTAGCTCACATGGCCTCAAAACACTCACTTAAGAATGCATTTCTTCTCATTGCCCTTAAATAGAGCTGCTTCCTGCTCAAGAGGCAGAAATCTGCTGGCCCATGGTAAGATAATCACAAGTCTGCTTGAGATGACTTCTTCCCTATTGGTGATGATACAGAGCTCTTTATTTTAAAGCTAATATTTACTGACACTATCTTAGGGAACCCTAATATAAACTTGCTAAGTTTTCAAGTGTATAGAGAAAAAACTGTGAAGAAATAGTAAAATAATTTCTGAAAAATATCATAAAATAGAGAAAAAAATTATTGCCTATAATCTCAGTACTCTAATATACCAATTGATATACTTTGTAGGCTTCTAAGTTTTTTTCTGTGGATGTTTAACATATATATGTTACACAAATATACATATTTTTCACATGTATATGTTTACATATATATATATATATATTTTTTTTTTTTTTTTTTTTTTTGAAACAGAGTCCCACTCCATCAACCAGGCTGGAGTGCAGTGGTGCGATCTTGGTTCACTGTAAGCTCTGCCTCTTGGGCTCAAGTGATTCTCCTGCCTCACCCTCCCGAGTAGCTGGAATTACAGGCATGTGCCACCATGCCTGGCTAATTTTTATATTTTTAGTAGAGACAGGATTTCACCATGTTGGCCATGCTGGTCTCGAAATCCTGACCTCAAGTGATCCACCTGCCTCAGCTTCCCAAAGTGCTGGGATTACAAGTGTGAGCCCCCGTGCCTGGCCGTTTAACATAATTTTAATCATAACTAGTATTTTTTAAGTTTTTCTTTCTTTCTCTTAATATTATGCCATAGTCATTTTCTAGGATACTAAGCATTCTTCATTAATTAGGCTGAGAGTTTTTTTGGAGGGAAGGCTGGGTATAGATCTTCTTTTAAAAATTATTAATTAATTCTTATAATTAATACATAAGAATTGTACATATTTATGGGATACAGTGTATGTTTCAATGCATGTGTACATTGCGTAATGATCAAATCAGGATAGTTACCATAGCTATCACTTTTTAATGCCAGTGTCATGCTTTTTCAGTTACTACAGCTTCAAAGTACATTTTGAGGTCAGGTAGTGTGATGCCTCCAGCTTCATTCTTTTCGCTCAGGATTGATTTGGTTATTCAGGGTATTTTGCATTTACATATGAATTTTAAGATTTTTTTTATTTCTTTGAAGAATACCATGGTATTTTGATGAAGATTGCCTTGAATCTGTAGATCCATGAGATAATATCAATATTTTAGCAATATTAATTCTTTTAATTCATGAATACAGAATATCTTTCCATTCATGTCTTCTTCAATTTCTGTCATCAAAATCTTATAGTTTTCATTGTAGGGATCTCTTACCTTCTTGGTTAAGTTTATTCCTAAATATTTTATTTATTTTATACCTATTGTAAATGGAATGCTTTCTTGATTTCTTTTTTAGATTGTTCGCTATTGGGGTATAGAAATGCTGTCAATTTTTGTATGGTGATTTTGTATGCTTGAACTTTACTAAATTGTGTTGTTTTTAAATGACATATATGTCCTATCATACATCGAAATGCATGAATTACCTTCTTGTAGGCATTGCACAAATGACAACATAGTCCAGCTACAGATTTTAAATATTACTCAGATTTTGTACATGCTACATTGTAACTCTCAGTGGATGGTTAACATCATCACATTTCTAATGTATCACGATCCTGTTATTTAATTATACTTAAAACTTGGATTCATCAAAACTGGTATTTAGAAAAAGAACAAATATAATTGACATGAGACATCCAAGTAAATAATCATTGAATTTAGATATTTTTGAAGGTTGCTTAGATTTCTGTTCTACAATTTTGCTGAGAATTTATTTTACACTAAGGAATGTCTTTGGGTTATTTGCAGCTGTTGTGGCCTGGCCTTGCCCCATTAGTGGTGATCTGTGGGAAGAGAAGGAGACAAATTGTGACACTGTCCCTTATCAAAGGACCACACAGTTGTTCGCCACGTTGACTCCATGATGGATAGTTATCTTGAGGCTTGATGGACATAAGGCTAAAAGTTCAGAGAAAAAGAGTGCAGGATCCCAGTAGCTCCTTGCTATTGACACTTACTTGATAATGTGGGTTTAATCAATCTTCTTTATTGTCTTTAGCTTCAATTTTGTTTTCTTTTCCAGCTTCATTTTTCCCACCTCATCATGTTGACATGCCAAAAAAAAAGTCTAAAGAGAAAAAAGACAAAAACTTCTGTTGTTGTGAAAATACTGGAGACAGTTGCAGTCCTATAACACATATTCTTTGTACAATTGTACAAAACATTTTCTGTGCATAACATGTGAACATATATATTTGTTTTAAGTTTTAATCTGATGAGTTGTTAGAGAAAGAAAAGTAGATTTTTATGATCAAAAGTTGAATAACAATATTTACCTTGAGGAAAGATATTGTTCTTAAAGTATTTTGTTTGCTTTTTTTAGTGACCAAAGAATTTTATTCATTTTAATGTTTATGGACATGATATTTTAAATTTTAAGTTTAGCATACAGTGCATGAAGCCCATCTGACAAGGAATTAATAACCAGAATATCTAAGGAGCTCAAACAACTCTATAACAGGAAAAAAATCTGATAATCTGATCAAAAAAAGGGCAAAAGATTTCAATATATTTTGTTTGCTTTTGAGAAGCAGCACATTATCAATTATTGATCATTCAATTTTACATGTTTCCTAAACATTTGCTTTAGTTTAATATCTAGTTTATTAGATATTACATTGAAATAATTACTTCTGTATCCAAATATGGTGAATTTTTATTTGGTTGTCAGAGATTGATAAATTAACTTAAAACCGACTGCTTCTGCCATGACTGAATTCTTCAAACAGAAGAATAGAAGGGGAAAGTCCCTGTGTTTTTTATGAACTTTTTGTTTGTTTTAATTTTTTATTTTCCTTATAAGTTCTGGGGTACATGTGCAGGATGTGCAGGTTTGTTACATAGGTAAACGTGTGCCATGGTGGTTTGCTGCACCTATCAACCCATCACCTAGGTATTAAGCTCAGCATGTATTGGCTACTTTTCCTAATGCTCTCTCCCTTCTCCCACTCCATCCCCTGACAGGCCCCAGTATGTGTTGTTCCCCTCCCGTGTCCATGTGTTCTCTCTGTTCAGCTCCCACTTATAATTGAGAACGTGCAGTGCTTTTCATGAAATTTTATTTCCCCACTTAGTACATGGGATGGATGGGAGAAATAATATATTTTTTACAATTTTTTTTTAGTATTTGAGAACATTTTTGTCAGCTTTATTGAGCTATAACTTACACAAAATAAAATTCACCAATTTTGAGAGTACAATTTGATGAGTTTTAACAAATGTATACAGTCATATTACCACTACTAGAATCATGATATGGAACATTTCCATTACCACCCCAAACTTTCATTGTGTCCCTTTGTAGTCTTTACCCTGACCCACAGTCCCTGGCTGCTGGTATCTACTGAAAAATGTGGATGATTGTACACATTTACATATCGTCCATGTACAAATGCCATGCTAATCTTCTCTGTATTATTGCTATTGTGCTGCCCATATGGGTGCTTAAAAAATTTTTAGAAGTAAGACCCATGGCTGTATATTAATTTGTTATTTTTTTGTAGCATTCATTTAGTAAATCTTCTAAGATGCTATTTCTAATAGTAGGTTAGAAATATACTGTCAGCCCTCTCAGAAAAGAAAAGTCAGCAGTTTCATGCCATGCACAGCATAATATAAAGCTTGAGATACTGCCTGGTCTCATGTCCAACTCATATCTCTTTTTGAAGCATTGAGGTATTAATTAATAACTAGATTTACTTAGTCACCTAGTATTTTTTTCTTAGTCATCTAATAATAGTTGCATTGCTGAGTTTTTGAAACCAAAAGTTGATTACTCGATGCCTAAGTTAACCACTTTGTTATATTTTTTTGAAAGTTAGAAGGCACAAAGAACTGATGAAATACAGCTTCTAAAGTGTAGAAGAGAAAAGAAAGGCAATTTAATTTACCCTTCTTCTGGTTTGGTAAATGACTAAAAAGAAGGAAACAATAAGTGTGTGAAAATTGCTGTATATACCCTCGGCTGACAGTTTTGTTTTTTTTCATTATAGGTGAAGAGATTTTAAGTGTAAGAGCACCGTTCATTGTGTACAAATACAAAGCATTCTTATTGTTGGGCATAATCAGTACACATACACTACACTGTGTAGATAATTTTAGTCATAATGAATATAGCATTTCAGTTATTAGATTGAGAAGTTTTTTCAACTAAAAATAGGTGAGTATAAATGAAACCAGAATACATGTGTGTGCGCCCATGAAATTGGAAATGAATGAGAATCTGCTATAAATACTTGTTGTGCTCATATCTTAAAGTATGACTGTACCATTTAGTTACTTGCAGTCATTTGTGTCTGGCTGTTTTAAAGAAGTTTTCTACTAAGAAAATATGAAAATATTAAATATCAATATTGAAATATTAATAAGGTATTGATATTTTGCTGATATGTTAAATGTATCATATTGCAGTAGAGATACAATTGTTTACAGTGTAGATTTCAAAACAAATTTTTAATACATCACTTGCAAAACAAATTATTTAATGAAAGATGGGGAGCAGCTATAGAGTGAAAGAAACAATTTTTGAAAACATTTTTTTAACTTCTATGCATTTTTATTTTACTTCTATCTGTTTACCTCTTTCTATTTATAAGGCACATCCTCCAAATAATCCCTAGAGATTTACATTCTTTCTTTGGCAATCACAAATAGAAAATGTCAGCTACACAAGAGTGAGAACTTATATTACCTTTCTAGAGTTATTTAGAAAAGGAGTGAAATTTAATTTGCATTACTCTTTGTGTACATATTCCGAAAGAGCTTACTCCCTGAACCTCAAATCTCTAAACTCAGGATTTCCTAGTGATTTGAGACTTATAAGAAGCTCAAAGTGTTTGAGAACTCCAGAGAAAGCTTACTCCTATTATTTTCTCATTAAAATGCAGGAGCCCCAAGGGATGCAGTTTTATACAGATAAATTTTAGATAAATATCTGAACTTCTGGGCATATTTGAACCCCGTTATGAGTCACGCACAGTTCTGTCAACTCTAGTTAGAACCCAAAGTATAATATTAACTTCTCATCCGTATGCTTCTTTTCCAGAGTCTCTTTGTCTTCGCTTTAAGCACATCCAAGCTCAGTAGCACACATTGTAATCAAGCTCAGTGTTGTAAAGAATGAAAAATATTGAAAGGTGAACGTAACTGCTAATATTTCATGCAACACTTGCCCTTTGTAATAGCACTTGGCCACCCAGATCAGCAGCATGGGTGTGAGCTACATCTGTTCTTCCGTCGCAGTGTCTTTCCTAAACTGAGGGGTTGTTCCTGTGGTTTATTGCTGCCACATGGTTGGCATTGTTATTTTATAACCTAAAGCCCCTTCTTATTTCCTGCTTTGCCCCTGAAACCTTCACTCCTGCATGTTTTCTTTCCTCTTACCCTGACTCTCTAACAGCTGAACTACATAAATGCCAAACAGCGACATGAATTCCTAAACAGAAGCTGCCACAAAACAACGCTGCTCCAACCAAGAAACACACATGTAGAGGCACATGACTGACAGGGCTCAAAAGGCAGGTTTTAGTAAATGACAAGTGTGAAGTTCGCATTGTTACTGTAGTTGATGGTAGCTCGTATTTACACAAAAAAGTCATTCACATTTCAGAACAATTCAGCATAACTGGCAGCTTGGGAAAGAAAAGACTTAAAATCCCTTAAAGATGAGGAAGACAGGAGGAGTACAGAATCCAAAGCATTCTCTCACTTTGGAATATGTTGGCATCTTTTGATTGGGTTTTAAAATTGGGATATTGGAGAAGCAGCAGGAAAAGTTGAAATTATAAATTATTTTTGTTATGAACAAGAGAGAACAAGAGAATGAAAAGAAAGAGCTGTACATCTTTTATTTCTTCATAGCATAATTTCATTCAGTGTTAATTAAAGTCTAAAAAAATACATTATCTTTTTATATATGCTCACTGTCATTACTATAGGAATACCTATGGCATCTACAAATACAGAAAGGAAATATCGCGGGTTGTCGATCTATTGTATGTGATCAGTGTTATGATAATTGCTAATAAAATGTCATGAAATATATCATTTGAACATTGCTTTTCATCAGTTAAAACAGTGTTATAATGTGTTATCTTAAGAAAAAAACATAACATTATTCCATAAATGTCCTATCATTCAAAGGTACAGGATTTTTAACAAAGATTTCTTTCTGTTAGTAGAGTGGGTGGTCTACTGACTGGTAGTGGAAGAAAATATAGTAGAAGCCAGAATATTAATGTGCTAAATAAGGACAAAGTCATCATCAAGGGTAAACATTATGTACAGTCAGATAAAGTACAGTGACTGGAGGGAGACCTTTGAGGAGTGCCATCCTAAAACTAGTGGCATCAGTCACTTTGCAAGAGTAATACATCTTGGACTTGGTTCAGAGGGGTATAAAGAAAGGACAGGTCCATGTGGTGACTGACCTTCACTCTGAGCAGAAGTAAGATGGTTATGAAGATGTGATCCATCAGCACTAACTAGGAGACTGTTTATGAGATGGCCAGTGAGATTTTTATTTCTTGTTATCCAGCTGTAAATCAGCATCGAAAGAATCTTTGTTTCAGTCCAACTATCTAGAAAATAACAGCTTTGCCATGTAGTGGATATGATGCTTTTAATATATCATCTGGCTTTGAATTTTTTTAACCAAAGAAGGTCATAACATTTCATTAACACTGTCTGTTGCTTTTATGGCAGTGGTTCATGATTTGTCAAAGGCTAAGCTGAGTCTAGCTGTAATTGGAAGAGTATCTTCTTAACAAAAGTATTATAATATGAAACAATCAATGGAAAAAATTCATAAATGAAAAACTTTCTATAGATTTTTAAATGGAGGAAAGAAAACATGTCTAATGTTTATTGCCTTAAAATGCTTCTATTCAAATAGTAAAAAACTTAAATTGAATCTCAAAAAGTACCAAATCCAAACTTTTCATTTTATAGTTGAGAAAATGAGCTCAAAGAGGGAGGATAAATGCTTATACTAGTATGACCAACTGGTTGGTTGTTTATAAAATTTCTTTCTTCTTCCACCTTGATAGTTAGGTATGACCTTGTGATGAAGTTCTACTCAATAAAATGTGGGCAGATCTGATATGCTCTACCTCCAGATGATGCTCATCAGAAACTCTCTGCTTGATCCTCCAGGCTTTTTACCTGTCTGTTGAACTGAGTGAAGGACCCAGAGGCCCTATGATGTGGTGTAGCTTCGAGAGAAGGAAGCCTAGATCCCTGAATCATTGTGCAGAACATACTTATCCTACAGCCATATAGGACTGTTATATAAGTAAGCGCTGAAGTTATTTCTTAGGTTATTGAACTTTTCAAGCATATCTATTACATTAATTAGTGTTGTTACCTCAATGAAAGCATGTACTTCACAGAACAAGCTTTCCTCTCTTTTTTTTTTTTTTTTTGGTCAAAGAAATGAAATGTAAGTCACTGTTGCAACACCAGGAGAAGGATTATTTCTGCCAACAGCCTAATCATTAGCCTGGTCCTTGCAATGGTGAATTTCATTCCTCCTTCTTGTCTGTTCCCTCTACATCTCTCAGGTGTTCCTTCCTTTGTAGTCTCACTATTAAAACACTATTCTGGACTTTATCTTTTGAACTTCCATTGTAGCAAGAACCTCTTAACTGATCTCTGAGCCCTTGTATACTTCTTTTTTATTTCTTTCCATATGCTAACATAAGAATAATCTTGCTTAGGGGCGGATCTCCTGAGGTCGGGTTTTGAGACCAGCCTGACCAACATGGAGAAACCCCGTCTTTACTAAAAATACAAAATTAGCTGGGCGTGGTGGCGCATGCCTGTGATCCCAGCTACTCCAGAGGCTGAGGTAGGAGAATCGCTTGAACCTGGGAGGTGGAGGTTGCAGGGAGCCGAGATCATGCCACTGCACTTCAACCTGGGCGACAAGAGCAAAACTCCATCTCAAAAAATAAAAATAATAAAAAATAATAATCTTGCTCAGGAAAACTCGAATGGCTCCTATTTAAAGCAGAGGTAAGTAATGAGAGATCCTGGGATATCTATGGTCTCTAAATGTGTTTTGCTTGGCTGATGAGATGTGCTTATGCGGTATTTAACTTTATTGCCAATATTTAAAAATTGAGATAGTAAAAATCTTAGATTTCTGTATTCTTTTGACACATTATCTGGCAGCATTGGGTCACCATTCTTGCAAGAAAGCCATCAGCTGGAGCAAAGCATGCACTCTACAGTTTGCCCTCATTCCCACCTGTATTATTTAGGGTTTTCCAGAGAAACAGAACCAATAGGATGCAAATATATATATCACATGCAGAAAGAGAGTGAGAGTGAAAACAAAAAGGTTAGGGGGTGGGAGGTTTTCATAAGGAATTAACTTATGCGCTATGGAGGCTGACAAATTCTAAGACCTACAGTTAGGAAACTGGAGACCCAGGAAAGCTGAAGGTGGAAGTTCCAGTCTAAAAGTTAGCAGGCAAGAATGACAATTATTAGTAATGAATGAAAGTGGGAAGTGTACTAATTAACCTATAGCAATCAAGATAATGAGTGAATTTAGGACAAATGTAATCTATTTACCTATTAATTTCATTGGAGTAATATTTGTTTCCCTCTTACCATATACCAAGTACTATGCTAAGTGCTTTGTGTACATTATCTCATTTAATATTAAAGTAACTCTTTGAAGGAGTTGCTGTGATTATCTCCATTCTGCTGAGAAAACAGGTTTAGAGAGGTTAGGTTTTGTCTATGGCCCCAAAGCTAGGACATGACTAAGTTAGAATCTAAACTCAGGCAGACTGGCTTCAGAGTCCAAGATCTTACTTAAACATTATGCTAGACTGTCTTCCCAGATTTACGTGTGTTTTATAAATATGGCAGAAGATGATAAGTAAGTCAAAATTTCAGTGATGGCAATAAATACAGCAAACCAAAGAGAGTAAACTCTTTGCAAAGTGAATAGTCGATGTTGTTGTTAAATGAGTGGAATTGAGTAAAATTCAGGAAATTACGCGATACCAAAGTAACATCATAACATGAGGTATTAAAAAATACAGCACACAATCATCAGCACAGAAGTTGGGACACAATAGGAGGAAAGATAGCTGAGACCGGGCGAAAACTCATAATTATAGCAAATAAGCTGTTGCTATCTTAGGTAATTATGTATTGTGGGTTCAGTTTCTGTTGCACTGGTTTCCAAAGATTCCCTAATCACTTCTATAGATAAGCCAAGCACATTGAGGTGTAATACCATGCTTTGAGATATTACAGGTCCATTTGGCACATTGTAGGTGCTCAAAAAAATTTTGAGAAGGAAAGAAGGTAGGCAGGCTGGCTGTGACCTCATAGGAAAATGAAGATAGTAACATCAGGGTTTTTTGTTTTTTTTTTTCCAGAATAACTTTTTCAAATATAACAGGAAACTGATGAGAGGAGGCTTGGTTTAAATTTGCAGTGGTCCTACAACTGACAGTCTAAACATTAAAGAATCTAAATGTCGACTAGATATTTTATAATATCTGGCTGGCTAGATGTGACTGATATTTTGCTCTTTCACAAATGTTTTATTTTATTCATCTAGCTCGAAAATCGATATTTGACCTAATGGGGACTCATGTGGGAAGGAATGCTATTATGTTGCCTGGCAGATGGGAACTAAAAATTGCAGAGAGCTATGAAATATTTTAAAAGGGCACATTTTTTTCTCCACATGATATACTATGATTGATTGTTGTCCTTCGTTAGTCCTGGGGAAGGAATGGTGTCTCTAGCTAATTATTGTGTCTTTTAAAAGCCTTTCTTGGCAAATTTCTCTCCCCTTTAGCATCTATCCCACAAAATTTTTCACTTAAGAAATCAAAAAGTTAAATATAATAGTCTCGTATTTCCTCAATAATATAGTGTAGCACAATTAGATATGCTACAGTGAGACTTTCAGTGATATGGTCACAGTTTGGGCTGGATGTAAGATACAACGTCTGGGCTAGTTTTAGTGGCTAAAGCTGCATCTCAACCTTGCTACATAGTGTGGAATCCAACTGAAGTGCTCAGTCTAAGAACATTTTATACTTTATATTATTGAAAACCATCATGGTAAAAACTCAAGCTGCCCATTTATTATATATGCACATATAACATCTATGTCTATACCTATGTATACATATGTGCATATGTATGTATGTATATCATTATGAAAATTTGTTTTCTTTCCAACTGATTTAGAAAACAGAAAAATGTAGACTTGGATTTCTATAAACAAACGAGGATGAGAGTGGGTGGGCATTTGTTTCTCTGCATTCTCTGCATAAGGGGCTGGATACATAGTAATATCTTTACTTAATAATAGCTCTTTCAATATGCTGAATGATTTCAATTAATTAAATCTCTATCTGTCTATCTACCAACCAATCATCTAATTATTAGTTCTGAAAGTTTGGTCTGTGGATCCTGAAGGGGGTCCTTTTGACTTTTTAGGGAGACTGCAATGTCAATGCTATTTTCACGATAGTAGTAGGATGTTATTGCCTTTTTCACAGTGTTGACATTTACACGGATGCTGCAAAAGTAATGATTGGGAAAACTGCTGAAATCTTAGCAGAAAGACAGTGACACCAAACTGTAATAGTAGATACTGCCATACACAAGAAAAATAAATTAGTTTCCTCTAAATACTGCCCTTGGTAAAGCAGTATAAATTATTAATTTAATTATGTCTTTATCCTTGAGTACATAACTTTTTAACACTCTGTGTGACAAAATGGAAAGTACATGTAAAGCATGCCTACTGCATCCTGAAATACCATGGCTGTCTTGAGGAAATGTAGTTGTGCTATTGACTGAGTTGCAAGTGAATGGAACACCATGTTACCTGAAATATGACTGACAAATACACTATGACTAGTTAATACTTGACTATTTGACAAGTATTTTCTTATAAATAAATTTCATGTAAATATCAAGTTCCAGCACCACTTGTTAAAAAGATTTGCCTTTCCCCCATTGAATTGCTTTGGTGCCTTGATTGAAAAATCAATTATCTGTGTAAAATTGCTTCTCCAGTTTAGATTCTATTCTGTTCTATCAATCTATTTGTACATTTTTATGCCAGTACTATTCTGGTTTTTTTACTGTAACTTTGTAGTAGGTATTAGAATCAAGTGGTGTAAGACCTCCAATTTTTAAAATCTTTTTCCAGTTGTTATGGCCATTTGTAGTCATTTGCATTTTCATATAAGTATTAAAATCAGCTTATAAACTTATATAAAAAACCTAATAGGGTTATGATGGAGATAGAGTTAAATTTATAAGTTAATTTTCAAAGAATCACAAATATTAAATCTTCTAATCCACAGGCATGTTAATGGCCTTCTTATTTATGTCTTCTTTAACTTCTCTAAGCAGCATTTTTTAGTTTTCAGTATAATCTTATATATCTTTGGTGAAATTAATTTCTAAATATTTTGTGCTAATATAAATAAAACCATTTTAATACTAAATTTCCAATCATTCGCTCCTAGTAGATTGAAATAAAACTGGGTTTTATTTATACATTGGCTTTTAATATGAGACTTGCTAAATTCACTTGTAAGTTAGTTCCAGTAGTTTTTCTTCTTTTCCTATTGATTCTTTAAGACTGACTGTGTAAATATGCATGTAATCTGTGAAGAGAAATAGTTTTATTACTTCTTTTTCTGCCTTTGCTTTTCCTCACCTTTTTGTCATATTATACAGGCTAAGACCTCTGGTCCACTATCGAATAGTAGTTGTGAATGTGGACATCCTGGCCTTATTCTCCATCTTATGGGTGAAGCACCCAGTCTTTCACCATTAAGTATGTTGTCAGCTGTAACTTTTCAATAGATATCATTTATCACATCAAGTCATTATTTTTTAGACATAACTCAATTTTGACTCAAAATGTTATTGCTTATTTATTACTCAAATTGGTCCTAAATATATTTGGATGTTTAAAAAAATCGAATTCATGCCCAAACAATGACTTGACATTAAAGATTTTTAAAGAATAGTTTATTTAAGATTGGTAGCAAGGCATGTCTTTGAAGAGGGGACATGAAGGATTAAGGGATAGAAATGAAAAGGGACATAAGTTTCATTGTGTATCCTTTTATATGTTTTGAGAATGTCATTATATTCATTTACTATTTATTCAAATGACATAGTCATATGTAATCTATTCAAATTTCCATTTAATGTTACTTACATACTAGCTCTAAGGGTAACTGAAAAATACAGATTGGAAAACAATCTGGCCTTATTTTGTGAGGCTTAACATTTATCTTGTGACCCAGGTATTCAATTTCTATATGTTGTCGAATTTTCATAGTGAAGTGTCATAAAAGCAAAAAATGGGGAAGAAAACTTGAAAGACCATTAGTGGAATAATAAATAAAAATTTATTATATAGTCACATAATGGGATATTACACAGCAGTAAACATTAACTTGATCTACAGCTACACACAATAGCACAGATAAATCTTAAGAATGTAATCTTGAGTGAAATAAACAAGTGTCCAAAAATGCAGACAGTATGATGCTGTTTATAACATTCAAAACTAAGTGAAAGCAAACAATGTATGCACATGTGTGATAAAGCAGGCAGATAGGTAACACACAATTCAGAATAAGAGTGACCTCAGAGGAAAGGGTAAGTAGGGGCTGGAAAGGAGGATGTGCATCGCCACAGATGTAGAGAGACGAGTTGGTGCATTGTCTGAAGTCTGAAAGAACTCATTGGTTTTGCAGAATCGTCAGTGTACTGAAGCTCAGACACCATTATAGGGTTGCTCAAGATATTTAACACCTTTGTTTCTTCGTTGTACTTGTCTTCAAAAACTCATTAAAAGATGTCTAAGAATCTTAAAAATATAGTGGTTCTCAAGATGAATGTATATGTGTATACATGTGTAAACACATGCACACAAGTCATCTGGTTTTCCCCCAACCCCTTCATAGACAAAATGTTGAGGTAAAGCTGATGAAATTTGCATATGAGAAAAAGCTAGGGGAGATAGCTTATATTTTAGATAACAAGCAAACACAAACACCCGAAAGAGTCCTATGCACGGTGCTGATAACAAAGTGAATGTGATCAGGCATATAAAATGTGGAGAACTGTTGAATTATGACTATGTGGGATTCCCACATTTAACTATAATTAAAAGTTAAAATTAATTATGTTGGTCCAATATGCTATCAAGTCTATATCTTTTTATTTTTGAGCCTTGATTCTTTAGTTCAACTGGTAACTGCTAAATATTTAAAACAAACATTTTTGTATTGCATTTTGTAGCACTGGAGGTGGATTGGATTAAAATAGAGATCTTTTTAAAAACACTAGTTTCTTTGCCTTAAAAATACCCAGCCTGCATGAGTAACTACAGTAAACATCTAGTATTCCTGGAGCATATCTATGTTTTCTGAACAAAGAAAAGACAACTTGTAAGAAAGGTAAAGAAAAGAGTGTCTCAGTGGTGCATTCGATTGAAACGCAGAAAAGAGAAACAAGAAAAACTAGGGCAGTGATAGAGACCACAGCACAAATTTGCCTTCTGTGCAGTGATGGGGGTAATCAGTTTGCTAGAATAACCAGCCAGGTGAAAAAGAGCCATGCTGCCGCCAAACAGTTTCCTGCAGGGTTTTTTCATGTTGCAGGCCATGTAATCTATGACTGAGCTTATATAAAACCTTGAACTTGGTTTTCCTGAATGGATCAAAGCATAGAAATCCTGACAGAGATAACAAATAATATGGTTCCAAGTTTATCTTGTGTATTAGCCACTGTTCAAAGAAAGCTTGAGCAACAAGTAAGGCTTCTCTCCCATGAGTGATTTGGTGGTCTCTTTAGAAATTGTGACTGTGACTGAAATATTGTAATGCCTCATGTACACAGAAAACATATCTAATTATATCCCAGAAACATATAGAATAATTTAGAATGAATTAATGGAGACCTATAGAATAATTTGATGGATCTCCTTTACTGAAAAATTTAATCAAATTTCACAACTAATCCCATGGATAATTTATTAATTTTTAAATAATATTCACCAGATTAGTTGAATGGTTTGGATCTCCTGTTCATAATTTTAATTTTAAGCCAGCTGTTTCTCAGGAGAGAAGACCAACAAACTAAATAAGGCAAACTCACATTTAATGGCATACCTACCAGAGTTCAGAGGGTATGCTTTACAGAAAGCATTTGCACTTTTTCCTTTAAGAATTTTATTTTTCAGCTATTCTATATATTAATAAAATCAGAAAAATAGTACAAGTAAAATAACACCAATAGAAATACATTACCCCCACAAAAAACTTTGCATATCAAAACCAAAATTGTTCTTTTAGTGAAAAGAACATTAAATAGCATAAGATGTGGTACATATATTGTCCTTTTTCAAATGGCAGAATTTTCATTGATTCACTCTTATAGCACTATGAGTTTGAGGTAGCAAAACATTTATGGTGGCATTTAAGATTCATATTAACAATATCTATGAAGATTATTCTCCATATGCTTTATGTTCATTTTATATATTGCATACATAATTATATGATGATTTATAATGGTGCAGTCCTGTAAAGTGATTTTTCAGTCCTATAGCTTTTCAGTCAAGTTAGCCTCTAATTTGTAGAGTCTCTCTCTTTCCTGTATCAGTGGCTCCTGCTCAAAACACCATTTCTCATTAAAGGTTCCCATTCCCTTTGGCAGTCAGGATGAAATCTCTAATCAAGCTCGAGGAAAGAGCCAGAGTTCAAAGATGTCACTGGGTCCCAAGGCTGGTCTTATGTAGCTTGCTAAAGGTTCTCAGGCTTAACATTCCATCTGTGAAGAGAACTGTCAGGGTCAAATACTCCAATCAGCAGTCAAATAAAGCACATTAAATGAGTGAAAAAGGAGAGTGAGAGTTTTATAAAAGAGAACATAAAGCTTCAATACTCGTTTCAGTCTAATTTTAGCAATCGCTCCCCATGAGTACATCAGGTTATGCTAACCTTAGAATTCCATTGCTTTTGGAAGCATCCAGTTTTTACACCTAGTGACCTCTTCTTTTCACAATATATCATTCTTCATCCTCTTCGCCTCTTCCTTATCTTCCCCCTTCCTGGTTTCTCTTCTAAGTAGTACAAAGTTTATGAATGTATATGTAGGGTAAAATGATGTTACTCAACATATTCCTATGGGATTAATGCTTTCAGAGACTTTCTTTCTGAAAATTAATATCATTTCTGAGACAGTAAAAAGACAAACTCTTTTCTAAGACCTCAAGAGAACAATAAAAAGCAAGCTTGTATTTTGAGTTGGGACAAAATTCTGCAAAGATGTATATTGCAGATGTCAAATCCAATATTTTGCTCCTGATAAGTATGTAGGACTCCCAGGAGTCTGTCTTGTAGGAGGAAAGAATAACAGGCTTAAGTCCCATGATGCAAATGTGAGAAAAGAATTTTGCCCATAATTTTAGCTTAACATTTGGAGAAGGAAGTTTCAATTTAATCTTAGAAAGTGGATTCTGTCTGTTCTCCTTTCACAAAACAGCAGTACCATTATGAATTACATTTGACTTCATAATGTCCACAATGAAGTTTTTTTTGCTTTTGATATGTGCAAATAAAAACAAAGGAGATACTTTGCATTTTAGCTCATTTGAATCTTTCACTCCTGAGGGACAGTTAATGCCCTTTTACGGATAAAGTGTGGCCACAATTCATGGGTGTATAATATATTCTAATGCTCACCATCACCACATTCTTTGTTGGAATGGTCTTGACTGCATGAATTTGCCAGATTATAAAATATTAAGGCTATCTTTGTTCACATGTTTCTTAAAAAAAGAATATCAAACTACTTCAAAAAATGGCCCAGAATTTATTCATCCCAGAATGACATCAGAAGGCATTTGACCCTTGCTGTCATGGTTTCTGATGTCACAATCTTCATTGAAAGTATTCCTTTGTAAATCAGCAGTCCATCTATTACCCATAGTATTTGGATGAGTCAAATGGCTTGTTTATGACATGTTTGATGTTTTGTGAATCCTGCCTCCTGATTCATGTCAAGTACTTTATAATTATATTCCTTGAAAACAGATGCTTTTAATATTCAGCTTGAGTGTTTTAGAAGCTATACCAATATTTTGTTTGTGGTATTTTCTGATGCTCATAGCCAAAATATGCTAGTCAACTTCTCAGAAGATCATTTTATTATGCAAGAACCTGGGGCAGTTCAGCTTCTGAAGATTTTCCTCCAAAGTGAGATATCTAAACTCTATTGCTCTATGGCAGAGGACCAGCTCTCAGCATTTTATTTCTTTGAATAAAAATTATGATAAGATTTTTGTCAGATACTGACAAGCAATTTCAGAAAATGATAATGTGGCTCTTGTCCTGGTTTCCCCTTCCTTCTGTTGGGCTGAAGAGTTTTCCTCAAGCCTTCTCAGGAAGAAGGCCCAATTAACATCACTCATTCTTGTGCCACTAAAACCTGCACAATGATTTGAAAAAACACCCCTAATTTGAAGCTGTTAATACAGCTGTAATTTTATTTCTTGAACATTGCCTCTTATAGGGTACTGCCAATCTATGAAAACAAACCAGTAATAGCACCATTTGAAAACTACCCAGGGTCAATTGTCCTCTTTTCTTTTTTCTAAATAACCTATTAAAAGACTCCTAGCAGCTATAACAATAACTAAAGAACTAGCAGTGCCTATTATGCCTGGGTAGTAGTAGTGGTAGCACAGCACCAGTCCCAGAAATATTCCAAACCAATAGTCTAGCAATTTTCCATGCCCAGGGTACTCAATCTGAGAAACAGGTTGGCTGTTCGTAGATGAAGAAGTGAAAGGTTTTTATATCTATGATTTTTCAGGATGCAAAATTTTAAAGACAATTTCTATCTACTACCATGAGATGCATAATTTTGATATTTGATTTCTGGAGTATTTTTGGCCTTGACATAAGACATATTGTGTGGATGTGTGCTGAAACTGAACTTAAGAGTGAGTTGTGCAAAGCTTGAAAACATATTGGCAAGGCACGTATACATTTGTATACTCACTTGTGAATTACCACAATTTGTAGGTACTGTTGGTTTGAAAACAATAATGCTGCTAGTAAATAAAACAACTATTTTTTCCTCTCCTTTCTGGACCAGTGTCTCTATCTGCTGATTTGGCTGTTTATATTGCTTAGGTGTTATGTTTTATGCTCTGATTACATTCTATAGTGTGCTTTTCTTTGGTTATTAATGTGACTATCTGATGTATGTTAGAAATTTCTTGAGGAAAGGAACAATGCCATGTGTTTCTCAGGTACTCTTTAATATTTGATATGTTACAAGGCACATAGTAGATACTAAATAAATACTTAATAAATAAGTTAATTAATTCCATATTTCTAAGGTTTTACATATTAATGTCTCTGCACAAGATTTTACAATTTAGCTATTCTTGGTACATAATCTAATATTACCATCTGTCTTTTTAGGGCATTATTACAGAAAAAATGTATTGTCTAGGGTAGTTGGGCTATGCATTATTCTGTTTAATCAAGTATTCTAATAAAGATTTATTCTGAATATCATTAATGGATTAATAATTTTCAAAATTTTTTTCTGCTATAATATGTATTTTAATGCTAAACCTAAATTAAACAAAGTTAAACCTTAATGACTCAATAGATACCTCTTGGGTCTAGGTTAATCAAACCATTCAAAGAAAGAAATATCTGCTGATAGAGATTTTAATTGTCAAATGATGGTTAGGTAAGCTGCTAATTATGTGAAATGATTAAAAAAGCTATTAAGTTATATGGAAGAGAAAACATCCAGGGGAATATGGCTGTATATTTGTGTTTATGTATGAATATATTCTGTAAAGTATTCTTAAAACCCAGAATGTCAAAATGACACTCATCTTTAATATTGTTCAAGAGTAATTAAGTGGCTAAAATTAAGAAGTTGCCTTGTTCCATCATGGTCAGTAAACCCTTTTGTTGGTTTGTTTCTCCTCATATCTCCCTTTATTTTGCACACCATATAATTCACCCATAATCTCTGCTCCATGCTTCAGAAGAAAAGGTGAAGGGTGGAAAAATATTATCTACTAACTTAAGTTTCCAGGGTCAGACAGTAATCCCTCTCTTCTCAAGCTTCAAAAGAGCTTCTACATAAACGTATGCATTCCCATTGAGCCTGCTGCCTTCTAAAATAGCTCACCCTCTTCAGAAGGAGCTACCTGCATCCCCTAAACATTGTCTCTCCCATCTGCATTCAAACTGTCCTTAGTCTCCTAAGTGACAAGGGAGAATCAAACTGAGTTGAGAATTTGTCCAACAGGACTACAAATTATCTTCAATATCTTTTTCTGACCACCCACCTTACTCCTAAGGGAACCCTTTATGAATGAAATTATCCAAGGAATTACTATCTCTGAAAGTGGAAATAACAGGAGTAGTATTACAATGCAGACATACACAGTTATTATTTGTAACACTGGCAGGCTAAGTCAAGGTTTTTTTTCTTTAAAGCATAGAGGGAGATGGATGTGTAATCTCATTCTGTCAAGAATGCTGAAGATTTTCATACATCACTGTGTTTCAAAATAAATTACGTGCATAGTAGTGCTACATTAAACCAACATTCAGCACTGAATGTTTCTTCACCATTGCGATGCTTTTTTATCTCTTGAAATAAGAAACACATTTAACTTGGTTTCTATGATCATCTTGAAAATAATGCTGTCTTGTTTTGGCATAAAGTAGAAACATATATTTTTAATCAAGAAGTATGCTTTTCATTGAGAAAGGGGGAGAGCCAGCACCTCGTGCTAACTTTAAAGTGGTTTTATAGAGTTGTGGAGGGTGGACATGGCCCACTTCATCCGTTGGTTAACATGCTCACTGCTGACATCAGGGCTGGCTTCAGAGGAGTATTACTGAGTGAGGTTTCACTCACTTCTGTCAAGTCTTCTCTCCCACCTCAGGATGAAAAAAGGGAAATGTCATTTCTTTTAAGCTTGGATGCCATGTTCAGACTTTTCCCACAGGCTTTATTTTAGACTTTTACCTCCTGCACTGCTAATGGGAAATTGCCAGTAGTGTTGACTCTCTCTCCTACCCCATCAAATTTTCTTTTTTAGCTAAATATATACAAAAAGTTTTATTGAAACATGCCAAGTCACAGCTCGGTATTCCCTGATACTACACAAAATGAGTTGCAATAAAAATAGCACTGAAAATCTGAAATTACTGAATGCACCCATTTCTGCAGTTAAATACCATGAAAGACAGAAGGGAATTTACAATATGCTTCAAAGGGGGGGAAAACACCTCTTCTCAGTCTAATAAAACTTAGTAGCTCGGGGTCACTTCCTAATAGGTGCCATTTCCTCTATTTTAATAAAGGTATTTTAGCACCTGAATTCTATGCCAGATACCATTGTCATTTTTTCCAGTGACTGGCTCAACTAAATGCTAGTGGGGGCCAGACACTCTTCAAACACTGCTGCTTAATGCCAAACACAACTAACATGCATATGGAAGAAGCCAGGAAAAGCAGTAACCTCCCTAATTATAGCCAAAGGCTCAGAAGTCCAGAGACCATACAGGAACCTCTAGCTTCTGGGGTGGACAGGGGTCAGGAAGCTCCTCCACCACGGATCCCTGAATTGGCAGCTATCCTTCCCCACCCCATCAACACACAGTCATTTTTTGCCTGCCAAATCCTTGTCCAACCCCAATTCAAATCTATTTATACTCGCCTTTCCTATTTCTGGGCTCAGATGTTAGCCCATACGGTGTGTTGACCGGCACTAAATGTTACTGTGCGAGACCAGCGTTTGCCAGCTTCCTTGGTTGCTGACAGCAGGGAGACAAAAGTTCTGAATATTCGGAGGGACCTTAATCTTCTTAGCATAATCCTGGCCTCAAAGTGGTGGTAAGGTTCAACTTAAAAGCACCAGTCTCCTGAAATGCAAGAATTTAAGAGGTTAAGAGGTGATGCCAGCTGGACTCCTTCGGCCACAGTGATGGATGCCCAGCAGTGGTTCTTAAACTGTGGTGGATGCAAAAATCACCTGGGGAATGTGTCAGTGGTGCAGGTACTCGGCCTGCCTACAGAGAATCTGATTCAGTCAGACTGGGACAGGCCTAGGAATTTGCTTTGAGTAAGCACTATGGGTGATGGTGATGCAGGTGGTCTGAGGCTCCCACTATGAGAAGCAATCCTAGGTCTACACTGCTTTCCCCCAGAATGCCAGGCCCTGTTTCAAGAGTAAGGGGATTAGCAACCCAATTTAAACACCTTAGTGATGGAGTGCTGCTTTAATTCAGATTTATTTAAAGCTTTGGAACACTGAACTTTGTTGTAGAAGCTTTACTTAAAATTCTGAGGTAGACTAACCTCCTTTTCTGAGTTCAATTTTAACAAGGAAGGCTATTTGAAGACTGCGGTCCTCGGTTTGTGAGGTCTGAGCATAAAAAGAAAATAAAACCCTACAAGTTGGACCTTCTTATGTAAAACTAGACCTCATTCTTTTTAAAAGGTGTGACCTTGGATCATTAAAATTTTTCTGAAGAGAAGAAATCTGGGATAGATAGCTTTCCTGATAAAATGTGCAGTCAAAATTGTAAGCAGCTTATGTGGTGCTCTATCCTTTACGCTGTTTAAGGGAGCACTTAAATGAAAACGAATGTTTTAAAGTTAACTCAGCTGAATTCTATGTAGAACAGAATAAGCAATCCCCAGGGTGCACAGCTTTTGATGTGTTCTTCTGCTTCACTATTTATGGATAACTTAAGAAAACAGTGCCACCTTCCATTTTGAGGGGAGTGGAGTAGGTGGGCGATTCTGTGCTGTGCAACTATAGAACAAAAGACATAGCATATTTAAATAAAAATAAAATAAGCAAATATTATTCATACAACAGTGCCAAAAAGAGTGAGCTCTTTGTTCTAGTCATCAGAGTTTGTGGGTTTGGGTTTTCAGGGTAGACAAACACACAAGTAAACACTTTAAAAAAAAAAAAAAAAAAGAGGTAAATGGGTAAATAGAGGGGAAGATATTTGAGGATATGAGCAGGGCAAATAGTAATAAGACTTTTAAAAAATCTTGTATTTGGATTAACAGTGAAACCTAATGATTGCTTTAGGAATTGTGAGTATGAAAGACTAAGCAGGATTAAGTAAAATTGTTTCTTTCAGAGAAAAATAAGCATTGATTATTAGTGAAGGTATAAACTCACATGATGTGAATTTTCTTTTGTGGATATATGTAAAATATTAGCTCTTAGGCAATTGGACATTACAGGAAAAAGACTTTTTAAGATAAAAAATAGTCAAGTATCTGTGCCAATCCATAGCTCTTTGTAAAGTATAATTCCCTCTTCTTATTCTTTAAATACTCATTGGATTTACAAAACAATGGACAGTACCAATCTATAAATACATATATTACCCTGCGTGATGAAATTTGGTCAGAAACAAAGGTATATCTGAGAAAAGAGGGCTGTTAGATAACAAAAAAAGTTAGATAAAACAACAGCATGTTAACTAGCAATATAAATATAAATCTTTTTTTAGTATAGTAATAGTGACTGAAGATTTCTGAATATCTTTATTAACAGAAATGCCACCCCCTTCCCACCATAGGGTGTTGAAAAACATGAAAATAAATGACCCCCTAAATTTCGTAGTACTTTCTAAGAAATATTTTTGGATGATACACCGTTAAAAATGATAAAAGCTTTTTATACTTGATTATAATCAAAATCAAACTCATTTCCTTCATGCAATGTTAGCCTATATTTCTAAAGGCAATATGAACATAATTGCCAATAGAGTTTGTCCACCAATTTATAGCTGTCAATAAGATTTCCATTTTGATAGGGAATTTATAAACTCAACAGCTCCTAGTCATTGCAGTGATGTTGTATGTAGCACCTGGCATGCAGTATGCTCAGAGTAATGAGCCCATTCTGCAACTTACTCTATCAGAACTCTGCTATGGGCTATCACAGATATATAAAATATTTAAAGACACCTATTTTCCCCTCCATTTAGTGTGTATTATAAAATAGTTGGATACTCTACTAAAAGCATATCTCTCTGCCTTCATAAACAGTTCTGGAAAGAAAGCAAAAGACATTTAAAGCATCAAAGAGGCTGATGAATAGGGATGCCAGGATATTCAAATACATTTAGAGACAGTATTGTCAAGCTTGTTTTCTGAGCCATGATACTAAAGATAGTAGGAACCAGCAAAGAAAAGAACTCTGTAGAAATGCAAATCTCTTCAATGTTGAATCTATTAATCCATCGCACACTTTCTTCTGAATCATACTTACTCAGATGTACAGGCAACAAAAAGTATTTAGAATATTTGCATAATTTCAAACACCCAGTTCATAAATTATTTATTGGTTGTGGTCAAATGAATGTTAGCTATTTCATAATTATCTTTTGTGCAAAAGGTTGCATGGTTTACAAAAATATTTCAATGGCAATTGAATATTTCTAGCTTGCCTAAACAGTGCAAAAAAATAAATGGTACTTAATTATGTAGCACTGATGTACATTTTTCTCATGTTCAAAAACTCTGAGAAAAATTACACTTAATTTGTACATGTATTTTAAATGAACATCAGGTATTTACAGTAAAAATCTCATAAACTACATTTTAAGATTAGCCCAAAGCATTAACAAATAACATCACAATATGTGATATAAGTCAAATAATCAGGCAACTATATGTCCTAAGACTTAGAGTCATAAATTCATAAATCCGTAGAACAAGAAGTGGCTTCAGGAATCACTGGTTTGACATCTCATTTTGAAAAAAGCTGAGAAAATCATGACCATGGAATTTTATTGCCTTACCTGTGATTCAAGTGCCAGGACTCTAACTATGGTTCTTGATCTAAACCATTTTTTTCCTGCACCACATGGGCTCTATGATTTTAAAAATCATATTCCTTTTTATTATAATGATTAAAATCTTAGGACATTCTTGAAGGCAAAATGGCCACATTTGAATTTGCTAGATAAATCACAAAGACCAATATGCTAAAGCGAAGGGGTGGGTGGTAAACCTTAAAGAAAGGATCTGTAAACACAGGTTGTATCCATACAAGTTTGGTTCAGAGAAAGACAACAATTCAAAATCAAAATCAAAATGAGTCTTTTGAAGGATATAATTTATATTATGTGACTAATGGGCAGGTGTTTTCTCTTTGGATGCTGGATTTTGGAGCTTTGTAAATTTTGCTTAAAGATAAGATATACTTCATGCTGAGAGAAAGAGAGATGGCAAGCTCTTACTTATGCAACAAACTTTAAAAATGCATTCAGCACCATGCTAGGTATGTGCATTAGTGGGCTAGGGCTGCCATACAAAATACCACAGACTGGGTGGCTTAAGTGACAGAATTTATTATCACACAGTTCTGGAGTTAGGAAGTACAAGATCAAGGTATCAGAAAATTTGGTTTCTAATGAGGTCTCTCTTTTCGGCTTGCAGATAGCTGCCTTCTCGCTGTGTCCTTATATGACCTTTTCCTCTTTTCCATTAGAGACTAGAAATCTCTAGTGTCTTTTTCTCTTCTTATAAGGACACCAATCCTACTGGATTAGGGCCCCATTATTATGACTTCGTTTAACCTCAGTTATCTCCTTAAATGCCCTCTCTCCAAATATAGGCACATAGAGGTGAGGGCTTCCACATATGAATTCTGATGGAGGGGAGGACACAGTTTAATTCATAACAGTATGGAATATAAAGATGCAGACATCATGGATCTGGATGTCGTAGTTTGATTATTAAGGTTTATATTTTCACCTTGTTGAAAAAACAACCACAAATATTTTGGTAACATACAACAATAAACATTTACCTCTTTCTAATGTGTCTACAGGTCAGTTGGGACAGGTGTGCTTTACACATTTGATTTTAAAGAAGGATCAGTGATAGAGTTAGGTAGGAGAGGTACCTAGGACACAAAATTTAAGAAGGAACTCATCTCAGAGGTGTGCAGGTACAGTGATGGCATTCGCAAGACTATGAGAGTAAGTGCCTCCTTAAATTTTGTGCCCTATGCATCTCATTTGTCTCACCCTAGTCCGGGCCCTGTTCTGGACCCCAAACTATGGAGGCAATAGCCACTTGGAACATTTTCTTCTCACAGTAGAAGTCAGAAGCTGCTAAAGGGGTGACCTGAAATCCACAATGCCCCTTCAAGTCTAAGCTAAAACTAGCCTTGTCACCTCCACTTACACTAAATTGGTCAAACCAAGATCACGCTAGGTATGGGAATACAAAGAAACAAGACAGAAGGCTAGGCCCAAGATTGATGAGATGGAGAAGCATAGTTCTCCCATGGAGATGGTATTTTCATTATCCAGTGGTGTATAACAAACCACCCCAAAGCACAGGGGCTGTAAGTAATGATAATTTATTACTGCTTAGACTCTTGTGCTGACTGAAATCAGCTGGGCAGTGTTTTTGCTGCATGTGGTGTAGCTGCAATCATGTATATGCCTGCATTCAGCTAGGAACTCACTAGAACTAGAGCATCTAAGATGGCTTCTCATCTTCCAGGACCTCTCACCACATGATCCTCATAATTCAGTAATTTAGTGTGAGCTTTTTCCAGTCAAGTAACTGACTTCCAACTTATCTTCCAGGAAGACAAGTCCCAAAGTGTAAGGGCTTATCAAACTTCTGCTTGCATCACACTTGGTGATGTCCCTTTGGCAAAAGAAGTCACATGCCCAATATAAGAGTCAATATGATAGAGGAATACACAGGAGCATGGATAAATGGAGTTGTGGTTCATTGGGGAACACCAATATGATGGTAAACCACAGATCACCCTTTTGTCCCTAATGATTCACATTCATTTCACTTGTAAAATATACTCCCTTTCAAGATTCCCAAAGTGTAATCACATTTTGTTACCAAACACAAGCTTCAACTTTGTTTTAGTCTGTTTGTGATGCTGTAGCAAAACACCTGAGACTAAGTAATTTATAAAGAAATGTATTTACTCACAGTTCTGGAGCCGGTAAGTTCAAGATCAGAGCTCCAGCAGGTTGGTATCTGGTGAAGACTTCAGACTCTGGTTCCAAGATGGTACCTTGAACACTGTGTCCTCACATGGCAGAAGAGACAGAAGGACAAAAAAGGCCTAAGCTAGTTCCCTCTAGCCTTTTTAAAGGCACTAATTCATTCATGAGGGCAGAGCCCTTATGATTAATCACTCGTAAAGACTCTACCTCTTAATATCATCAAAATGGGGATTAGGTTTCAACATGAATTTTGAAGTGGACACAAACATTGGAACCATCAAAAACTTCTGAATTTTACCAGTTAAATCGGGTGTTGGTACAATGAGATGTCTCAGATGTGGTGCCTTATGTGTAGCTTCTTAGATATTGTTCCTCAGGCATGACTTCTTGGATAGCAAATGTTTGAAAACTAAAAAGATAGGTTATTTGCTCCACACATATTTGATGCACAATGGGACAGGATAAGCACAGCAGAGGTTCTCTTTTAAAAAGAGGCAGAATTGAAGGCACATAATAGTATTGCCCATGGCAATACATTTAACCAATCCTATTGGGTAAATGTCTTCAGTTTCCCTTGTTCTGGGACTTTTCCTTGATTAAAATTCAATTATGCATATTGGTCATGTTTCTCCTACCCATTACTCATGGCTGCACACTTTTGACTCTTAGCTTCACCCTCTCAGCTCTTGGCTTTGCTTTCTGACTTATCTTTCCTTATCCATGAGGAATGACATATATTTGCAGCTGAAAAAAATTTCCAGCCTGTTTCCTGTCTGCAGAAAGCTGGGGGCCCAGGTACATCTTTTAATTTTAAACTGTTTCTAACAAAAACTGATTCAACTCCTTTGAATACCTTGTGGGTTTTCTATATATCAAACCATAATTTACTCAATTATGTTGAAGCTACACTCATACATCTCTTCAAGACCAGTTCATCTCTACTGGAGGCTGCCTGCTGTGGAACAACGCCCTGAGAATTCCAAGATGCCATATAGGTCTTTAAATCATTACCTTAAATCTTTTGAGGTTTCAACAAAGGATATTACATCTTCATCTTTAATTTGATCTTGATCCCAAAGTCATGTTTTTTGGTGGCACTCTGGATTTTTTTTTTTGTCCTGAAATAATTTTTTTTTCCACCCAGATAAGCTGAAAATAAGAAAGATTTTCATTTTTTCACTCACGGAGTTCTGGATTGGAAATATCCTCTCCAAATTATGCTTGGAAATCGACCAATTCTATCTTTAGTTCAACTATCTTTTACAATACCTTATCAGAAGAGGCTAAAGGAATCAATTGACATATTCAGCATTCTGCCTGGAAATATCCATAAGTTTCTTAAGCATATTTTCTATCTTCAAAGTTATCACAGGCAACAATCTCATTTATCTTTCCACTAACAAAAGGTTCTTCTTTCTACAAGCTTCATCCACACTTTCTTAACTGGTTTTCAAGCCTCTACCAAACAATCTCTTTGCCACCTTCAGGCCTCTACTCATTTGCTGTTCCCAAGGTCAATGCCACGTGTTGTAGTTTTTGTTATATAGAATCCCATTTCTGGCACCAATTTCTGTATCAGTTATACATTGCTGCAGAAAAAAAAAAAACATCCAAACCTATAGCTTAAAAAACAGTGTTTATTATTTCTCATGATTTTTTGGGTAGTTCTTTTGCTTCATATGATATAACTGGGGTCACTCAAACATCTGCTTTCAGATGAGAACTCAGTGCCAGAAAGTCTAAGATGGCTTTTCTTCCTTTTGGGTTTCTCACTGGGTGTGTAGCCCCAGTTTCTTTATGGTATGATATCTGTACGGTGGCTGCCTTTCGTGGGGGAGAGTTCTGAGAGGAGACATGCCAACGTACAAATGTTTATCAAGCTTTTGTTTGTATTACAGGCAGTTTTGAACATCTGGAAGCCTGATTTATTGGAGATTACAAATGTACAGTGTAACATAGGTGTGGAGAGGTAAGGGAGTGATTATCTGCCAATCAGTAATGCCATTTAACACAATTTATGAATTATGTTGGTTCTCAAAAAGTTTTTTCTGCCGTGTTCATTTTGATCATTTTACTCCTTGTTGCCGGGAATTGGCCTACCTTATCAAAGAAGGCAAAATTTTTATAATAATAAACCACCAGTCTGTGCTTAGAGGCAGGAAGTCTTAGGAAATCCTTTCCTCTCCTTTCTTACATTAATACACTCAAGGCTGTCTTCTCTTAGTTGCTTTGTGAGGCAAAGGAAAATAAACGTGATGAAATGCCAGTCACTAATTTGTACTCAAGCAAAATATTTGGCTGAGAGAGAACTTAAAAATTTTACCACAATAAAACTTGAAAGAGTTTTTGTCTTAAAGATAACTTAATTCTCACAATGGATATCTTTGGTGCCCTCATTACATCCCCTTGGCCGCATATGCTTGTGGCCACAGTTGCATTTCATGGTTGGTTTCTTGTAAGCCCAGGCATAACTTCTCTCAGGATGGTGGTTTCCTATTTTAAGCACTTGGTTGGTATCTTTCAGCTTATATCCTCTGGACTTTCTCAGCTATGCTGTCATTTCACCTGTGGCCTGAAATGAACACTGCTAAGAAGTGTGGGGTATTTAAAAATGGAAAATATGGCCGGGTGCAGTGGCTCACACCTGTAATCCCAGCACTTTGGGAGGCCGAGGTGGGCGGATCACGAGGTCAGGAGATTGAGTCCATCCTGGCTAACACAGTGAAACCCCGTCTCTACTAAAAATACAAAAAATTGGCTGGGCGTGGTGGCAGGCGCCTGTAGTCCCAGCTAGTTGGGAGGCTGAGGCAGGAGAATGGCGTGAACCCGGGCAGTGGAGCTTGCCGTGAGCTGAGATCCCACCACTGCATTCCAGCCTGTGAGGCAGAGCGACACTCTGTCTCAAAAAAAAAAAAAAAAAAAAAAAGGAAAATAATACATCACCCCTGGGGACAAACTTTAAACAATGAGAAATAAGAGCTGCCAACTCCTCTTCTTCATGTGTACAATGTTGGAAGGCGTTCTGTATGCTTCTTAGAGGTCTGAGCAGACTTGAGGCCTTACAGAAGTAAGGTCAATAATAAGCTCTTACATTTACACTTTTCCTGCCCTGCCTCTCCCCACTCCTTCATTCCTGCTTACTGAGATGACCTCCAAACCAAGCCACATGCTCTTACATCCTTGTCTGAGGCTCTGCTTTCAGTGGAACAAAATTAAAATATTTTCCACAAATACATAAAAAGACCAATAATTGGGTGATTTTAATCAATTTAAATTTAATTTTTAAATTTTTAAAAGAAACCTGTCCTCAATTCTGTTGCTATCATTTTCATTATCATCATAACCATTATCATCATCTTCATAACTCATGGAAAAGTTAATAAAATACACAAAAATATTTAAAGGTCATATGTAAAGAGTTTTATGCCAGACTTGGAGGCTTAGCAAATGGCCTTTTATTTTGGGGAAATCAGAAAATAGAAGACCTGCAAGGGACATTAGATTAAAACTTGTGTCTGACTTTTACTGGAAGAGATTAAAAAAAGGGAAACATTGCTTACATAGAAAACATTTGCCCTATTAATTGCTGTATCTACTGATGATATATATTTATCTCTGATGCATATTTATCTGCTTGATCTACTGATGATCCTAGTATTGTAGGGAAAAAAATAGGGCAATTCAAAAAGGATATTTAGATACAATCATTATCTAAAGCTCTTAATCACAATAAATGTATTAAAAATTTTGAACTCCTAGGAGTGTAATGATGAAGTACATGTTATAGAACAGTCTCCATTTATGTTGTAGCTAATTTTTTCACCTAATTCTTACCCAGATGTTCCCAGATACATGAAAAAATTTGGGCCTCTTTATAGTCTTTCTCCTGATATGATATTAAGGCAAAAACAGCCCTAACGTTGACATTATCTCTATTGTGGCCTATTATTAATTCAGGAAATGTGATCATATAATTAACGTATTTGTAAAACTAACAAAGCTTCATTGTAATCTGCTTTCAGTGTCATCATAATTTCAAAACATGTTAATGAAAGGTACTGTGGTATAAATGGTTAATTTTGACCAAAAAAATTCAAAATCAACCTCTGTGCTCTAATGGGAGAAGGTAGGAATTCCCAAGAGTTTTTGTTAATATGTTAAATACTACATTTCTTTTGAACTTCCCCAGTGCCTTCTTATGGTAAATAGCTACTTGAACAGAGGTATAGTTTCTATTCCCGTTAAAGTATGAGTCATATCAAAATCTAATCAAGTAAGTGAAAGGTAAAAATGTCATCACACTTCTAAAATTGCTGTCAATGTTTCACACCTGTATGGAAAGCAGATAGATGTCTAAGCAGCAGCTTGATAACATTCCAAACTGCAACCTCTAATTAACTCACCTTTTGAATTATTAGTGAGACTCCACTGTGACCCATGCAGCCTTTGGCAGGGAGCCTGACAACAAAATACATGTTTAAAATACCAAGAAGGGGGAGAAGTGCTATATTATTTGGCACAAATATTATCATCCACCTGCGAAGGGGGGATATGCTTTTCCACTTTGCTTATTATAGATGATTTACTAGTTATATGCTCTTAGCTTCATCTCCATAAATTATACTATAATCGTTCAGCCTAAGGGATAATGGTAAAACTATGGTTGATATACTCAATACGGTAGGGAAAGTTAATTAAATTAGATAAAATATTTCAATGATATTTACATGCTCTCAATATTCAGTCTGATACAATCCATGAAATTTGTATGGAAGAGTCTATAGAGCATACAGTTGTATTATGAAACTAAAGCTGACATGGACACATCTGGAACTTGGAACAGAGAAAACCAATGTCATGTAATAATTTGATAATGCAAGTATTTGAGGATTATTTTTTCTCTTGATAAATGAATAAGGAGGCTTCACTACAAATACAGTGTGAGAAAGTTGTGGTCACTAAAGTTTTATGAGGCTGATTATTTTGAACAGCTTAGAATGATAAAATCACTTACTTGAGGCAATGAACGTCATGTAAGTCTTTTTGTAATATTTTTTCTTCAAAAGTGACTGGAACTAATTTTTTTTATTTTTCCACCAGTAGTAATTCTTTTCTTAATAAATCTATTAGAGGAAATCTAAGAGCATCTATTGTACTGAGAAAATGTTTATTATGAGTGCTAGAGATTCAGTCATATACCAAATATTAATACTCTAGTAACAAAATGTTTTACTAGTATATATGAACATGATTAGAATGACAACCCCAGAGAAAACTAGCAAGGTGTTATTTTGATAGGTTTCTTTGAAAGGAGGAGATGATGTAACCTAATATATTTTATAAGAAATGATACAAACTAAAACTATATATTCCTTTTATTCTCCCTCCCCATCCCTCCCCCCCTCCTTCCCTCCCTCCCTCCTTTTTCTTTCTTTCCTTCCTTCCTTCCTCCCCTCTTCCTCCCCCCTTCCTACCTTCCTCTCTCCCTCCCTCCCTTCATTTCTTCCTCTCTTCCTTCCTCCCTTCATTCCTTCCTCCCTTGCTCCTTTCCTCTTTTCTTCTCATCCTCCTTCCCTCCTTTCCTCCCTCTCTTCCTTTTATTGTATTATCTATATAGCAATGATAACTATTATTATGATCATTTCTTTTTCTTAAGATTTTCCATTTTAATTTTATTTACTTATTTTTATTTCAATAGTTTTTGGGGTACAAGTGGTTTTTTATTACATGATAAGTTACACGGTGTTGAATTCTGAGATTTTAGTGTACTGGTTACCCAAGTACTGTACATGGTACACCATATGTAGTTTGTATCCCTCACCTCCTCCCATCCTCCCCCTTCTGAGTATTCAAAGTCCATTATACCACCCTGTATGCCTTTGCATACCCATAGCTTAACTCCCACTTATAAGTGAGAATATGAGTTATTTGGTTTTCCATTCTTGAGTTACTTCACTTAGAATGATGGCTTCCAGATCTATCCAAGTTGCTGCAAAAGCATTTTTTTCCTTTTTATGGCTGAGTAGTATTCCATGGTGTATATATACCACATTTTCTCTATCTACTCATTGGTCAGTGGGCACTTAGTTTGGTTCTATATCTTTGCAATTGTGAATTGTGCTGCAATAAACATACAATGTGTATGAGTCTTTTTCATGTAATGACTTCTTTTCCTTTGGGTAGATACCCAGTAGTGGGATTGCCAAATCGAATGCTGAATTGAACAGATCTACTTTTTGTTCCTTAATCAATCTCCATACTGTTTTCCATAGAGGTTGTACTAATTTACATGTCCACCAGCATCATGTAAGTGTTCACTTTTCCCTATATCCATGCCAACATCTATTGTTTTTTGAGTTTTTAATAATGGCCATTGTTGCAGGAGTAAGGTGATATCTCATTGTGGTTTTAATTAGCATTTCCTTGAGGATTAGTAGGCTGTTGAGTATTTTTTCATATTTTTGTTGGCCATTTATATATCTTCCTTTGAGAAATGTCTACTTATGTCCTTTTCCCACTTTTTGATTGGAGTATTTGTTCTTTTCTTGATGATTTGCTTGAGTTCCTTCTAGATTCTGGATATTAGCCCTTTGTTGGATATATAGTTTGCAAACATTTTTCTGCCATTCTGTAGGTTGTCTGTTTACTCTGCTGATAATTTCCTTTTCTGTGCAGAAGGTTTTTCATCTAATTAGGTCCCATTTATTTATTTTTATTTTTGTTGCATTTGCTTTTGGGGTTTTAGTCATGAGTTCTTTGCTTAGGCCAATGTCTAGAAGAGTTTTTCTAAGTTATCTTCTAGAATTTTTATGTTTTTCTGTCTTAGATTTAAGCTTTTGTCCTATCTTGAGTTGATTTTTGTATAAGGTGAGAGATTGGAATCCAGTTTCATTCTTCTACATGTGGCTATTCATTTTTCCCAGCAGCATCTACAAAACAGGGTGTCCTTTCCCCAATTTCTGTTTTTGTATGCTTTGCTGTAGATCAGTTGCTTGTAAATATTTGGCTTTATTTCTGGGTTCTATCTCCTGTTCCGTTGGTCTATGTGCCTACGTTTACACCAGAAGCATGCTGTTTTGGTAACTATAGGCTGGTAGTATAATTTGAAGTCCAGTAGTGTGATGCCTCCAGATTTGTTCTTTTTACTTAGGATTTCTTTGGCTGTTCAGGCTCTTTTTTGGCTTCATACGAATTTGGGGATTGTTTTTTCTAATTCTGTGAAACATGCTGTTGGTATTTTGATAGGAATTGCATTAAACGTGTAGATTGCTTTGGATAGTATGGTCATTTTCACAATATTGAGTCTTCTAATCCATGAGTATGGGATGTGTTTCCATTTATTGGTGTCATCTGTGATTTCTTTCAGCAGCATTTTGTAGTTCTCTACTTGGGAATTTTCACTTCTTGTTTAAGTATATACCTAGGTATTTTATTTTTATTTTTTGCAGCTGTTGTAAAAGAGATTTGTATGTCCTGCCTCCTGAAAAAAAATAGAAAATCCTTTTTTGGTTATATGCTGAAGGACAAAAAATGCTGAATTTGAGGGAAAGGGACAGAAATCATTATAAAAATATAGTCTCTGAGAGATGAGTTCGAAATATTCCTTTACCCATATATGATTTCAGAATTACAATATGAGAGGTTTTGTTGTTGTTATTGTTTTTGTTTTTCTAGTTCAATCACAAGGTTATATAAACACTTCTGTCCTCTGTTCTGGGACTCTCTCTTAAGAGAACCCTTCTCCTCATCTATCAAATCTACAGATATGTAGTTTAAATCCATTGTTTTAGAGTGAGACTGCCTAGCTTGCTTACTTCCTGAATCTTTTTTTAATTTGCTACATTATATATTCTTCATGGTCCCAAAACATTTCATGTAGCCTATATTTCACTATTTCTTTCTCCAGAGCACTAGCATGTATCTACCATTTCACATTGAAAAGATTGTCACAAATTAAAAAAAAATCTAGTATGAACATGATCAGTTAAAGAACATGATTTAGCTAATGATGTTTAAGAATATGACATCTACTTTTATGGGTAAAATAACATTATACTGCTATTAGGTCTTTCTATATTAATCTGGAAATTAAAAATCATTAGGCTTCATTGAGATTTCCTCCTTTTTAGAAGAGGATTGACTGACTTTTCCCAAGAAGCCATATTCAGTTCTAAGTCTTAGGCCTTTAAATGGCATTATACCCATGTTATGGTTTCTAAACCAAAGAATTTCTCTTTTCTGCTGACCTCTTGAGGTCACAGCGGTGGTTTGAAGTCTAAGCAGCAATTCTGTTCAAAGACTAACTCACAGCAGGGTGTGTGCAATAAGGGTATTCGTGATTCCAGTATTCACATATATTCCATTTTGCTTTTTAGAAAGTTTGGTTCTGAGGCTACTACAAAGGCAACACTCTTGAAACACGTCATTTTCTGTACCTCCCTCTACTGAAAGCCTTATATAATGACATTGGAGCTGTATTACTCATATTTTCATTGCTACAATGTCATTTTAGAACACTCATTGGAGTCCTTGATCCCTCATGTGCCCTTTGTTCTAGAGTGCCTTCCATTCACCCTTGAGAAGGGGTTCAAGGGTCACTCATTGAAAGGAGCTGGAAGATGAGATACTCTTCAAGCCAAGGACCATCCCTTCAACATGGACATTTTTCTGAATAGTGGGTAGAATATAATAGGAGTTGTATTTTGTAGAGTGGACTTAAGAGCATCAACTCTGATTCCTGACTGCCTGGATTTGAATCTTTTCTCTACCACTTATTCGTTGCTTGAATTTAGGCAAATTTGTTAAACTCTTTGTACATCGTTTTCTTCATCTATACTAGCATCATAAGAGTGATGTGAGATTTAAGTTAATGTATACAGTGGCCAATGTCTAACACATCACAGTGCTGTGTAACTCTTATCACTATTAGCATTGTTCTCATCAGATATGTATATGCCTTTCTTAGTGTTTCCCTGATATTCAGTGACAAATTTATTTCCATATCTGATGAAGTTCCCACAAATCTAGGACTAGGCTTAATGCAATTGAAAAGGGAGAGGAAGAATTATTTTAAGATTGCTTCTACTGCTGATGTACCAGGTCAGCAAATAGTGACATAAAAGATAGATTTTTTAAAACTTAAGAAGTGTAACGGATTTTTTTTTTAAGTTTAGCAAACATATATTGTGTTCACTGTGTACAGGACTACTGCTATTACAGGGGAGGCAGACCAAGATGACTCAGGTAGGAATTGTCAGTGAACTTACAGAAAAGTAGGAAGGTATCATGTATAAAAGCAACAATAATATGAAGGGAAAATTATGAATGCCTTCAAAAATAATTCATTTTTTTCCTGTGGATTTAGAAAAGTGAGAGTGAGTAAAGGGCATGTTTGAGGTGTGGGATTTCTTGGAGGAAATGACATTTAAGATAGTCCAGGCTGAATACAATTCCTACATATGGAGAAAAAGAACTCTGGTCATGAGGAAGACTGCTGGAACAGTGGCTGGAAATATGAACTATGTACTTCGACCATCAGCTCAGCTTGCTTGAGCCAAGAATCTCTGATGAGAAATAAGTTTGAAGTGGTAAGCCAGAATTAGATCATGAATTGATCTGAATGTTAGGGTAAAGATTTTTTGTTTTGTTTTGTTTTGATCAACATTAAGTTGTATACAACCAAGTATGAAGCAAGGTATAACAATGAAAATTAGCACCTTTGCTTTTAAGAATCCTACAGTCAAGAGGCAGGATTAAAAATATACACCAAATCAGCCAGGCGCGGTGGCTCATGCCTGTAATCCCAGCACTTTGGGAGGCCGAGGCGGGTGGACCATGAGGTCAGGAGATCGAGACCATCCTGGCTAACGCGGTGAAACCCCGTCTCTACTAAAAATACAAAAAATTAGCTGGGCGTGGTGGCGGGCACCTGTAGTCCCAGCTACTCCGGAGGCTGAGGCAGGAGAATGGCGTGAACCCGGGAGACAGAGCTTGCAGTGAGCCGAGATTGCTACACCACACTCCAGCCTGGGCGACAGAGCAAGACTGCGTCTCAAAAAAAAAAAAAAATTATATATATACACACACACACACACACACACACATATATACACATATATGATATATATATGTATATGTATATATATGTACACCAAATCATTCTTGGTCACTGACTCTCCCAATATCAATAGACAGGAGCAGCCCTGGCAATGCCAGATGCTTCCACGAGGCTGGAGAGAGAATTAGTTGTAATAGTCATGTCCCTAAGGTCGGCTGCTCATCCTTGGCTTTTTGATTGGCTGTATCGTCTGAAGCCTTCGTGATTTCCCATCTTTCTCTTTCAAACAGAAAGTGTCAAAGCCTTAGCATTATCCTGAATGTGGAATTTTTCTTGACTCTGCCTTGTACCTTTGAAGTTACACCCTAGTACTGTTTGTGTGTGGCTTATTGTTCTTGGATGCCATCAACAGCACAGCTACCTCACAACTTGGATTACATTTATGATGGTCCATCCCTCCAATAGAGACCACACTTGGGTTTACTTATTTGGATGAGGATATGTTTTCCATTCACTCATTTCTCTTTCTCTTAAGATTTTTGTATGGCTTCTTCAGGAAAATAATTTCAGCATCATAGGGAAAATGGACAGAAGGAAAGAGTCTAGAATAAGGTAAACCTGTTGGAAACTCTTGAAGAAAGTCAGAGGGAACTGACCTGGGATTGAACCAGGGTGTAAATGGCAGAGGAAGAGGGATGATGGAAAGGAGAGAATAGATGCTAGAGATGTTGCAAAGGAAAGGGTAACAACCAGTGCAACTGGTTGCCAGGATTCAGCAACAAGTTGTGTAGAAAAAGGGAGGGTGAAGGTGATTTTGAGCTAGAGTAACCAAAATATGCAGGGTGGAAGGTTTTGCTATTAACAGAATAAGGGAAATAAAAAACAGTACAGTTTTGGGGAAAAAAAAGTTCAGTTTTGAACATATTGAGAAATCTGATGAATAACAAGATGAAGATCACTATTAAGCATTTGGAAATGAGGATCTGTAACTTCAGAGAGAGCCGGCCTGGAAATATATATTTGAGAATTATTTGAGGTATTAGTTCATGTTGAGATGAAATGATTGCCAAGAAGGTAATTTTCCAAGGAATGAGTTATTTGGCGAATATGATGAAATTAGGAAATAGGAGGATAAAGGTGACAGAGATAAAGAAGAGAGAGAGAGAGAGAGTGAGAGAGAGTAACACAAAAGTTAGAAGGAGAAATAACAAGGGCACATCCAACTTAGTGATAATGAAAAGTTCATTAATACATTTTATTAGTCAAAGTTCTCCAAAGAACAGAATCAATTGTATATATATAGATATATATAGAATATATCTCTATCTATCTATCTATCTATCTATCTATCTATCTATCTATCTATCTATCATCTATCTATATATTCCTATAAAGAATTGGCTTACATAATCATGGATGCTGACAAATCCAAAATCTGTAGGGTGCGCTGGCAGGATGGAGATCCAGGAGAGTCAGTGTTCCAGTTTGAATCCAAAGGCCATTTGCTATAGAACCAGGAAGGGCCAGTGATGTAGATACAGTCTGAAGGCAGCTTGCTGGAGAATTATCTCCTGTCTAGAGGGGATTCTGGTCTTCTAGTTCTATTCTGGTCTCCAACTGCTTGGGTGAGGCCTGCTCACATCATGGAGAGCAATCTGCTTTACTCAAAGTTCATTGATGTAAATGTTAATCACATCCAAAAACACCCTCACAAAAATACTTAGAGTAATATCTGGGCAAATATCTGGCATTCCATGGGCCAGCCATGTTTATACATAAAATAAATCACCAGAAGCTCACTTCTGTCAATTGGTCCCCGTACACATCTCCTTATACCATGATTAATCTTCAAATGAAAACAATAACAAGATTATACCTCTGCCTGACATGATACTACTATCCAGCATACAACCAAAAATGCACTAATTTTTCCCCAGAAGAGAATACAAAGTTCTTGACTATTGTTTGCTCTTCTCCTTGATATCCTGTAACTTAAATACCATGATACAAAGTCAATACGTTTTATGTTACATGGTATTAATACACATACACACACACACACACACACACACATTTATAACAAAATGAGGAGGGAATACTAATGTCAATTACATTTATCCTTCCTGTAACAGGTCATGTGGTCATAGCTGGTATTTATAACTACCTTCTTCCATTCTGTATTCCCTTTGCCTTCAGCAAGCATCTCAGCTGGCTGTGTCTTTTTAACCTGGTGGAGTTACCCAAACCTTCATTCCTGAAGGGTCTGGGCCATGCCTAGTACTGCCTGAATTGTGTTGTGGTTTTCCATTGACCTTAACCACAGAGAATAATAATACTATGAAATGGCCTAAGGGATTTCCTGTATTCCAAACATACTTTTTCTTACTTCCATTATGGAATAACAGTTCAATTTCTCCTTGGTAGTCAGGATCAGTCACCACAGATAGCACAATAACTCCCTCCTTTGCTTAAGGTGTAAGGAGTCTAAAGTGGACAGGTGGCAATCCAGTTCAATTGAATCATCATTTCATCTCTTGGTGGAAGCATTCCTCCTTTTAGAACCAAACTGTCTAGGCCAGCAGAGCCTAAGGTTGCAGGGACGGGAGGAAAACTTTCTGCTAGTAAATCACTAGGATGTAGAACTAAGAACTCTTGGTCAGCAGAGTCTAAGATTGCAGGGATAGGAAGAAAAAAATTGCTTGTAGATAGCCAAAAAAAAAAAAATAGTGTATCAATAGTGAGTGGCCCTACTTGTATTTCCATCTCTTGATCCTTGGACCCATGAATTCTGGCTATGCGAGAAAGAGCATCATATATTAGATGTTGATTCAGACCACATACAGCCCCACGGAGCTGCAGCTGATACTTCAAAAGGTCATTCCACTGTTTTATCAAGCCAGCTTCCTCAGGACAGTGGGGAAGATGGTGAGTGACTGAATTCCATGAGCATGAGCTCATTGCTTCACTTCATTTCTGTAAAGTGAGTTCCTTGATTAGAGGTAATGCTGTAATGAATACCGTTGTGGTACATAAGACATTCTAGTCCACAGGTGGCAGTTTTTGCAGAAACATTATATTCAGGGAATTCAAATTCATATCCAGGGTCTATCCCATAAGACAAAAGGCTTCCTATTCCATGATGGAAGTGGCCCAACGCCTTTAACCTGCAACCAGGTAGCTGGTTGATCATTCTGAGAAAAAGCTCCATATTGAGAAGTGTTGGTTTCTGCTACTCTCATGATGTACACCTTCAAACACTTTTAGACATTTTTGAAATTTTGAAATGCTGATGTGATACACTGTCTTAAATTTCATCTTGGAAACCATGCTTGCAAACCCATATTGTTCCCAGAGTAATCATTTTCTATCCAATTTTTAGTTAGACAACGAGGAAGACTTATTAATACTTTCAGGTCATCAGATTGCTTAATATCCTTCACCATAATTAGTAATTCTTAAAAAGTTATATATAATTGCAAAGGAAGGGAAGTCCCAACTAGAGCAATCAGACAAGAGAAAGAAATAAAGGGCATCCAAATTGGAAAGGAAGAAGTGCAGTTGTTTGCAGATGATGCGATCTTATACTTGGAAAAACCAAAAGGTTCCACCAAAAGAACTATTAGGAGTGATAAATAAATTCAGTAAAGTTGCAGTATACAAAAATCAACAGAGAAAAATCAGTAGCATCTCTATATTGCCAACAGTGAACAATCTGAAATAGAAACCAAGAAAGTAATTCCACTTATAATAGTTACAAATAAAATACCTAGGAATTACCTTAAACAAAGAAGCAAAAAGCTCTATAATAGAAATCATAAAACATCGATTCAAGAAATTGAAGAGGACACAAAAAATGGAAAGATATTCCACATTTGTGGATTGGAAGAATAAATATTGTTAAAATATTCATATCATCCAAAGCAATCTACAGATTTAATGCAATCCCTATCAAAATACCAATGTCATTCTTCACAGAAATAGAATATCTTAAAATTTATATGGGACCACAAAAGACCAGAATAGCCATAGCAATCATAAGAAAAAGAACAAAATGAGAGGAATCATATTACCTGACTTTAAATTATAAAACAGAGCTACAGTAACCAAAAATGTGTGGTAGTGGTATAAAGACACATAGATAAGTGGAATGGAATGGAGAACCCTGAGGTAAATCCATACATTTACAGAGAAATCATTTTTGACAAATGTGTCAAGAATAAACATTGGGGAAATGATAATCTCTTCATATGGATATCCATATGAAGAAAAATGAAACTAGACCCCTACTTCTCACCATATACAAAAATCAATCAAAGTGGATTAAAGACTTAAATCTAAGACCTTAAACTATGAAACTACTACCAGAAAACATTGGGGAAAATCTCCAGGACTTTGGACTGGGCAAGGATTTCTTGAGTAATTCCTGACAAACATAGGCAACCAAGGCAAAAATGGACAAATAGGATCACATCGCATTTTTAACCTATTCAGGTTAAAAAGCTTCTGCACAGCAAAGGAAACAATTACCAAAGTGAAGAGAAAACCCACAGAACAAGAGAACATATCTGCAAACTACTCATTTGACAAGAGATTAATAACTAAAATATATAAGGAGATCAAACTCTGTATGAAAATATCTAATACTCCAATTAAAAATTGCTAAAAGAGGTCGCGCACTGTGGCTTATGCCTGTAATCCCAGCACTTTGTGAGGCCAAGGCGGGCAGATCACTTGAGGTTACGAGACCAGCCTAGCCAACATGGTGAAACCCTGTCTACTAAAAATAAAAAAATTAGCCAGGTGTGTTGGTGCATGCCTGTAGTTCCAGCTACTGAGGAGGCTGAGGCAGGAGAATTGCTTGAACCAGGGAGGCAGAGGTTGCAGTGAGCCATGATGGTGCCACTGCACTCCAGCTTGGTGACCGAGTGAGACTTTGTCTAAATACATAAAGAAATATTGCTAAAAAGTTTGAGTAGATATTCCTCAAAAGAAGATATACAATTGTCATACAGTTATATGAAAAGGTGCTCAACATCATAATCATCAGAGAAATGGAAATCAAAACTACAGTAAGATATCATCTTCCCCTAGTTAAAATGGCTTATATCTAAATGTCAGGCAATAACAAATACTGGCAAGGATGTGGAGTAAAAGGAACCCTTGTACACTGTTGATGGGAATGTAAACTAGTACAACCTCTATGGAAAACAGTTTGGAGGTTTCTCAAAAAACTAAAAACAGAGCTACCATATGATCCAGCAATCTCACTGCTGGGTATATACCTAAAATAAAGGAAATTAATATATTAAAGAGATATCAGTATATTAAAGAGAATCACTCCCATGTTTGTTGCAGCTCTGCTCACTATTGTGAACTATTCCAAGATTTGGAAGCAACTTAAGTGTCCATCAACAAGTGAATGTATAAAGAAAATGTGGTACATTTGTACAATGGAGCACTATTCAGTCATGAAAAAGAAAGATTTTGTCGTTTGCAACAACATACATAGAAATGGAGCTCATTATGTCAAGTGAAATAAGCCAGGCACAGAGAGACAAACTTCACATGTTCTCACTTATTTGTGAGCTCTAAAAGAAAAATAAGTGAACTCATGGTGATAGAGAATAGAAGGGTGGTTGTCAGAGGCTGAGAAAGATGGGGAGGGGATGGTTATTGGGTATAAAAAAATAGAAAGAATGAATAAGACCTAGTATTTACTAGCACAACAGGATCACATTAGTCAAAAATAATGTAATTATACATTTTAAAATAACTTGAAGAGTATAAGTGGCTTGTTTGTAACACAAGGGATGAATGCTTGAGGAGATGGATATTCTATTTACCCTGATATGATGATTACACATTGCATGCCTGTATCAAAATATCTTATGTAGCCCATAAATAAATATGCCTACTATGTATCCATGAAAATAAAAAATAAAAAGATAGCATTCTGGGCAAAAGAGTAGAAGTTTTAATGGTTTATTTTGTTGTGTCCTCCTTGACACTCTATAAACAATAAATAATTCAGTTACTTTTCTCAAGCCGAAATTTCATTTGGGACATTTTGAACACTGGGGCATGAAGGATATGTATATTCAAAATTATGCAAAATGTCTATACACTAATAACGGAAACCAGGATAGAGTGCTACTATGACAATAACAATTGGATCCTGCCAGTGTCCTCAGCCAGGTGATATTTCAAGTATAGTTTTTGAATAACTGTTTACTCAGGGGTTTGCTTAAGCAGTACCATGAGTTTGTATGAGATATGCAACACAAGTAACTTTGCACGTTTAAAATTTAAAGGGACCTGGTGATTTATTGATCACTGGTGGCTTTTAATTAGATGGCATGAATAGAAGGGAAAGATTAAAAATCTTAGAAAGCACTCAAAATACTTGAAAAAAAATCTAAAATAAAACCCACAAATATTTCCTCACTCTTCCCGGTAGCAATAAAACTATAAGTCATCTAGATCTTAGTGGAAAGTAGGTAAAATTTCCTAGGGTTTTAAAAAATTATTTATGAAGGAAAAAGAGCAAAAAAGGACAGGGCATGAAAATTCTTCTAAAGACATAAATGTATACCTCATACCTCCTGTCACTCCCACCATTTCCCTTCTGAAGCAGAACAGTCTGGATAATGTTTTCAAGTATGAATTCTTTTTACCAGTCCCTTTCCTACACCATGTTCTGTTTCAATTTTGAAACTCATTTGAGTCAGAGCTGGAAATGACTGTAATTAATTCGTATATCATATAAAAGAGAGCACAAAGAAATTAAAAATGGCCCCACCCAAGAGAATATTTAAAGCATCTCTTCCTGGAGACTTTCAGGGAATTTTGGGGAATGACTGGGAACAGCTCTTATTCAGTATCCCTCATTAGATATATGAGCTCTTCCGCCTTTACCCCAACAGCTCTTATTCATATGTTGTAGAGTAAGAGTCTTCCTAGAGTGATAACCTTAAACAAACTCCTAAAGGCTACTTAAGGATAAGTGACAGTTACAGCAAACATCAAAGCTAGATTCCAAGGAAGTCTCGACTCTAAGCTGTCTTAAAGCAAGTTGTAAATTTTACTGACACTTGTGTTCACAATTAAAAAAAAAAGAAAAAAATATATATGTATATATATTTCTATGGCCTAGCGTGGTGGCTCACGCCTGTAATCCCAGCACTTTGGGAGGCTGAGGCGGGCGGATCATGAGGTCAGGAGTTCAAGACCAGCCTGACCAATATAGTGAAATCCCGTCTCTCCTAAAAATACAAAAATTAGCTGGGCGTGGTGGCACATGCCTGTAGTCCTAGCTACTTGGGAGGCTGAGGCAGGAGAATCACTTGAACACAGGAGGCAGAGGTTGCAGTGAGCCAAGATTGCGCCACTGCACTCCAGCCTGGGCGACAGAGCAAGACTCTGTCTCAAAAAAAAAAAAAAAAAAAGAAAAAGAAAAGCTATTTCTATCAGGCCAAGTGTTTATTGAAATTATCTCTAATGACAAGCAGACACTGTTTACTTTTTCTTATTCCCAACCTCTCTGACTTTTAAAAGCTAGTGAAAGTGTTTTCACAGAAATGTTATTTAATCACTAGGAAAAAATTGTACCAAGATAAGTAAAACGACTATACAACTGTGATTCAAAGCTTCAGAAAAGTATTTAATGTTGTTTAATACACTGTTTAAATGTATTAAATTAATATTGCTTGGCATTTTAGATATTTGCTCATCTTTTGGATGCCCAAAAGTATTTGAAATAGAAAATTTTTTAAAATATAAATAATTTTGAAAATGTTGTATTGCTATTGACCAACTAGATTATGTAATAATTATATACTTATGTATATTACTTAATTTGGTTTCTGAGAAAAATAATTTGAGGATGAGGTTAGTAACTATTTATGTGGCAACTGCTACGTGCCAGGTGCCAGGCTTTGTTCTAAAAGCTCTGTATACACTGACTGATTTCCTCATCCCAGGACTAGTATTATGCCCAATTTACAGATGAGGAAATGGAAAGTAATGTAGCTTTCCAGTGGTCACTGGTAGAGCTGAGAGTCTTTAATGACTTCTTAATTTGATCCTTGTGGGGCATCTCTGACCTCAATAACTGTGGTCTACTTATACTGATTTTTGAGGGTAGAAAAAGAAGAAATTTGACTAACATTAAAAAATTGGCCAAAGATCTAGGTGTTCTTCTTTGTCAAAACAAAAAAATGTTGAAAAGTCTTATATGAGTTTTGGTGACTCATTCAAGCCCCAGATGTCCAGATCCCAATACCTCCATTGACTCAAGCCAGTTGTCACACTCAACCCCACTAAATGTTTGTTCACAGATCTACTGTCTCATTTCTCCTGTCACAAAGGGGTAAGGAATGAATTGAAGGAGGCTGTCAACATTTACCCTCCCACTTGTCATTTTTGGCTAGGCCACACTTTAACCAATTTTCATCTGCACTTTGAGCAAACCTCAAATTGCAGTCATGTCTTTTAAAAACTTTGGGACATTGTTTCTCTGACCAAATTAGCTATATCTTGAAGCAGTATGATGACTATAGACAAAGGAAGTTGGTAAGGGAGTTATAAATAGTAACTAATTCCTAATGCCTTGTAGGAATTTGGTAGCAGAAAATAAATAAAAACATTTTTGACTGTTCTGTGTCACCACTTGTATTGTTTTGAAGATATGCTTAATATTCCTTCTTGAATGCCTGCCTGAAAATTACTATTCAGTTTCAGAAAGCTAAGGAATCTGTGTCAGTTAGAGAGTTTGCTAATTGAGAGCCTCTAATTAAAGAGCCTACCTACATTGAGAATAAAGATAAAACTAAAACTCAAATGGTGACACTCCAGTAACTCTTTCTAGAGCTGAACCAAGTTCTGGTACATGGATTTTTAGAGAAATGGATTAACTCAAGGGTCAAACTTCCCTTAGGCATATATCTCAAAATTCTTCTGGGAAATGAAAAGTTCAAGTCCAATTCAAGTTTAAATTATTTATATATTAAGTAATTAAATATGCAGTCTATAATTTAGAATAGAAAGGTGTTCATTCACATTGCTCATTTTGAAATTCAGTTTCTGAATAGAAATATACTTTCCTTTTCTATGCCTAGAAAGAAGCATTACAACAAATGTGTATGATGAACCACAAGTTTCTTAAATAAAATGTGCTCACAGATTTTTTTGTCTGCCATTATTTTATATTTTGATACAAGTTCATTTACTCTGAACTATATAATTTTAAAGTACTGTCTCACAGGACCCTTACCATTCCTAAGAATTCTTGCTATGTTTCTTTCACGTAAACACAAGCACTTTGTTAAAAAATACCTACCAAATATTAAAAGATAGATGGTCTTGGAACAATTTCATATCACACCAGATTGCAAAACAAATGAGTCCTTGTATCAAGGTACATTGGTAATTTCTGGATATGAATAACATTAAAAAGAATGCGTTTATTGAGAAGGCAGAACAATTGAATTCTCAAGGCTGGGTGTATACTCGCTTCAATGTTAATGGCACTTGTGTTTTCACACTTTTGGAGAAACAGACTTCTGTTCATTTTTTGCTTTTTGTATGGAATTCCTTATACCAATAAATTTTTAAATGTTTTTTATTATGTTTAGTGTAATATAATTTTTAAATGGATACTCTTTTGTTATCTAAAGCAGCATGTAGATAGTTTTTCTGACAACGAGGAGCACAATTTACATGTTAAAAACTATGTTGGTAAATTTAACACTGAAAAAAGAATAACCAAAATAGAGCAGACTTTGCTTTTTGATTGCAATGATTTTGTGTTTGCCTTCCAAAAAGAAAAACAACAGGGACAAACAGTAATGTTTAATGTTTGGAAACTGCCAAAGCAGTCATATAATTTCATTGTTATACCTATTCCAGAAAAACGCAAGTGTACAGAAAATGATTCTCCCATTAAAGGACATTTTACCTCTATCTTTACTTAGATTCAGAATATCTAAGTAATATATCTCTAAACAGCTTCAGCCTCTACTAATGCTCAAAAGAAAGTGCCTAATAAATATATATGCAGCACATAAGCTTGTATGGTAGCTTAACAGAGTCATGTTATATTTCTTGGATATGAAGCCGTTGAAATGGAAAGTATTAAAGCCTTTCCAAAGGGAACTATTTTTGATAGTTTATTACTTGCCTTGAGCTTACAGTTGTAAGGTTCTGACTTTATTAATTCATACATACTGTATTATTCCCAAAATGTTTAAATTTGCTTTTAGGGTCAGTTGCTCTGTTATCAGTATTCTCTTATGAAGAATGTCAGATTTCTATGAAATGAGAACCAGTGCTTAATGTAACATTATAAAACAGTAATTTGAGAGCAGTTAGTTCTTGAGCATCATAAGAAATATATACATGTTACCAATTTCTCTCGAAGAGGAGTTTTCTTCCTTCTTCTTGATTACCTACATTTTAAATACACTTTTTTGAAATGATATTTAGGAATTATATGATAAGGGATATTTCTAAATTTTATATTTTAAAATTTCAGAATATTTATAAAACTCATAAATACTAATGCAACATAGTAAAATATGAATTATAAATATTTCCAATTTGTATTAAAAAGTTGGTGGAGAAAGATCTTTTAGGTCCATCAATATTAAAATTTCTTTGTCTTAATAGACAACTTTTATGACTCTTCCATAATTGCACTACAATCAACGTAGAAGTCTAGATGATATGAATTTTTTAAAATAGAGGATACAAAAGGATTAAATTGGTTCTTTTTACAAGTAATTGTTAACAGACATTGTTGGAGGTAAAGAGAGTCCTTTTTGCTATAACAAAATACCTTTAAATTTAACTATATAAAATAGGAAACATTGGGCATCAGAAAAGATGGTTTTACAAAGGATTGATCAAGTTGATAGTCTACTAATGGATTTTACTGAGATAGTGATCCTTAAACACTGTTTTCTGAGAATGTGGGGTTATATTTTCCATTGATAGTGATAGGAATTGATGGATAAATAAAGTACATCATGAATCTGAAATCAATGTACAACGGAATGGCAATTAAAAAAATAGCTATCATATACCCTACGTAATCAAGCCTTAGATGAGGCCATGATTTCAAAATACTTTTTAACCTTTTCTGAAGACAATTATAAACATATATTGTGGCGTAATTAAATTTCAGTTTAACATGTTCATCAGTAATTTTGGTATTATGATAAGAATTACAAATCTCATAGCTTGGTGCAAAAATTATTGATCAGTCCTATAAAGCAATTAGTATTAAAGAGTTGGTATTAAAGGCAACCTTTGAAACATTAATACCTATTCTGCTTGATTTTCACCCTTTGTAAATTCTTATAACCAATTTGTAGAAATATGTGGAAAACATTTATAATATGAAATCAACTATTAATTATTTAGAGAATGGTATCCAATTTGTGAAATATCTAGTAACTACCTTCTGGTTGGCCACTGTGTTGCCATTTTATCATCTTACAAATACCTATCAGAGAGAAAGCAAACCAAAATAAACCAAATAAACCAAAAATAAAGCAAACCCAAACCTGCTTAGTTTTGTTTGTATTTAATTGTTTTAAGAAAAATTTGATTTGGAAAGATGAAAATTGAGATTTTGACGTAATAACTGGATTTTAATTTTATCCGGCTTTTGTTGATATTATGGAGGTGGTGTAAGAAGTGATTTATGGCTGTGTATGGATGTGTGTGTGTGTGTGTGTGTGTATGTATGTAACTGAAAACACTGCCACACAAATAAAGCTGAAATAGGAAAAATAATAGAGCATGAGCAAATACTTTTCCCAAAATTAACACATTGAATCTGATCAGCAACCACAGTGATGGAAAGGGGCCATCACTATTCTCGACTAGTAAGGAAAAGAAACCAAACCAAGGAGATAGGGTTTATTGCCAAATATAAAACTAATTTTAAGACAAAATGCTAGTAAAATTATGCCAAACACAGTTTTTTAAAAGAAAATTAAATATTGACTAGAATTTTAAGTGGTGTTTTGTTTAATGAAATCTCAGTGTTAATAAGTTTCTTTTTTAAACAAAAACAAAACATAAAAAAACAAACAAAAGACAGCAAGATCTTTTGAGTTTGGTTTCCTACCAGGTTAGCCTTGAGAGACAGGGTTGCCATAGGGGCTTAACTGTTCTAGCCTCCATCTTTGTGATGTAATTGTTTGGAGTCTCTAGGAGAATATGTGAGAAATACAGGAGAGCAGATCTATAAAGTACACTTTGTTCTCTCCAGTGGATCCTTAAGGTTTCATGATTTCACCTCTTCATTATCACTTGTTTGACTTTATCGTCAAGATTAATTTGTTCTTCCAAATGGATTATTCAAGTTTATTTAAAAAATCTGTATATTTTCCTTTTCTGTAGACTCTCCAAAATAGCTATAAGAGAAGAGCCACTAAAATGCTTCAGTTTTGCTGAATTGTTGGCATCTGAGTTATGTGACTTATTTGCACAGGGAAATATGTTAAGTTTTCAGAAGAATTCATGGCTTGTGTTTTTTTTTTTTCAACCGCCTCGTAAGACTTGCAATGTGACATTTGACTTTGGAAAAAGACACTGCACTAACACTTTTAAATTGATTCATATGTACACAGCTACTTCTAATTTTTTGGACAAAAGAAAGGAGTACAATCTTTGGCTTTGAAATCGTGCTATATGAAGTGATACATTTAGACTTGATACAAAACACACAAATGTTTTTAATTCCATACTTCTCTAAACTGCTTGGACCAAAATATGTTGTTCTTTTTTTTTTAATTGATTATCTATAGAGTGAGTGGGGAGAATATGGCATTGTGGCTAATTATTCACTAGCTGTCTTATTTTTTCCTGGGAAATTCTCCTATTTATGACAGGAACTAATAATTAAAAAATAAAATTTGAAGTAAATAAAAGAAGAAAAGATTAATTTGTTTTGTGCCACATGTGGGCATAGTTGTGGGTTACTGTTGTAGGGACACAGCTCTTGAAAAATGTATTCATTATTCCTCAATATTTTAATTGTATTATTTATATTTATTTACATAAATAAAAAATTACCCTTTTATAAAAAAACTATTCATAGCAAAATATGATAATACCATTGTTCAACTTTTGTAAAACAGAATTATGCTATATAACTGTTTCAGTTACAAGTCTAATTTATAAATTTCTCTGAAATATTTATGTTACTTAATAAATAGATGACAGAAAGGTTTACTAAAACATTTCCCATTGATTTTTAACCTAAGTTACTTCATATTTTATTTTGGATGGCCTCCAATTACAAATTCATTTGTAAGTTGTTGTTTTGTAAAACAATTTAATCCTGGCATGTAACTTAATTCAGAATTCAGTCATGCTGATTCTATAATACGTTAAAGAGAAAGTACACTGATATGACAAATATGACTTTTACAGAAAAAATTTAGGATCTGTCCTTGGAAGGAACTCTACTGCTTTATAGGTATAGAGAGTGAGAGCTGATAAGAAATTCCTCTGGATCTTAGGAAAACAAACAAACCATAAAAAGTATTTTACTTATAACTATTATGTATCATTCCGACAATTTAGTACAGCATTATAAGAGAGGTGACATATCAGCCAATCTCATTTTTAATCCAATTATATTTAAGAAAGCAGAGCACACACATATAGCTGTACAGCAAGCAGTAAAAAGGAGAGAACTGTGTTTCTCTCATGCACACACATATTTGAATGGACCTAAACATGGAAATAATAGACACCATGGGCTACTAGACTGGGGAGGGAGGGTGGGTTTGGGTTGAAAAACTACCTATTGTTTACTATGTTCATTACTTGGGTGGTAGGATCTGGACACCAAACCTCAGCATCACCCAATATACCAAGCCTGTGTATGTACCCTTTTATCTAAAATAAAAGTTGAATTGTTTTTTAAAAGAAAAAAGAAAGGAAGAGAAGCCTCATGGTAATTTTAGTTTGCTGATCATAGTTTTAACTACGAGTAGTGGAAGGGTGTGGAGCCTGGGGGTGGATCACATCTTGTGGTTGTCTTTACCACAGTCAGCTCAGGGGGCAGGGACCGGGAGGGCAGGATGGTACATAGACCCTGGAAGCTAGCCAGCCATGGCCATTAGTTAACTTGAATGACTACATTTCAGAATTTGTGAGGTACAAAGTACTTTAAGTTTCTGAGAAAATGAAGACTTAAAACTAAAATCTTCTACAGTTTTCCAATCTACTCATTAAGTATTCACATTTATAGGCAGTTCAACCCTATCTGTGAAAGACAAAAATTTTCTAAGAATTGAAAAGTGGCTTGGTGTTAGTGAAACTATAATACACAGTAAAGACCACAGTGTGAATAGTTTAAAATGACCAAAAAGAGAAATGAAAGAATTGAACCCCTGACCTTAACCAGATTAAGTAGATATTATCTCATAAGAAAGGAAATGAATTTGCAGATGACTTCCCAATATACTGGATTACAGAGTGTCTCACAAATCCCTTACTCAGGTAAAAGAGTGATCATGGTGACTGACAATAATGTTCCTCATTTGAAGGAAGGTCTCCCTGAGTTGAAAACAAAATCATCTGGCAAAATAGGGTGATGGTCTTATTTTAAGACAACAGAATTCAGTGTGATACTTCTGTTAAAAAAAATTGTAGAATGCACTTAATACCTCAAATTGAATGAATTGCATTGTAATAATTATCTCTCTATGTATTATAGCCAGTTAGTGAAAATGGTTCCTTTATAGACAGGCTAATTGGATTATACATAGAACAGTTCAAGATATCTAAAACTATTAGGCTATTGATCAATTGATATGACTCCTGATACTTGAAATAAGTAAAATTGCCAAAGTCAAAGCCAAAGCCATTTTGGCTGCCTCTCCAACTGTGAAAGTCATTAAAATAAAATTATCTCAAGACCCAATTACTTCATGGATGTATTTTAATGGTTATTGTTTTGTTTAATCATTTTATTGCAATTAAAAGCTTGCTAAATAGTTCTTTTTAAGTGTCCCAACATTTTTCTTAAACTTGGGTGATTCTGCAATGGAGGTTTTTTGTAGATTAGTGCCTAATCTGTCCACTTTTTATCCTATACATCAATATCATTGTGGAAAAAAGGTTCTATTTTTTCTTGGTTTAGATGGAAAATTTAAATACTAATGTCAGATGACAAAACACTTAATCAATAGGCAGTTTATGTCTTTACAGTGAAAGAAATCCCAGGGCAAAATAAAGGAAAATGGGGGACTATTTTGAAACCTTGAGGGTAATAGCCAGCTAGCAATGGTTGGAGTTAAAGCTTGGTGTTGGTAAAACATGCTTCTAGGTGCCATGTTCCAGGAAAGGTGGAGAGATAGTTGGTGTGAGATAGGCAAAGAGGGTGTGAATTTCAAAGACTAGCTTTCTTATGAACAAAAACATCATAGTTCTCAAACATAGATTTCATCTTTTATTTATTCAACAAACTTTCATTGAACATTTACTACATACCAAGAAATTCGTATGCGATATAACCCAAAGGTGATTTAGACAGATTTGCAAATTTAAAGAACTCTTCCTCCTGAAAGGAAATAAACAGTCATGTGCAATGCAATAAATATGATAGTAGGAATATGAACAAAGTAGTAATTTATCAAATAGAGCTGTTTTCGGGATGCATGTGGCATCGAAAATCCTTAACAAGAAAAAAGTATTTTCCCTAATTGAAAAAAGACAGTGTCACTATGTATTGGTAGTTATATTTCACAGGGAGTAAGAGTGTGGGAATTTTCAGGGAAGTAGATGTATTTTAGGCAAAATATAAGGTAGAAAAGTGCATTGTACATCTCCAGAGAAGGAAGGGAATGGGGGAAATGGGGAAGATGGGAGGGGAGTCCAGGAAGATGTGAGTCTGAAAGGCTGGGTCACTAAGGGCATTGTTCCTTATTTCTAAGGAGATTCAGATTGGTACTATAGGCAAGTGGAAATCATTGGAGAATTTTAACTTTGAGTGCATGGTCAGAATTTTGTTCTGGGAAAATCATTCCTACAGCAATTAGAAGATGAGTGGAGGCTGGTAACAGGGAATTAGGAGGTTACGACAGATGATGAGAGTCTTTACCTGGGAAGATGGAGAGGAATTGGAAATAAATGAAAAGTTAAGAGTAAAATGATGGTGATGAATGAAAAGATTTAACTAGCACTTATAGGATAGCATTGAGAGTAGGGATATGAGAGGATCTTAAGGTTTTTAGCAAGGGAACTGGATGGGTAATAGTAACTAACTTCTCAGTGTTTATGTACAAACAGCAAATCTGTTCAGATGTGTATACCCCCTTGTTTTCTGTAAAGATATAGCCAGGGTTATATCTTCAGATAGTCTGTGGCAGTATGTATTCTTGGGGAAATTTACTCTGATATATATTTGGAGGACACTTGTCAAAATAAAAATATCAGGCAACTTACACTCTAACACTATAATTTATCAACTTTCTTCAATCTGTAAATCAACTCTCTCTGTCTCTCTCTCTCTCTCACTCTCTTTCTCTTTCTCTCTCTCTTTCTCTCCCTCTCATTTTCTCTCACTCCCTGTGAAATATAACTACCAATACATAGTGGCACTGTCTTTTTTTTTTTTTTTTTATCGGGGGAAAATACACTTTTCTTGTTAAGGATTTTAGATGCCGTATGCATCCTTAAAATGCTTTTGGGAGAAAGGAGCTGTGTAAGTCTTGCATTATTCCATTAAAAATTATGAGCCAACAGGGCAGAATGTATTCTACAACTTATGCCTGCCTGTGAACATTAGAACAAATCTCCCAGGTCAGGATTTGGTGGTGGAGTGTGGGAATTTTCCATGCCTTTTAGCATTGATGCCTATGACTTTTAGTCCAAGTTATCAGTTCAAAATGAATGGGAGCCATTTCCTATTCATTTTGTGAAGTGTGGACAGTGGTTTTGATAAATGAACAAGGTTTTGGATAATTTGAGTAAAATCCTTTTCTAGGTAACACCTTGTGCACTATAGAGACTAAAAATAATGATGTTTTAGATAAAGGAAAAATGTGCATGTGAAGCCTATTGATAGAAAATTCTTTTGGTTATGTTCTGAATCTAAATCTGTAATCATAATAAAGAAATACATCTGTAGGCCTAGGAAGAGGGAAGGGAAAGGAGGAAAAAGGAGCCAAAATAAATGTTATTGGCAGTACAATAATGTTTTCTGATCATAGATTTTAATAAGAAGCCAAGATGTCTCAACCTATGTTAAAAATGTAACATCAACTTTGTAGAGGGGAATTAGGAAGAATACATACACACACACACACACACACACACACACACACACTCACACACTATATCATTACAATGACCTTGAAGTCACAATATTAAAGGAAAAAGATAAAAGAAAGCTGGAAAAACTGGAAGAGCGCTTACTATTCTGTGCACAGAAAATATTTAATTTAAACACTCTAAGAAATTACGTCCAAAGAATCATTATCCCAGGAAACATCTATAGAATGAATGTATTTCGAGATCTTCATTACAGTTTAATTTGCATAGATATTTTGGGGAACTCTAGGACTCTAAGTGTGTCCCTAGGATTTTATTTGCAGAAATGAAGTAAACTATGGATAAGCTTTTCTCAAGTCTTAAATACTAGATTTGAGACTGCATCAAAGAAGCATAATAGACTCCACTCAGACACACTCAGGGAGAACATCAAGATAGAGTGTGACACTTTACCCACTGTTATGGAAGAGACTGAGAACTTGAATGCTGACTCAGGGAATAGGGAAAGAGTGCTTGCTTCCTCAGTGTGACAATAAGATTGGCCAAGTTCAGCTTGCTGGCAGAACTATGTTACACTGCAAAGCATGAGACGGGTTCAATGGAGCGAGTCTGAGCAACCCTTTAGGGCAGGGTCCCAAACTTACCTGACTACTGAAACATGTTTAAGTTACAATGCATTAATGGAATACCAACAGAAATCACAGGACATATTGCATACTTTGATCAAACAAGACCTCAAACATGACTAGTCTCATATCTGATTTAAAAGCTGCAAAAAATGAGCAAAACTTATTCATATGTGTGCTGTAGCTTTATAGTACCACCAACCAGATAATTTATTTTATTTCATTAATAACAAGAAACCTAATTATTTCAAGCTTAAGTATAATAAAATATCAAAACATTTTTATCAGGACAGTATATTAAAAAATATTTTTATAGCATATTCACTTAATATTGTTATATAATATGAAATCTTATTTTACACAGGAACCGTGTAGAAAAAAGAGAATAGGAATTGTACATTTTGCAACATTTGGGTAATCTTAGATGGACTGCTCCAAGAATTACTTCAAAGACAGGAAAAAATGAGATCCATCAACTTAATTTTGAAATATTCCAAATTTTACTTGTTGACATGTTTTATTTAGACACAATTTGAAAACGATATGACTCTTCTTTTGTTTAATTCCCTCCTTTTTCAATTATAGTTCATGGTAAATGGGATCATGAGTTATACATTTTTCATATGTGACAAACATTAAAACCATACAGTATTTTATAGTTGTAAAATGCTACTAAAAACCAATCATCTTCAAATAGACAATACATGTCAACCTGAGGGTTAAGTGGTAAATACCGCATCAAGGTGTAGATTAAAAGTCATAAAGTCGCTCTTATGACTTCTGGGTGTCCTGGTGTGCATTTCTTTCTTTCTTTTTTTTTGAGACGGAGTCTTACTCTGTCGCCCAGGCTGGATTGCAGTGACGCGATATCGGCTCACTGCAAGCTCCGCCTCCCAGGTTCACGCCATTCTTCTGCCTCAGCCTTCGGAGTAGCTGGGACTACAGGCGCCCGCCACCGTGCCCGGCTAATTTTTTGTATTTTTAGTAGAGACGGGGTTTCACTGTGTTAGCCAGGATGATTTCGATCTCCTGACCTCGTGATCCGCCTGCCTCGGCCTCCCAAAGTGGTGTACATTTCTTAAAAGCAGAGAATTGTATGACAATTGTAGTTGTTGGCACATTTATTCAAAATTTTCATATATTAATATATAAAATAAATGTGGAGACAAAAATACTTCTAGGTATGTGCCTCTCTCTCTGTCTCTCTCTCTCTCTATGTGTGTGTGTGTATGCGTGTGACCTTGAAGAACAGAGTTTGGGAATCGTTGCTTGTAATTGCAGAGAGCAATGTAACACTCTCCATTATCCAGTCAATTAAAGAAAGGTTCAAGGCTACGATTTAACACAAAAATCATATAAATTCTTTGGGAAAAGGCACTAGAAGTTGCTACTGTTTCCTGAACGCCCACCTGTCATTGTTACCTTTATCAAGAATTGCTGCTGAAAACCATCCTAGAGACAGAAGCAGCAGCCATGAAAGGGGGGATTTTGCACTGAGCACAACCTTTAGGGCCATAAGGTAGGCTTGTAGAGGGTCTCTGCTCCTGTTTCTCAAACCACAGTGCCACACTAGGAGAGGTCCGTGTAACACTGGGGTTGTGGGGTGCTAGCAGGAGAGGGAGTAGTGGAGATGATGATAATGATGACTTTATTGCTCCTTACTGAGGTGAAAGAATAACAGTTTCACAATAGGAAATCCAGTGTGGGTTAAATCCCAGCTTACACTGGGTAAGAATTTAATTTCTCTACAGCAACAATAACTGCCCTTGGATTTCTGCTACAGTAGTATGACCTGGATGAAAGAATTTAATATTTATATAAACCAATAATAAATTTAGAAGCAGGATACAGGTTGACTCAATGGATATTCCAAGATTAGAATGTGTAAATAGAATTAGTACTTTGAGTTCAAGCTGATTACCATCATTGGTGAAGTGGAATTAGCTTTTCTGTTTGAGTCATTCTGTACCTGGATCTTTAATCCTGGGAAGTCCACTGAGACCACAGAGTCCTGCTGATTCATAAGAACAGCACTGATACAAACCACAGTCTAGGCGCATGCACTTTCCCCACCTGATATCTGATATCATTGCTTAAAAAATGTTTTTAACTACAGTCCTAGTTTTTTTGTTTGTTTTGTTTTTACCTTTCCTTTCCATGCTTCTGGCTCTCCCCGCTCTACTGATGTGGTTGGGAGTTTTCTGCCCTTGCCACATTCTCTCACAGGGAAGCTCTCCCTGATTTCTGGCTACCTAATGAGCATCCAGATGGTTCCTCTTCAGCCCTAGTAGGCAGGGAGCTAGAGAATCATGCAATATTTTGTCATTGTCTAAGACATCTCAGTATTGGAAACTAAACACATGAAAACTCAACCATTTGTGAAAATCCCTATAAAAGGGCTAAAAGATAAATGTGATCAGTTTGAAAATCTGAGAGATTGCCATAGGGACTCTGTATCATATCATTGCTGTATATTGAAACAAGCCATACACAGACTGTGTTTAATTGTAGACCAATGATATTACACCATATTGTTTTAATCTTAGAAGCCTGATATGTTTTTTAGGTATCATGGTTAAGAAAAAATATTAGAAGGGAATGAAATTAATAGCTTCAGCTAAATGTTTTGGGAAGACAGTGTCCTTTAGAGACAGGAGAAAGTCTACACACATGGCTGTTTAAACTCAAAGGTTAGATGACAGATAACAGGGCATTGTCTGAAGGCTTTTGCAGTTCAGGTTCATGCTATCAAACTCTCTAAATTACACCAATATACAGCTGATAAGAAACCATAATGGACCTTTCATTTCCTATCTATATGGTAACTAGCACGAACACCATGTATGGTTATAAGATTGTTACCTATAAGACTTCATTCTGATAACTTCCTGTCAAGTGATGTGTTGCAGAAACTGTTTCCGCCTTATCATCTCTTTTGCTACAAGATTTTCCATGCATAATATCACTTCAAAAAAAGTTTACATTTATTAACCCTCTGGATTATTTTAATGGAGTTTATATATCACAATATTGGTTATTTATTTTATATATATAAAAATAATAAATATGAAATATAGATCAGATCTATTTATCTATCTACCAACAAACCAGAACTTATAAAGATGGAAATAGTCCAGGAAAATTGACTTTAAAAGCATTTTATTATGTAGTAACAGTTTACACGAATTTAAATATTAAATACTGACTTCCTTCTGAAACCTACATTTAACTTTGGAGAACATTCCCAGGTATAATGACATTCGTATTTCATTTTTTTTACCCTTAGCCATCTGACTTCCTTCTAAAGGCTCCTAAACCTATATGCCGACCTGATCTTTCTCTTAGTTTCTTGACCTGAATTTCCATTTCCTTTTGAGCATTTTCATCTCGATGACAGGTCTGGAGACTTGTGTCTCAAGCTAAATATTTCTCAAAACTATTCTTCATGTTTTCTCTTTTCTCCAAATCCCCATGTGCTGACTTTTCAAAGCTTCTTTATGGTGGCCCTATTCTCTGGGTTACTCATCCTTCAAGTCGCTTTGCCTCTTTCTTCTCCCCAGCTCTGCTTGTTCACATCCATTCAATTAGTTTCATCGTGTGCTTCTGTGACCTATCAGTTCTTTCCCAGTGTCTTCAGCATCTGTCCCTTTTTTGCCATTCCTGCTGTCACGATCTCCCTGGATTTTGTCATGTCTGTTTTTGGTTTCCCAATTGGAATTCACCTGTTCAATTTCTCTTTCCTTATTCATCCTATATAATGTCCATATTAATGTATTGCTGAACTTGTTGAGAGAAACATTTAATTGTCCCTCTTACTTCCTGGATAAAGTCAAATGACGATAGCCTGATACTCAAGACTCTTCAAGGTCCGGACTATGTGTACCTCTCCAGACTCAGTGACCATGATTACCTTTCCTATAACCTGCAGCTCAGCCAAAGTGGACTACTTGCATTGCCTAAGCATGCTCTGTTCCTTTCTCATCACATTCTGTATGAGAAATTTGTTTCTTCCCCAAATCTGCCGCTCAGAGTCTATCTGTCCTTCATGGTCTAGCATAGCTGTCTTCTTTTCTATAAAGTTCTGACTAAGTGGCAGTGTCCACATGTTCCATGATGGGCAGATCTATGCAAACATACTCCCAAAGTCTGAGGAAGCTGAGAGGCTGAAGAGAAAGGCTGACAAATCCAGTTGCTTAGAAAGAAACATTTAATAAGGACTTAGGAAAAGAAGCCATGTCTCTGTCTTGGGCAGTGGCAAGAGAAGATGGTGGATCCCTGTGCCATTACCCCCCAGACCCATGGCTTATATACCATAGGGAAGTAACATGTAGGACAAGGAAGTTGACCTCCCAAGGAAAGGCAAGAATGCTATGTGAACACAGCATTGATGGGCAAGGTTGTTTTGACCTAAGGGCAAGATTTATGGTAAGTACATGCTCTTACACAAAGAACAATAGATAAACTGGAAATCTTAAAGATTCCAGTTCCTTCTTGGAACTGGGGTTAATCAGAAGTTAGGATAGTGGATTGGCAACCAAGATGGAGTTGATTTGGTCTACACACCATATTTTATCATTTCCATGATAAAGCCTGTATGTCATAATGAATTTTGCTTCCCTCAGTAGATGCTAAATAAATGTTTGTCAAATAAACAGAAGAAAATTAAAAAAAACTAAGAAAACTGAATTTCATCACATTTGCATGTGGCAGCACACATTTAAGGTAAAATCAAAAGTTGCCTAGTCCTTTTCAAGAACTGAGGCAGATGATCCACGTTTATACATATATCTCTGACATTGCATCTCCTGTTCTTAAGTCTTTAGGATATCTTATAGAAGATAGTCATTGGAAAGAAATTAGTGGATAATGTCATCTCTTATAGTAATTTTTTCCTTTGCTATTATAAACTAAGTAAAAAGTCAGTTTTGTGTAAAATCATGCCTTGGTTTTAATTATATCTAAATTTAATGCTTATAGTTTCCCCTTTCTGAGGGTGGCTCTAAGGATCATTACTGTTCTTGGTCATTACTGGCTTTGAATGGAAGAGACTGAAAAAAAAAACTTGTTGAGGCACATTACAACCTTTTTGTTAGGATGGCTACATTAATTTTAGAATATTTGATTGAAAATTCCCTAAAACAATATGTAACTCTATATGCAGGAAAAGTTTTTTAAAAAACAAGTGTGTTAGATTTTGTCATATTGTGGTCATATCCTGAAATATCCTGAAACTTATAAGTCAGTGTAAGTCAATCATTAAAAATGAATTGACCAGTTTTCAGTTTAATAATTATTTTCTCAGCCCCCTTCTTGGGCAAGTCATATTACCTACTTGAGCCAGACTCTTCTATCTATTGAGATAGTAGCAATAGCTATCTCCCAGGTTTGTTGTGAAAATAAAGTGATACCATGAGTATAACACAATTTTTAAATTATAAAGTGATATAAACATTATTATGTACATATACATGTATAAAAATAATTTATCACTAACACACATGCTTGTAGGTATCCTGTGAACTCTTTTGTCTTATACTCCAAAGGGCTCAGTCCACTGGCCTTGGACCCTTAGAAGGACTGTAATGGCTCATATAGCCACATGTGTAACAAACATTTCCATTTAGAACAAACAACTAGTATATTGTAAATGCAGTTGAAGTGCTGATTTTCAAATGTTTGTATAAGTACTTGTGGTTACAAACCATACATTCTGCTAAACTTTTTACTTAGATTAGAGTTTTCTTATCATCATGCTCTTTTCCAGTCAATGAATTATGTACTATGAAAGTGTGTGTCTATTATCTTGTGGGCAGAGAGCCTTCAAAATTTTTGCCATTAAAATGGGGTTCTGATACTTGAAGCACTTGGGAAAAACAGTTACACTGTTTGGAAATCCAAAAGAAACTACTCTTTAGTGTTGGAAAAAATTATGAGCTATTTACATACAGTAGATTGATAAATGTGCAATTCTTTTCTTATGAAACATCTATAAAGCAAGCATTTAATTTCATAATGGTCTATATGTGACTTCTAAAGTCAAGCTGAAATAATTCGTTTCTCTAAAAATCTTACAGAGTACATACACAAATCAGGGGAAAAATGCAATTAAAGTCTCAGCCTCTATCAAGTTACTTCAGAAATAAATGTTGGCTAAGGAACTGGTGTGGTATAAGAAGCTGCTGGTCTGCACATGCAAAGCAAATAATTATTATATTAAAAATTACAGTTTTTAAAACATTTGTTTCTCATCTGGCATCAAATAAAGTTTAATTGCAAGTTGTTTTATGTCATTTTCTCTTGGGGATATGTTTTCAAAAAGATACGCAGGAGGTTCATATGTACACACATCTCATTATTTCTCAGTAGGATTCATGTTTGTGCCACCTACTCATGATTGGAAATGCATACTCTAATGTCTTCAATTTAGGCTTGTACTGAGCTTTTATAACAATATAATTCTTCTTTTGCTACATAGTTCTGTAGGCTGTTTCACAACGAGATTCCAAATTGCTAAAAAAGCAAATCAGCCAACCAAAAGCCCTTAATGACTCTCAACAATTTCTTTGACATATTTAAGCAAAATATTCTGTTCCCTTTAACAAAAAGGCACAAAATTTTGGGTTTGGGTTCGAATTATATTTGGCTGGCAACTGCTTATAAAATTGAGCGGCAGATACTGTAAGAAAACAGATTATATGTGGATTCTATTTCTTTCCTGGACAGGCTGTGTTGTACATATTTGCTTTTACCATCAGCGTAAGAGAGGAAAGCACTCTCCTCTCTCCACAGTTTAGAAATGGCTTTAGAGAAATTGTATAACAATCATACAGGAAGCCCCACAAAATAATGCTTTTGATTTCCTTGGTTATTGTTATGAAAAATCCTGAAAAATTTGGTGTTAAAATAATCTTGTTTAGACATTTTCTTAATGTGTTGAGCAAAAGAAGAAATCAGCTCTGTTACAGATCCAAGAGGCTACAGGTCTCTGAATTTATTTAACGGCGATCTTAAATAAGAGCAAAGAGTATTTGAAAATATGTGTAGTGCCATGATTCCAAAAGAAGAAAATGGGGTTTTTTGAATTGCAGACAGGGGCAGCAACACTGAATCATATTTCCTGGGATTTTCTGATTACAGTGAAAACATGTCAGTGGCTTCCTGTTGCTCTTGGTGTTTGTCCTCAACAGAGCTTACAAGGCCCAGGAAGATCTGGCCTCTTCTCAGCTCCTCCGACTCATCTCTGAGGGCACTCTAGGTACTCCTTACCCCCACCCACGCAGGCTTCCTTTCAGCTCCTCCTATCTGCCTGAGCTGCCTTCCAATGTAGGACTGTTGCACAAGTTGTTTCCTCTACTTGGAAGGCTTTCTGTGCCTTCTTCTCTACTACTCAGCCTCCTCCTTCCTCTATTAAACCCTCACTTATCTTCCTACCTGAGTCAGTCCCCCATAATACCCTCTGCATATCACCAGGCATCTCTTTTGTAGCACTTGCCACAGTTATCATATTTAGTTGTTATAGGTCTTTTCTAAGGTACTGTGAGTTCATGAGGCTGAGAACTCATCTGTTTAGTTCACCATGGTAATATACCAACAGTGTGCCTGGCACAGAATAAGCACCCAAATATTTACTAAATCACTAAAAAAAGGACTCCTACTCTATCATTCTCTATTCCAGACCCCAGTAAATTTAACAGAACAAACTTCATTTTCTGGCCAACATTTCCTTTCCTTGCAACACAGACTACATCATCTTATTGCTGAATATGTACTAGCCATTGTATTTGTCTACCTAGGTCATACAGGAACAATATATTGCTGATTTTTAATGTCCTATGACATGCTTTGTCTATGAAAGGTGGCATACAAAAATCAAATCTTTTTCTATTCTACTTCAACATTCCATTTTGTATAAAGTAATCATAAACAACCCCCTCTGAAGGCCACTTTCCCTCAAGGTAATCTGGCAAACAATCATTCTATAGCAACAACAGGAAAGCACTGCATCATTTTATGAGCCTTGCCTTTATTTCTCCAAGCACCAATATTGTGCTAAATCCTTGCTGCCTCAAGGGGCTGTCTGCTAGCTAGAAACCAGTGACTATAACCTGATGCTGTGCAAATGCTATCAGAAAAGTCCTGTCAATCCACTTCTTCTAAGTACTTACCTTGGTTAGTTAGCAAAGGCCATCAATTTAAAATAAATAAATAAAGTGAGCCAAAGGCCTAATGCAATGATCTAATCAAGCAAAAAGCGATTACCTAAGTAATCATTTAGGAAAGGGCTTAGTTGGTTCTGGCTTAGAATGAACTCACATTTCCACATGTCACTCTGTCAGCCTTCCTTATTATTGTCACTGTTGTTATCAGCATAGCCCATGCATTTCTATCTTATCTCTTACCTCTTTCTCCCTGTCCTTATCCATTTGGAACCACTACCTAGGAGCTCTTGGCCCTAGAGTGGACTGAGTGACTGCTTTTCTGAAACCAGCTGGATACAATCAAGAGGACGGAACAGGAGCCCTTTGCTTTTCTCACTGTGGAGAAGCCTCTTGGAAACTTCTCAGCTCCCAATGCCCAGGTTATTGTAAATTCCTGTGTTGTCAAAGGAGCCAATCACAGACACAGAGACAAAATTGTCTGTCAAAATATTTGCAAAAACAAATGTGGGTTATGGATTTTATTACTAGCTAAACCTTAACATCTTTAATTAGATATTCCAAACAATGGAACCCTTCCCATACCATAAAGTGAAGTAAAATGGGCCATCATTACATCACATTGTAGTTTAGAAGTAAGCAGTTCTTTTACTGTCTGATCTAGTTTTCATATTTCCTTGCTTCTGTGTTTACAGAAAATGGAAAGAAAGCTGTTTGTATGTTTAGAAAATTTCAAGATGGCCACTGTCATCTAAATTAGAATTTTTGGCTCATTTCCAGTTTGCATAGAGCCCTGGCCCTTTCTTTAATAACAATAATAACAAATGCAAACCTAAAACAGTTTTGGTCTTGAGTTTGCATTCCATCCATCTTCTTTGAAATGTTGAAACATCTGGTTTTAAGAAAAAAAAATTAACTTCAAAATGTTTGGAGAGAAAAGGCAGCCCACAAAATAAATCAGGGTCAAGTGTTGTTATTTCACGGGTAATTATAAAGCAGTCCAATTTATTAGTAAATCTTGCATCATGCTTACTTATAGCCACAGCAATTGCAATTGTTCTTAGGCTCTCATTGGAAAGTGGGTAAGTAACATGGTTTAGGAAAATATGGGACCAACTATCATGGCAAAAAATACCCCGTGGTCTTGTCATACCTTGCTTTCCTAAGTTTTCCATTTTGCAAGTAATTTTTTGTCTTTCTTTAATTTATTTTCCCAGTTAATTCATGAATTTTTACCAACAGTTACTTGGAAACAAAAAGACACCCACAATAAATTATTGAAAAGAAAATGCTTGCTAGTTTAATTGAAGAGCAGATGGTTGGCTCAAAGGGTCTTCTTACTGTGTTTCAATAGCACAGCAAGGAAGAGGGGGACAGGTTGCAGTGGCCCTATTAAGCTAACACAAACAACTTGGAGGAGGGAGAGGCTCAGCATTTTGAGAAAGCCAACTTCTTTGAGAATTTATTTATAGTTCAAGAAGACTCCTCAGCCTCTCTTTTCAAGCAAATGGGCTGAAAGGGATCGTTAAACTAGTCTGCAAGAGAACATAAACCCTTCATGAAAACCGGGGGTGCAAACCTTTCAGACAAGGCAATACCAAGATTTAAAGCAATCAGCTTCACTTTTCTCTAAGGTCATTATGAATTCATAGTAGTCTTACATTGTAAGGGAAATGTTCACTTATTTACCAACTGCTGAATGTTTGGTTGCCTCTCTAAAGAACCTGCAATCTTGTTTTTACAGTCAATGAAACAGATCCATCTTCTAGCCCTGTAAGTTAGTTTTTTCTTCTCCTGTTTTCACCAGTTTACACAGATTAAGTACTAAAGACTGATACTTAAATAGAAAAGCATTGGCCTAATTGTGAAATCCAGCAATTAGATTAGGAAACTATATTTAAAGGTTTTCTCTTTGCGAAATTTGTGCATATAAATAAACTCTTTAATCTTTTCCTTTCTGTCAAATAAATTAGATACAGCATCAAATACAGTTTATTTCCACTATAACTTAAAAAGTGAAATTTAGGCAGTGTCTATGCAATACCACATATCTGAGTGGGAATTGGTACATTTGGTAAAATCCTGAAATCAAACCACACTTGGGTGCATTGTCCAACTGTAAATGTCTGTTTATATTAGAATCAATTATCTGGAAAATTACTAAAAAAATTAGAAGTGAATAAAATCTGGAAAGATAACCACAACATCTTTAAATTAAAGATGCTTATTGTTTTACTTATGAGTGTGGTTCCTGATTGTCAACCAGAGCCTACACATTCTTATTTTACTTACAGTTCTAACAAACTTTGCTATCTCGGTTTCTACATTGCAATAATTTATACATTGTGCTTAGAAGAGAAATGTTTCTGAGACAGGAACATTGATAACAAAATCATGAAAAGAAGAGGTAGTTGGCAACAAGAAAAATGGCAGAAAAGTTATGACAAAAACTCCAAAAGATTATAGCTTGGATCTATTTAATGTGGGATCAAAGCCTAAACATCCTACAGTTGTTGTTTCTCAAACTTCCCTGGTAATAAGAATCACCTGGGGTGGGTGGGGTGGTGGTTGTGGGGGGCGCTTGTTAAAGACTTTTCTGGTTCTTCTCTTGGAGGATTTGATTCAGTGTGTCTGCTTAGGACCCAGAAATCTGTACTATAACAAGTAACACAGGCCGTCCTTAGCAATGTTTGGGAAACACTGCTCCATGAGTAGAAGGGCTTATAAAGACATCAATAATTGATGTACAGATGATATTTTAAGACATTCAGAAGAGGCTAAGTCATGTATGTCATTTTCTGTGGAAGACGAAAAGAGTGGTTTAACAGCATTATTTAAATATTTTTACCAACAATGGGGTGTTTAAGGGGGCAAATTTCAGTAGGTGTAAGATTTACTGCTCTGTTACTCATCATTCCTTGACAAATTGCCTGTCGGGACTTAGTAGTGTGTAGAGAGCCATATTTAATAAAGAAAAGGTTGGGATTGTGAATGACATAATTTGTGATTAAACTTTTATAATTTGTGTTGAACTTCTCAAAGATAGCATTTTTCATCATTAACATAACATCATCAAGCCGAGAGCAAGTGCCTCTAGATAACATGTTGTTTTTATTATTCTAGGTTTTACTATTATATTAGATTCCCGTAGGTATTCAGACTAGCTATATATGACTCAGTGAATTCATAATCTAGAAGAATTTACAATTGCATTTTAATCCAGAGTTTAAAAAGTTACTAATAACATCAACACATGTGAAATAGCAAATGTTGTTGAGTTAAATTATTTTCTCAGGGTGAAATTGATTGAGCCATGTCTATCATAACATTCTGGAAGCGGTAGAATTTCAGGTTAAAATGATACATTTTTTTTGTATGGCTGTGGAATTACTAAAGACAACTTTCAGAATTTATTCCCTGCCTTCAGTGAAGATTTTATCATCTGATCTCTCAGTCCCAAATCCTGCCATCCTTCTTGGGTGCTTCAATATCCACTTGGATGACCTGTCTAGCCAACGACTTAGGCTTTCAATTTCTTATTTTTGATGTCAATGATGTGACCTTTATATTTAAGCCACTTCAGCTATCCTATCCCATTGTTGCATGTTAGGTCTTCTTATAAGCCCAAACTTCTTTTGAAGTATTGAGTTCATCCATGTCACTCCATGTGTTTTACATACCTCCATTCTCCAATTTACTTTTTTCTGCCACACAGTTTCTGGAATATGTGGGGACTTCTGATCCTTTGTCTCTTCCATTTACCCCAGAAAATCTGCTTTCATCTTCACACCCTTCCCAACACAAATTAGATGCTCTCTCAATATCCTTAAACTGTGTTGCCTTCTTGCTTTTCTATTGTACCTTTTCTGAAAAGCCTCAATGCTGTATAAATCAAACTGGATTAATCTTAGATTAGTACAGTTCCACAACTTTTGAAAATCAAACAAACTCAAAGACAGGCACCACTATAGATTCAGGGTTTCCGTAATCAACTTGTCCCTCAACAGGGCCAAGCACCACTTCTAGGAATCATGAGTTAGTTCCCTTTATTGCTTTCCAGGGTGACACTTTCAACACATCTATATGTTCCTTGAAACTCTGATCTTCCCTTCTCCCCTGTTTTCAACAGATAATCTTGTCTCTGACTTCAAAGTGAAAATGTAAGCCATCATAAAGAAACTCTGTCAACTTTATGCTACCTTTCAACTGTGATAGTACTTCCTTCTGCCTATTATTAATCCCACTATCTGTGTCTGGAGCATTCTTTCTTTCTTGTTAAGGATTTCATCTCCCTCTTTTTACTTCAGTCTCTCCTTATGGGTTAGTATTCATAGTTCAAATGTTTCTCATGTTTTAAAAATGACTATATACAAACCTTCTCTCCCCCTCAGAGCCCCTCCACCTTAACATATATCTCTTCTCTGATTCACAGTTAATGTTATTTAATGAGATGTACACACCATTGCCTTTATATTTCACCTCTACTTGTACTTGAACCTCAATAACCTGGCTCTGTTTCTAGGACTCTGCTGAATTTGTTCTCACCACATTCACAGATCTATGTCTTTATTATTAAATATAATGAACAGTTCTTAATCTACATTTTACTTGGTTTTTCTGGAACATTGGACATTATGGACCATAAATTCCTTTGAAACATTCTCTTTTCTGGCTTTTGAAACTTCACATTTTTCTTGCTTTTCTATGACTTCTCTTTACCTCTTTTGAAGACTCTTAAGTACCAGCTAAATTTGGGTTTCCTCCAGTTTTAGTCATTGTTCCTTTACTTTTCTCACTTAATACACTCATTTAATACTGCAGTTTCTATAGCATCTATATTAAGGTGACACTCAACTCACATCTTCGATCTCTATCCCTCTGTTGAACTTCAGTCCTATATAGCCAGTTTCCTTCTGTGCATGACATACTTGGGAATAGCTACTTACTGTCACAATTCTCAATCAAACCACAATCATCCCTCACTAGGATCACTGAAACAGTCTTTTAATGGCCTCTCAGCCTCTAGACTCATCCACAATTCAGTCAAGATAGTATTTTTCAGTGCAAAGTTGGTCTCTAATTTCTGTTGGAAAACTTCCAGAGGCTTCCCACTGCCTCTGGAAGGTAGTGGACTATGGCTTACAAACTCTTCCACTATCTCAACCCAATCCAGCCTTGTTGCTCAGTAGTTTTTTCATGAGTTCCATGCTTTAGATATATTAGACGTATTTACTTTTCTTGATTGAGCTAGGTCATAAAACACTTCTAGGTCATTATCTACTGTATTTTCTTGGCCTGGGTATTTTCCTGCCTTCACTTTTTATGTTAGTTCGTGCTTGTATTGCTATAAAGGAATACCTGAGGCTTGGTAATTTATAAAGAAAAGAGATTTAATTGGGTGATGGTTCTGCAGCTTGTACAAGCATGGCTCTAGCATCTGCCTCTGGTGAGAGCCTCAGGAAATTTACTCTCATGACAGAAGGCAAAGAGGGAGCCAGTGCATCACATAGTGAGAGAGGGAACAAGGGAGAGGGAGCAAGAGAGAGAGCAGGGAGGTGCCATACACTCTTAAACTATCAGATCTCATGAGAACTCAGAGCAAGAACTCACTCATCACCAAGGGGATGGCACTAAGATCCTCTTGGGATCCACCCCCATGATTCAAACACCTCTGACTGGGACCCACTTCCAACACTGGGGATTACATTTCATCATGAGATTTGGACAGGACAAACATTTAAGCAATATTAACTTCCAGCTCCACCCTTGAGGTCTTAGCTTAGGTGTCTCTTCCTCCGGAAAGTCTTCCTGATCACTCATCTTGGGTGAGGTGATTATGTTACGTGCTCACATAGCAATTTAAAGTTCCCCTCTCTTAGTACTTATCATACTCATTTGTACTCCCCATGAAACCAAAGGCTTCTTGAGAAAAGGGACTGTGTACCTTTGCCACAGTTGTTCTCCAACACAGCATAGTCTCTGGGACAAAATAGGTACTCAGTTAATAATAAATCAGTGAATGAATATATTTCCAGATGTGGGAAACTTTATACAATAATGAGAGAAAAACTGGGAAGACCTAAGAAGTGAAAGCTTTTTGCCATGAGATAGTTACAAATAGGGTCTTTGAGAAAAGAAAAAGCATTGCTTCTCTCCTGGACTGTTTTCTCTGAGGCATTCTTCACAGGTCTTATCATTGGAAGGAAGGAACCACATGAATACAGTTTTAATCATAGTGTTTTATTGTAGTGTTAACAATCTTCTGTTTACCTGCGATCACCAACAGGATATAGGATTCTTCAACATATAAAAATAAGAAGAAAAGAGACTGTCATCCTCTTTCTTTCCATTGCGCACCCATTCACATCACTATGGTATGAGACCACTAAATCAAGTCTTATGTTTTTTGTAGCAAGCATACATGCAGGTGAAGCAAATCTGCTAAGATAGCACAGCAAGTCCTTTCAGGGTGACATTTTAATTATCTCAGGAATATTTTCTCTTTTTTGTATCATGTTTTCTTATCAAGAAAATATGTAAACATAATTGTATTTTATTAACATCAAGTGATAAAATAGTATTAAAAGATTCAAATAAGTTAAGCAGTTTTTTTTTTTTTTTAAACTGGTCTCGGATGAGACTTTTCTCCAGTTCCCTTTCTCTAACTACACTAAATTACAGCATTTCTCTAACTTCGAACACTTTGATCATACCTTTCTGCATACCTTTTAATTCTTCCTCCCAAGGGGGAGGGTAGAACATGTGTTTGAAAGAGTTTTATCCCTAACACAATCCATGTGACCTCCATGTCTTCTAAAATGATTTCTGGTGGGAATGCTAGTGATTTCGAGGATCACATGTAATTTCCTGCTGAGCTGTTTAGCATGTGCAAATTACCATTTGACCTCCATGGTGACATATTTGTCATAGCAATTTTCACTTCTAGTGAAACGAGTTAAACTGCCTCAGTAAAAGTGATTTTAAGCAGTAATTCTTCATACAAAACCTTTCACATGAATCTGCCACTGTGTGTTTTAAAGATTGATACCTGGGCTTCAGATATTTCTTTTCATGTTGTTTTTAATAAGAAGCACAATATTTCCATAACTCATATTTGGAATGGTTCCTGGTTTTGGAAGCAGATTATTAAAACTGAGCATATGGAGGTCTTAAAGTAGAACCTTATGGGGAAAAACAGTTGATCAAGTCTATTTTGCAGCACTGAAAAATTAAATGCTTGCAAAATCTTAGTAAAGCAAGGTTTATTTTTTATAACTTTTTAAAAACCCAAATTAGTGAACTATCTGTGGCGGGTGAGAATATGACCACACAGAAAACTCCTTTGTCATGATCATTTTTGAACAATCAGACTGTTCCTTTGCCTACATTTTTTTCACTTAGTATTGTATTGCTTAGGAGCAGTCAATGGACTTTTTTGAAAGACAGTCTTAAAAAGGAAGTTGAATACTCAGTGACTGACCGTGCAGATGAAATAGAGAAAAAGGTGAGACTAATCAGAATTAAATGGAGCAATAAAATGAGAATCTGGTTGAAAGAACTTGTTTCTTGCATGCCAAAAATTCAGCACCATCAGAAGGTTTGCCCCTGATTCAAATTTAGTCACACACAACATTCACCTCTCTCCCTCATGGACTTGCTGTTTTCTCCAAGAAATGTAATCAGAAAATGTTATGCCATTCAAATATGCACAGTGATTGCATTTATTTACTTACCCAAATTTCCTGAGTACCAAATGTCAGCACTCTACTATGCACTTGATACCCAAAGACAAATAAGATACTGTTCTTTAAACAATTTTAAAACATTTTAGAGATGATTGCAATAGTATATGATATATGTACTCTTGGAAGTGTATTTTGGGTGCAACAGGAATTCTGAACAAATTAGGCATTCATTAAATAGATATGGGCAGGAGCAAATAAGGGCATCTCCAAATTAGGAGGCATTAAGTTTGTACTTGTTAAGAGAATTGTGCTTAGTTTGGTGTGGTTAGATTTCAGGATGAGTGTGGGGGAGTAGCAAATGATGACTCTGAAAAGACAAGCTGAACCTATTCTTATAGGCAGTAGGAAACTGTTCACAGCTTTAAGTAGAGAAGTAACACAATCAGATTTGCTCTTGGAAAGATGCCCCTGGCAGTAAGATGGAGCACGGACTGAAGGATGGTCAAATTATATTAAGAGACCAGTTAGGAGCCTATTGCATCCAAAAATGATGAAAGCTTTGAATTCTAGCCATATACTGAAGTTAGAAAGTTGGGAAAATTTTGACAGATTTTTTTTTAAAGGAAGGCATAACTTACTGAATTTAGTGAACTTCAAATGTAAGAAAAGAAGAATGAGAAATCTGAGATGGTTCTCGGGTTCTGAATGGGATGGCTGGGTTTATCTTGGTACTGTTAAACAAGAGAGGATTATAAGGAGGATGATCTCCTTGGGAAGAGAATAAAATGAGATCAGTTTTGGATTTGTTAATGTAAAGAAATCAGTAGGGATCTATGTATGTCAACATGTTCAGTAAACTGTCAAAAATTTAAGCCTTAGATCAAAGGGAGAAGAAGTCTGGGTAATAGATTGCAAATTATCACCATGTAGAAAAGACAATTAGTAAGATTAGATTAGCCAGTGTGTGGAGAAGACATTTTGACTTAAATAATTTAATGTTTCCATTTTTATTCATGGGACACTTGAATGAAACCATTTCATTGAATTCATTCTGTGGGCAGGAGGATTAGAGCTGGTAATTTTTATTTTTTATTTATTTTATTTCAATAGCTTTAGGGGTACAAGTGTTTTTCATTACGTGGATGAATTGCATAGTGCTGAAGTTTGAGATTTTAGTGTACCCATCACCCAAGTAGTGTCTTTGTACCCAATATGTAGTTTTTAAATGTTTCACCCTCCTCCCATCCTTCACCCTTCAGAGTCTCCAATGTCCATTATACCATTTTGTTTGCCTCTGTTTACCCATAGATTAGCTCCCACTTATAAGTTAGAAGATATGGTGTTTGGTTTTCCATTCCTGAGTTACTTCATTTAGAATAATGGCCTCCAGCATCTGGCCTCCAGTTGCTGCTGGCCTCCAGTTTTTTCTTTTTTATGGCTCAGTAGTAGACCCTGGTTCATATATATCACATTTCCTTTATCCACTCATCAGTTGATGCACACATAGGTTGGTTCCATATCTTTGCAACTGTGAATTGTGCTGTGATAAACATATGTGTGCAAGTGTCATTTTGATATAATGATTTCTTTTCCTTTGGGTAGATACCCAGTAGTGGGATTGCTGGGTTGAATGGTAGTTCTACTTTTAGTTCTTTGAGAAATCGCCATACTGTTTTCCATAGAGGTTGTACTAATTTAAATGCCCAGCAGCAGTGTATAAGTGTTCCCTTTTCACCACATCCATGCCCATATCTATTGTTTTTTTTTACTTTTTAGTAATTGCCATTCTGGCTGGGGCAAGGTGGTATCTTATTGTGGTTTAAATTTGCATTTCCCCGATGATTAGTGACGTGAACATTTTTTGACATGTTTGTTGGTTGTTTGTATATCTTCTTTTGAGAATTGTCTATTCATGTAATTTGTCACTTTTTGATGGAATTATTTGTTCCTTTCTTGCTTATATGTTAGAATACCTTGTATATTTGGGATATTAGTCCTTTGTCAGATGCATAGTTTGAAAATATTTTCTCCCATTCTGTGGATTGTCTGTTTACTCTGATGATTTTTTTTCTGTGCAGAAGCATTTTAGTTTAATTAGGTTTCATTTATTTATTTTTACTTTTGCTGCATAGACTTTCAGGGTTGTAGTCATAAATTATTTGCCTAGGCCAATGTTCTGAAGGGTATTTCCAAGTTATCTTCCAGAATGTTTATGGTTTTAGGTCTTAGATTTTGGGTCTTTAATCCATCTTGAGTTGATTTTTCTATATGGTAAGAGAGAGGGATCTAGTTTCATTCTCTACATTTGACTATCCAGTTTTCCCAACACCATTTATTGAATATGGTGTTATTTCTCCAATTTATGTTTTTGTATGCCCTGTCAAAGATCAGTTGGTTGTAAATATTTGGATTTATTTCTGGGTTCTCTATTCCGTTTTATTGGTCTATGTTTCTAATTTATACCAGTACTATGCTGTTTTGGTTACTATAGCCTTGTAATATAATTTAGAATCAGGAAACATGATGCCTCCAGATTTGTTCTTTTTGCTTAGGATTGCGTTAGATATTCAGGCTCTTTTTTGGTTCCTTTTGAATCTTGGGATTTTTTTAATTATGTAAAAAATGCTGTTGGCATTTTGATAGTAATTGCATTGAATTTGTAGATTGCTTTGGGCACTATGGTCATTTTGGTAATACTGATTCTTCCAGTCCATGACCATGAGATGTATTTCCACTTGTTTGTGTCATCTATTATATCTCTCATCAGTGTTCTGTAGTTCTTCTTGTAGAGATGTTTCACCTCCTTGGTTAAGTATATTCCTAGGTATTTTATTTTTTATTTATTTATTTTTTAATTTTATTATTATTATACTTTAAGTTTTAGGGTACATATGCACAACGTGCAGGTTTGTTACATATGTATACCTGTGCCATGTTGGTGTGCTGCACCCATTAACTCGTTTTGCAGCTATTGTAAAGGGAATTGAGTTCTTGATTTTATTCTCAGCTTAGTCATTGTTGGTATATAGCAGTGCTACTGATTTGTGTATATTGATTTTGTAACCCAAGACTTTACTGAATTCATTTATCAAATCTAGGAGTCTTTTGGAAGAGTCTTTAGGGTTTTCTGGGAATATGACCATATCATCGGCAAACAGAAATAGTTTGACCTCTTTTCCAATTTGGATGCCCTTTATCTCTTTCTCTTGCCTGATTACTCTGGCTAGGACTTCCTCACTGGCAATTGTTTTTAAAAAGTTAACGTTTAATAATTGTTTTTGGAGCATTATTAAAAATACTCATGACATCAAAACCACACAGTCAAAGAAGCTATGTCAAAAGGACATCTTAAAACACCTGTGTCAGAATATCTCGCTCCTCAGAGAGTGTGTATAGAGTGAGGAGAGGATCATATCCTGAGGAATTCCAACATTTAATAGGCAGGTAAATGAAGAGTGGGAAAACATGGAGAGAGAAGGGAAATAGAGTCAGAGGCTTATAAAAGAACCAGGAGAATGTAATATAATGAAAGTAAAGGGAGGAGGAGAATTTGCAAGGAAGAACAGAGTCAGCTGATAAGGATCCCGCAATGAGGATACTACTGCTCATCTTAGAGATGTCAAGAGGTGTCTATTTGGGAAGCAAAAGTCAAAGAACAATGGATCAAGGAAATAGAGGAAATAAAGATATCCAAAAAGCTGTGGCAGAAATTTGTCATTAAAATAAGAAGAGAAATTCTGTAGTAATTTGGAAATGATTTAGGATCAAAATGAAGGTTTTGGGGGTATTTTTGTGTGAGTTAGGGTTGGACGATGGGTTATCTGAGACTATTTGAGGTGGGAGGAAAGGAGCTAGTAATTAGAGAGAGTTTGAGCATACAAGAAAAAGATGAGGATTCCTTTAGGAGGAAATGTGATTATTATTGCAGGAGAGGGATTAGCCTTGACAGAAAGAAACCACATTTTTCCTTCTGAGACAAAAACATGTAGTAAAATATAGGCGCCAAAATAAGTAAGTTCATATGTGAGTGAATATATGCGGGAATACATTGAGGAAACTCTGAACTTCATTTCAGATAGCTGCCATTTTCTTAATGTAGTCTGAGTTGAAGTTATTGATTGAGGCCAAGAAGATAATAGCGGGCATAGGTAGACAGTATAGGTAAATGTTTTGGAGAACTGCTCTGAGGAATATAAGTAAAAGCTGATTAGGAAAAATAAAAATATGTGGAGCAATGCTGAGGGACAATGCAATATTTTAATTTTTAAGGGGCCAATCTGAGATCTGAGGAAAGGAAGGAAGTAAAGAGAGTGGCAGTATAGATAAATTTACTGATGTGTGCTTGAAGGTAGGAGGGGGCTGTGAAGAGACCAAAGGTTCTGCGTAGACAGGTTTGTCCTTAATAGCTTCTAATTCCTATGTATGGCTGGAGGTGGGCAATGTGAGGAGAGGGTGTGGGGTCATGGATATGGGCGAGATCAGTGGCAGTTATGCTACTCTGGAGGCTGGAAAGGGATTCAACTAGCAATGTGTAAAATGATTGTAGAATTAGGATGCTAAAACACCTCAAATTGGAAAGCATAAATGTGTAATACCACGAATCTGCCTGGTTGTGTCTGTGTGTATATTTTTTAAAGATGACAAATAGATCTTTGTTGAAGTGGAGAGGGTGTTGAAGGTTTTTAAGGTTGTGAAAGGACAAAGGGGTAAGATTCGAAGTCTCTGATGAGGATGCAAATAAGTAAAGATGAGTTTAGAAGTTTAATGTAGTAAAAACCTAAGGATGAAAGTGGTTAATTATTCTTCATAAACCTTAACTTTTAATAGTTCATTAAGTTTACTATAATTTAGAAGAACTTTAATTCTTCTATTCTTCCATTCTTCTGTTAGTGACTGATTTGTAGCTTAATTATCCTTGAGGACAGTGGTCATATGTGTTCATTTCTACTAAAAGTGCCTAAAGTCATATGCAAATAGCAGATGATTGCTGTTTATTTTTGAACAAATGCTACCCAAAAATTCCTGCTGTGTGATTATATTCCAATAAAAAACAACAAAAATAGGATTATATGTTTTAATTACTTTACATTTTTCTTTTTTTCTTTTTCTCATAAGCATAGTTATCAAGGATGGGTTAATAGATAGTTGGTAACATTGGTGGATGATTTTAGATAAAGAGTTTATGTGAGTCTCTAGGATTGTCTACAAAGGCAAAGAAGAGAAAAGAAGGGAAAAGAGAACCAAAGCTCAAGCTTAGTTGGAGTAAGTCTTTGAATAAGAGGAAATACCATACAAGGAGTCAGGTTGAATAAGGTTTCCTACAGAAAAAAAATAATAATAATTTTATTTTAAATAAAATTAATGAGCTAGAAATGTGAAGATTAAAAGAAAAGGAATGAAGGATATCAAGTCAGATATTAAAGAAAATAATCTATTTTGCAGTGCTTTTAAAATAATCAATGAGACTGAAATCTCCTGAATGAATTTGAACCAGAAATTCAATTCCTTTGAACAACATAGGCTTTGCAAGTCCATGTGGGACACTCAGCCTTAGACCTTTTCTAGAGTTCTGTAATTAGATGATGATAAATCTGCTGAATATTACATTATCACTTTTATCATAAAAAAGAATTATTATTTTTTGCTTGCTTGTTCAAAATAATAAACAGAAAACTAAAGTCAATAATTTCTTCCTTATTTCCCTTCACTTGATATTTAATAAGGTCTCTTCTATTCCCAAAACTAGAAGAGCACTTATATCTTGTAAATATTTGATAGTATGAGCAAAAAAACTCCACAGGATTTCTTTTATGTTGTTTCCTTAACAGAATAGTAAATATATGGCATGGATTCTAGTTAATGCCCTATGACAGCCACTCACGTTTTCTGAACTCTCCAGAGCCTTCTCTCTACTAACTTGGTCTCCAACCTCCACAAAGATGCAAGGGTAACTCTGCTACACTGCTCAACAGAATAAAGGAAGTGTCAGTGAAGAAACCAAACAATGCATTGACACTAATTAAGGCTGTTTTTTTTAACATGTGCTATACAAGAAAAGACATATGGTATGTTTTGAGAGATTATGTCTCTGATTCAAGGGTAAGCCTGTTTTTTTTTTAAGGAAATGTAAATAAAAGTAGAATTTGATGTGCAAGATTTGTTATGATTTAGCTATGTACCTATAACCATGCATTTACTGTAATAGAATCTTTGTAGTGTGTTTCAGAATTACATGGTCAATTAAACTCTTAAGTATCTAAAGTTTGGCCAAATTTTAATTGTAAATTTATAACTTAGAGAATTAACCACATATATACTTCTTATTTTCCCTTTGCTAGGCTTCTGTGAAATTTAAACAATGTTGAATGTTTTCAGCATTAATTGATACCTTAGTAATCAAACACAGACAGTGTATTCAAGCATTATAATTGCTTTTTGGGTTTAAAAAGAAGTTCCTTACAATCTAATGCATTTGAAGAACATGTGAGAGCAGGTTTTTATATAAATATGACTTTATTTTCAATTGAACTTTGAGACTTACCATTTATAAATGTTTTCAGAGTAGTTAATTGGTTACATTTGAAGTTTTTATAACCCAGAAGAGTACAGCTAGCATTCTACATACAACTGATGTTGAGAGGGCATCAAGATTCACCAATTTTCATTCATTGAACACAATTACAGAACACTTACTTTGTGCTGGCTCTGACATGCAAGATTTATAGTTGTTATGAATAAATGATACATCTAAAGGAATTTTGGTAAGCTTTGAAAAAATGGCCTCGTACTTGGAAAAGAGGAAAAAAGCAGGACTAATAATAACAAAGGAAAGGCTTACACCATATGACAAAAAGATAAGAAACAAAATATTTGATTAGAGTACAGTATCAAGAACAAACTTTTAAATAATTAGGCCCTTAAAAAGTATATGTTAAATGAGCAGTGAGTGAATGAATAACTCTTTCCTTCAATTTTCGTGTTCTAAAGACATGCCATTGTCAAACCTAATAGATAAAATCTCTTATTAACTGATTTATTGGCTTTTATTAATTGACTGACTAGGGAAATAATGAGCAAGATGGGATTTGAGTGAGAGAGGGTATAAAGGGGGGAAATCACATTAAGAAAACAGGAAAATATCCTCAGGAGGAAAGAAAAAGTCAAAAAATTGTTAGTTTTTTCTTCAAGCTAGTTTATTATTTCCATTAATGCTCTATTTTAAACATTAATCTCAACACAGCTTTTAACTGATTATTTTTACTTACATGAAAGTATACTTATTTTTTATCTCCATCTTTAATTTTTGTTACATTTTTGTTATTTTGACTGGTATCAAGAAAAGTAATGTGTGATATCCTATTGTTTTTTAAAATAGTTAATAATGTGTTAGCCCTCATTAATCTCTATCGGCTTCTCCTAAATTGAATAACCTAACAAAGTTTAATATATCTGTTGCTAAATGTCTCACATGTTTAAATAATTTATCTTTACCTGGTTTTGGAATTTTTAACTTTCTAATAATTACTGGTTTTATAATCCAGTTTCTAATTTCCATTTGTTACATTCAGCAAACTGATCCCTGTCTCTGGACACATTTTTAATATCCCTCTATCTATCTATTTATCTATCTGACAAGATAAAGAAAAAAATGAACCTGTTATGATAATTGGTTTTTAAAATTTTATTGTGGTAAAATATATATATAACATAAAATTTACCATTTTAGCAATCTTTAAGTATACAGTCCTTTGGCATTAAGCACATGCAAGTCGTTATTGCAACAATCACCATCATCTACCTCCAGAACTTTTTCATCTTCTCCAACAGAAACTCTATACTCATTAAACATTACCTCCCCATTCTTCCCTTTCCTGTAACCCCTGGCAACTACCATTCTATTTTCTGTCACTGTGAATTTGACTATCCAGATACACCACATAAGTGGAATCATACAATATTTGTCCTTTTGTGATAGCTCATTGTACTTAGCACAGTGTATTCAAGGTTCACCTATGTTGTAGCATGTGTCAGAATGTCCTTCTTTTTAAAGACTGGGTAATATTCCATTGTGTGTATTGTATAGACCATATTTTGTTTATCCATTCATCCATCAGTAGACACTTGAGTTGCTTCCACCTTTTGTCCATTGTGAATTACATCACTCTAAGCATGAGTATACAAATATCTGTTTGAGTCTTTAATTTCTTTGGGATATATACCCAAAAGGGAATTGCTAAATAATATGGTAATTCTGTGTTTAATATTTTTTTTTAGCAATTGTCACGCTGTTTTCCATAGTGGCTACACCATTTAATATTCCCACTAGCAATGTACAAGAATTCCAGTTTCTACATATCCTTGCCAATACTTGTTACTTTCTTTATTTTTTTTTAATATTGGGAATCCTAATGGGTGTACAGTGGTATCTTATGTATTTTTTTATTTTCATTTCGCTAATAATTAGCAATAATCATGTGTTTATTGGCCATTTGCATATTTTCTTTGGAAAAATGTCTATTCAAGTCCTTTGCCCATTTTTAGACTGGATTATTTGTTTTTGTTGTTACTAAGTTTAGGAGTTATTTTACATTTGGGATATCCATTCCTTATAAGATGTATGATTGGTAAATATTTTCTATCATTGCATGGATTGCCTTTTATTTCTGTTGGTTGCATCTTTTGATGCACAAATTTTAAAAAATTTTGGTTAAGTCCAATTTATCTATTTTTCTTGTTGCCTATGCTTTTTGAGTAATATTAAGAAAGCATTGCCCAATCCAGTATTATGAAGCTTTATAGTTTTAACTCTTATGTTTAGGTATTTCATCTATTTGGGTTAATTTTTATATATGGCATAAAGTCAGGGCCCAACTTCATTCATTTGCTTGCAGATACCCAGTTTTACCTACATCAGTATTGAACCAACTGTCCTTTTCCCATTGAATGAATGAGCTTGGCACCTTTTGAAAAAAAAAATTGTTTGACCATGTATGCAAGAGTTTCTTTCTGGGATCACTGTTTATGCCAATTACTTTTAAATCAATTTTAAATTTTATAATAATTTTGGAATTATAGAAAAGTTGGAAAGATAATAGAGTTCCAGTATACCCTTCAACTAGTTTTCCCTATTGTTAATATCTTACATTACCATAGTACATTTCTCAAAATTAAGGAACCAACGTTAGTATATTGCTATGAACTAAACTCCGTACTACTTACATGTCATCAAGTTTTTCATAAATGTTTCAGGATCCAATGAGAATAATATATTGTGTCTAGTTGTCATGTGTCCCCAGTCTCCTCTGATCTATGTCAATTTCTCAATCATGTTTTTCATTACCTTGAGAATCTTGAGGAGTACTGGCCAGGTATCCTATAGAATGCCCCCAAATCTGGGTTTCTCCAATGTTTTTATCATTATTAGACTAGAGTTACGAATTTTTTAATGAATATTACAAAGCAAAGTGGCCTTATTATTACATCATATGAAAGACACATGACATCCCCATGGAATCACCAATGATGTTAATTTTCACTGTTTATTAAGGTGGTGTTTGCTTGGTTTCTTCACTGTAAAGTTACTATTTTTCTCATTCTATATGCTGTATTCATTAGAAATAAGTCACTAATTCTAGTCCATACTCAATAGGACGAGAATTAGGCTCTACCTCCTGAAGGGGAAAATCTACATATACTATATGGAATTCCTAGCTAAGAATTTGTCTTTTCTTCTCACTTATTTGATTATTGAAGCATTTATTTACATCAGTATGGACACAGAGGTATATATTTTATACTTTGGGCTGTAAACCGATATTCCACTATTTATTTGATGCTCAAATTATTTCAGCTTTGGCCTTTGGGGGCTCTGTCAGGATGGCTCCTGTGTTCTTCTGGCACACCCTACAATTCTTTGTTTTCTGTTCTATTACTACAAGATGATCCAGGCTTATCTTGTATTTTCCTTACCCCAGCTCTGGAATCGGCCTTACTGCAAGGGCATTTGGTTTCTCCCCTATTTTGGAATTTAAAAACCAAGATCTGGCACAAATAAATTTTTTCAACGCTATTTAATGCTTTTTATTTAGAGATAATGTGTTGGCTTTCTGTTTTGATAGGGTTAATGTTTTGTTAATTGTCACTTAGAAATGTATTCAATATGAAGAGAATTATTTGTATCACCTTTCATACACAAAGGTGATACTACCAATATGGAATTAATATGAAATATGCTTTGTATTACTTTCCCAGTAGTGGTGATGAATTGTTAGTGATTCATCCATATCCCTTGGATGGAGAAATAGAAGTGGAAACACTGAACTCATCAGGCCAGCTTTTTCTAAAAAAAATCAAAGGCATTCAAGCAGTGTAATCAACATACAAGTCCTGTGATTTTATTAAACAAAGAATTTACCTTTATGATTTATCCCTATTATAGACACTGTCTTAAAGTTATTTATAGTTCTTGGAAAATTCACCATCTGGAGAATTCCAAATTTTCCAGAAAAAACTTGCCTTGAGGACAGATCTTGGAAAATAATTGCCCACTGGAGGCTTTTGTTTTGTTTTGTTTTTTTAACTCCTTTTGGTTAGACTTTGAATCAAGTATTTTTTACTTTGCAAAATACATAGCTTAGGGGTAATTTTTTAAAAAATTTATCTTTCCATTGTTATTTTTAAGAAGTCTTTGAAATACAGAAAGCAATGTATTTGTTCATATCTTTGAACTTTAAAAAATTAATCAATACTACTTATCCAATTTAATTCCATGTTTTTAAAAGAAATAAAATTATTTTTCTTTTAATGAAAGTGGTAATAATGTACTATTTAGCATGTTTATCAGTCTAATTAATCAAAAATTGAATGAAAGAAAAAAATAAAAGATTTTTAGGGTACATATAAATCTTTTCATCTAAAATATAGTACACATTCCTATTAGTACATATAATTCATTCTATGCCTTTGAAACTGAACTTTAAATGACCTTTAGACTTTTAGAAGAAACAAGAAATGTACTTACTTTTGCAATTACTGGAAATAATACTGAACATAATAGAGGAAAAATTATGGGTCTGTTAGATACTATGCAAGATCTAATTCCGTTTCCCCTATGTGAAGAATGAATTAAGACTTAGATTGTTTATTTTCTTCTACTTTTCAGTGGTTGAAGTACATTATATATTCTTATAGCCTTAAATACCGAGTAGGAATTTTTGGAGTTTGATTCTTCTATTTAAAAAAATCCTAGCCAAATGATTTTGATTAATTGAGTCTGTATAAAAATAGTTTATTGCGGCACTATTCACGATAGCAAAGACTTGGAACAAACCCAAATGTCCAACAATGATAGACTGGATTAAGAAAATGTGGCACATATACACCATGGAATACTATGCAGCCATAAAAAATGATGAGTTCATGTCCTTTGTAGGGACATGGATGAAATTGGAAATCATCATTCTCAGTAAACTATCGCAAGGACAAAAAACCAAACACCACATGTTCTCACTCATAGATGGGAATTGAACAATGAGAACACATGGACACAGGAAGGGGAACATCACACTCTGGGGACTGTTGTGGGGTGGGGGGAGGGGGGAGGGATAGCATTAGGAGATATACCTAATGCTAAATGGCAAGTTAATGGGTGCAGCACACCAGCATGGCACATGTATACATATGTAACTAACCTGCACATTGTGCACATGTACCCTAAAACTTAAAGTATAATAATAAAAAAAAAGAAATCTCTCATGGTTACCATGGGTTTATCATTTCTCCTATGGTCCGCATACAGCCTCATTCTGCACACAGAATTCTCATTATTGTCTATTGTCTTCCAATCTGCACTGCTTTTTGCATTGGACATTAAGCTTTCAGTTGAGAAATTAAACAAGATACATAGTAGCGATGATAAAGTAGCATGTATACATTCATAGTGATTGCTACCAGTTTATTTGTGTCTTTGTAATACAAAGGGGGCATTCAGGATTGGATACCATATGTGCAAAAGCTAAACTAACAGGCTTTTATATACTCTCTATGTGCTTATTGATTCATTATATAAATAAATTCCTCTGACTACAAATAGTTCAAATTTGCATTAAGGATACCTTAGGAACATCTCTCATTCAGTTCTAAGCTCTAAACTTTATACCACCAAATTTTGTCTTGAATAAACAAGCCAAACCAAGACAAAAACTGTGCATTCACTTAAGGTAGTGAATAATATAAGTATGTCTTATGTAAGCAGGCCAGTCTTTGTATTTCTAGGTACTTTTTGATATCAAGATAAGTAGATGACCTCATCGACCCTATTATAAATTGGTTTTAGTAGAAACAAGAATGTTTGTAAGCAAATTTTTATTCCCAGACTGCCTGTTTACCCTGTAAGATAACCATCTGAAATACCTTACCTGATGCATGGTCAAGAATAAGTTGAACAAAGAAATCATTTGTGTTAAACTCCCTTGTGATTTCTTCATTTTATTGTTATATGTAGTTTTCAGCTATAGTATTCTTTTAAACTGTAGTTGTGGTCAAAAATGTCAGCCAGAAAAGCTACGAAAAACTTGGACAAACCACTCAGGTAATTTTCCAATTAAGAAGAATAGATTCCCCAAATCCCATTTTAATTGAGAAAATGCCTGGGTAAGGAAATTCTTCCCCTGTCCTATCAAAAACCCAGGATAAATGGGAAAATATTAATGAGGTGTTAGTGAAGGGGACTGTAATGTGATAACAACAAAACTAGGTGAGACAGATAAATATAGAAACATATAATCAGTGTTATGCTGTACTTAGTCTAAACCAGCAATATAATCATTCAGTTGAAGTATTAAATCAACAAACACCATTGAGAGGGAGATCCACTATGGTTGGTTTAAAGATAAGGCAGGTGTAGGTAACTTCCCAATTTTGGTTCTATTAATCTATGTAATCTGTATTTCTACAAATGAGATTTTTCCTATTTTATTTGTACTAAAAAGTAACAACAACAGTTTTAGTGCTAGTCTTAACATGATTGTATTGTAATCAGCAGGGTTTTACAAATTGTCTCAAAGGTTAATCTTGGTGATCATCACATTATACTCATTCTTACCAGTTATATTTAGTGGCAGATTGCAAGCTTTCCTTATTATCTTGTTAAATCAAGAGGTGAAAGCCTTTCAAGCCTTCTCTTTTTAAACATCTTTTATTAATGCTAATATGCCAGATGGGAGAAATTAAAATGGTTCTGTTCTTCATGCTGCTGCTACCCACAATTTTACCACATCATTTGCTGGTTAAGGAAGCATATGAAAATGATAGGTAGAGCACACATTTGTATAAGTTCAGAAATGATGAAATTCCTTGTCTAAGGAAAACCTTTTTTTATTCGACTAGGTAAAAAAATGCCATCACTTTCCAAACATACGTAAGAAACACTGACAAAGATGGAATTAATACACTTGGAACTCATATGCTGCATCATTTTTTCCCAGCTACTCATGTTTACCTTAATCATAAATGCCAACCAATAGCCAGCAAAATGATTATACAAGAATAATCCCCCTTGATCCATAGGGATAATTGTCCAGAGCAACTACGTTTATTTAAACGTTTCTTCTTTCCCATTTTCTCATCCTTTGGGAAATCAGTGGCTCTTGCAAGTGCCTATTTACTCTTTTTACAGGTCTTGGGAAATATGTACAAATATTTGGCAGGTTATGGAATCACTTTCCTGCCTATCGATAACTATCTAAGAGAGTGTTTTCAATCCTTTAACTTTGCCGTAGACACATCCACATAAAATTTGGATTCTAAGCAATTCACATAGTCTGAATAATTACTCAGTCTGATCTCTAAGTCCTAGGAAGCAACACTGGGAAGCACATAAAGAGTGGCTTTATGATAAAGATAAGCTTGAATTGACTAACTTTTGCCTAAGTTAAATCATTTGTATACTTCAGTGTATAATAATATTTAATAATAATTAAATGCAATCTGAAACAAATTACGTTCTACCCACCCTCTTAACTGATTAGGTCTTTCTGGTTGAGAACTATGAGTTTGGAAAAGATAACGAAACTTTTATGTTCTTTAAGCGAGAAGATCAGGATTGTCAATGCTGTCATTGCTTTTACTGGAATCCCCAGCATGAATTGAAGGTGATGAGTACAGGATTTTTCTTTCACTCTGTTCTTAAATTAGAAAGCACACCCTGTTTTTCATTCTCCTACTCTGATTTGACTATACAGTTCTCTATATATCTCTTTTCCTGTATGTCTTCCCAAGTCCAGGTTTGACCAGGGACAAAGAAGCAAATGCTATAAATTAACATTCACATGTGGTAGGTAAGCCTGTAAGTTGCTTTGGACTTTACTTGCCTCAGATATCTTAGATCCAAAGTGGGGAGAAAGTGGATAAAGGTCAATGTCAGTTGTTGAAAAGGGAATCATAGGGAGGTCAAAAGCACAGTAAAACTGGAGTCAAAATGCCTGAGTTCAAGGTCAGGATCTTAAAATTTTTTAGTGTGCCATCTCTGGTGAGTTACTTACTTAATAATTTCTTTGAGCTTCATTTTCTTTCTTTTCTTTTTCTTTCTTTCTTTCTTTATTTCTTTCTTTCCTTCTTTCTTTCTTTCTTTTTTTGAGATGGAGTTTCACTCTTTTTGCTCAGGTTGGAGTGCAATGGCATGATCTCAGCTCACCGTAACCTCCACCTCCCGAATTCAAGCAATTCTTGTGCCCCAGCCTCCCAAGTAGTTGGGATTACAGGCAGGCGCCACCAAGCCCAGCTAACTTTTGTATTATTAGTAGAGACAGGGTTTCTTCATGTTGGTCAGGCTGGTCTCAAACTCCTGACCTCAGGTGATCTGCCCGCCTTGGCCTCCCAAAGTGCTGGGATTACCGGCATGAGCCACCATGCCCGGCCCATTTTCTTATTGATTGATTGTTACATAATATTTGTACATATTGATGAAGTGCATGTGATGTTTTGTTACAGACGTAGAATGTGTAATGACCATCACAATCACCTCAAGAATTTGTCATTTCTATATGTTGGGAACATTTCAAGTTCTGTCTTCTAGCTATTTTGAAATATACAATATACAATACATTATTGTTAACTATAATTACCCTACAATTGTTAACTATAATTACCCTACTCTGCTATCAAACATGGTAACTTATTCCTTCTATCAAATTGTATGTTTGTACCCATTAACTGACTTCTCTTCATTACTCCTCCAAAGTCTTCCCAGCCTATGGTATCTGTCATGTTACTCTCTACCTCCATGAGATCAACTTTTTATTTAGCTCCTACATGTGAGTGAGAACATGCAATATTTGTTTCTCTGTTTCTGGCTTGTTTGATTTAACATAAAGACCTCTAGTTCCATCCATGTTGCTGCAAATGACAGGATTTCATTCTTTCTTATGGCTGAATAGTATTCTATTGTCTATATATACCACATTTTCTTTATCAGTTGATCCCTTGATGGACACTTAGGTTGATTTCATATTTTTGCTATTGTGAATAGTGCTGCAGTACACATGATGGGTATCCTTTTGATATGCTGATGTCCTTTCCTTTGAATATATACCCAATAGTGGGATTGCTGCATCATATGGTAGTTTTATTTTTAGTATTTTGAGAAATCTTCATACTATTTTCTCTAAAGGCTGCACTAATTTACATTCCCACCAACAGTGTATAGAAGTTTCCATGTCTCCACATCCTCACCAGCATCTTTTATTTTTTGCCTTTTTGATAATAGACATTCTACCTGAAGTAAGAGGATATCTCCTCATGCTTTTGTCTTGCATTTCTCTGGTTAGTGATGTTGAGCATTTTTTCATATACCCATTGGCCATTTGTATGTCTTGCTTTGAGAAATGTTTGTTAATGTCCTTTGCCCGCTTTTTAAAGGGTTTTTGTTTTGTTTTGTTTCTTGCTGTTGAGTAGTTTGAGTTCCTTATATATTTTGAATACTGGTCCCTTGTCAGAATAGTTTGCAAATAAGCTTTATTTATTTATTTATTTATTTATTTTGATGTGGAGTTTCACTCTTGTTGCCTAGGTTGGAGTGCAGTGGCGCAATCCTGGCTCGCTGCAACCTCCACCTCCCGGGTTCAAGTGATTCTCCTGCCTCAGCTCCTGAGTAGCTGGAATTACAGGCACCCACCACCGTGCCTGGCTAATTTTTGTGTCTTTTTTTTTTTTTTTTTAGTAGAGATTGGGTTTCACCATGTTTACCAGGCTGATCTTGAACTCCTGACCTCAGGTGACACATCTGCCTTGGCCTCTCAAAGTGCTGGGGTTACAGGCATGAGCCACTGTACCTGGCCTCATTTTTTAAATTACAGGCATTCATACACCCTTCAATCCATTCATTTAACAACAACTATTTTTTGAGGACAAATGATATGTCTGAAACTTTTATTTTCTTTATAGGATTGTTGATGTTGCTGTAAGAACCATATAAAATATAAATATGTGTAATATAAATGATGATTATGTTTTTCATATGGCTTATTCTGCAAAGAAATACATAAAGATTTTTAATGGCTCTTGTGCATATAGTTTGCCTTTTGTATTGACCTTACTTCTTAATTTAATTTTCATATTATTTAAAATATCAATGGTATGTAAGTACACATCTTGAAAAATAACCAAGAAGTTATTACAATCTGTAAAGAAGAGAGTATATTTGGAATTCAGTTTTACATCTAATTTTGCTGCATACTTACTTCTGATGAAAAAACAAATCTCCCCCCAAAAATTACCTCACCACTGCCACCAACATGAGCAATAATATAACAGGAACAAAGCACTATTTTTTGCCAACAGCTAGGAAGATTTATTTCCATTCTTCATATATACAGGTCTTTCAGACTACATATGGAATCTAATGAATATGGAAATCACCTACCATTAATATAATTGAATATTAAAGTT